>NC_134576.1:73189254-73551754 GCF_050947875.1 Dermacentor variabilis | reverse complement strand
CGATCATCACGGAGGAGATTCAATTTCGCCCCGTGCAACATCAACGGGATCGGAATTCCCGGCTCTCAGAGCCGCTGTTGACTACATGCATGAACAGGGAAATCAGTTCGGCTGAAGCCCGCATGGTGGCCACCTATCCTAGGGTTCCCACGTAACCGGCGGGCCATATTCTGTGGTCCAACGGCGGCCCTGTAAACGCTGAAGTCAAGCCTACTTCGCGGTTCTCATGAACAGCTGGTACTCAAAATCAGAACGTCTAACCGCCGCTAGATAACACCGTTAAACAACAGACACATAACCAAATTTCAGTGGCAGTCAGGTCATTACGGCATCATCGGTCAGGAAAGAGCCCCTGACGCACCGCGTTCGGTGTACGAACAAGTGTAATATGTGTCTGAGCCACTGTGAAGACTTGATGCAGAGCTGCAGGCTTGACTACTTGCTCGTCGCAGTACTTTGGAATACCGAAATTCATCAGAACGTACTAGCTACCTGACTCTCTTGACCCGTCATCGTGCTTACGACTACCGCCTTGCATGTCTTCTTCGAAGCGGCGCAACGCTATTGCGTCACATGAGGTTGCACGTCCCATTCGCTAACGACTACTGATGCCGTACAGACTTGACGAGCAGTGCCTCATTGCAGCGTTTGTGATTGTGACAAAACTATACGACGTATCCCTATATACTTCTCCTGGCTTAACAATGAAAAACATGCATTGCATGACGCTTTAGGCCCACTGGACCACAGAGCGTTAACAGAAAGAAAAATATATTCGTATGGTGGGCCACAAAACTACTTCTGCACTTCTGGAAGGCGACGGAGCTGTGAAAGAATTCTGGGAAATTACGTGCCCAAACCACGGTTTAATTATGAGGCACGCCGTAGTCGGGGACTTCGGTTTAATTTTGGCGACCAGCGGATCATTAACGTGCTCGAAATGCACGGGACACAGGCTTTATTGCACTTAGACCCCATCAAAATGCAGCCTCCTCTGCCGAAATTTGATCCGGTGACCTCGTGCTTAGCAGTGCAACACCATAGCCGCCAAGCCACCGCGACGGCTGAAGATTGAGCTTTGCGAACCCCTTTGATTGCGCGGTCAACCAAATTTCAATTGCACCGAAATTAAGGGTACCACCATTATACAAACCACGACCTTTGGTGTTAATGAAGGTACAGTTAATTAAGATAGTTAAATATGGAACTCGAACCCTGCACCTTTGGTGGGATTTGAACCCACGACAATTTCCGTTACGACTTGGAATACAGATCAAGGCGGAATAACTTGGTTTTTTACGGCATACCCGATTCCGATGAGTCATGGCTGGAAACTGAACAAAAAACTTTGGATGCCCTGTCAACAGCGATGGGAAATGCCCTGCCACCAAACTCAGTTGAGCGGGCGCATCGAATCGGGACTCCTTCAAATCCGATTAGGTTATAGTGAAACTATCAAACTTCAAAATTAAGGAGCGCCTACTTTCGTCGCGCAGCCAGCTTAAAGGTAGTAACATTTCAGTATCTGAGGACTTCCCCCCTGCGACAAGGCTCGCTCTAGGAAAACTTCCCGAATTTGGTAAAAACCAGCCTAATTCCCCCTCATTTAAACTACGTTTTAACAAGCTTTTCATTGATAAGCAATGTTTCATGTATGATCCAACTAGTGACAGCGTTAAGCAAGTTAACAGTGGTGTTACAGATCGCCCAAGCGTCCCTGACAATGTGCGTCATCATCCTACTACATAGCAATGCGCAAAGGGCAATGGCGTATCTTTAACACCACAAGCCTCCGTGCTTGTTGCAAACGCTCTAAGTGTGTTTCGCAAGCGCGGAGAACTTGAATCGCTCATTGAAAGCTGTAATTCTGGCATGATTGCATTAGCGGAAACGTTTCTACAGCCTCATGTGCAAGATTGTGAAATCTTTGACTTGTCTCGATTGCGCATCTTCCGTTGCGGTCGCACTGCTCGAAAAGGCGGACGCGTACTGTTCGCTATTTCAAAGTCCCTGCAATGTCATCAAATCCACAATCACTGGAACCTGGAAGTTGTGTGCGCGTGCGTCGATATCCATTACCGTAAAATTACGATCGTTGTTTGCTACCGCGCTCCATCCCACCCATCCACTTTGACTGCTGAGCTTCACGATGTGCTTAACACCCTTGCTTTGCGGCATCCTTCGAACCACATTATATTATTGGGGGATTCCAAGTTCCCCAACATATGCTGGACTGCTGAACCTCCTCAGTCTTATCCATTTTCTTCATAAAGTAACGACTATCTTGATCTCAGCTCTGTGTATTCCGTAACCCAATCAGTATTAGAACGAACTAGGATTTCGGAAAGCGCTGCTAACCTCCTTTATTTAATCTTATTCTCTAAGCGTGACATAGTTACGAATGTTTCATGCTTACCGGGCATAAGCGATAACCTCGGACTTTCAACGTATCTCCTGTGATAAAGCAATTGTGAAAAAATAATTTACCATTATGATAGGGCAAATTTTCACGCTATTAATAATAAACTAGCTAATTTTCTTGACCCTTTCCTAAGCCAATTTGATGATCGCACGGTTGATGACAACTGGACGTCTTAAAAAATAAAATACGTGAGCTCACCGACAAGTTTATCCCGTCAAGTGTAACATCCGGCAGTGTTAAGAAACCCTGGTTCAACTCAAAGTTAAAAAGGCTATCCAACCGAAAAAAATCGACTGTATCGAATAGCGAATAGAAGTTCACTGGCATCCAATTAGGACGCCTATAATGTGGTGAACAGAGCTTACAAGAAGCTATAAAACTTGCCAAAAAGGCATTCCAAGAACACACTTTGCCCACAGTGCTTGCGAATGACCCTAAAAAGTGTGGCGTGTTATTAACCCTTCCAAAGATAATTCAGTCACGTTGATTGATTCCAGTGGTTCACCAGTACCCGAAGATGTATGTCCCCAAAGCCTTCATTCTGTGTTCTGTAACAACATTGTCGTATGTAGTAACCCTGTGCTTCCAACTCTAGAGTGTTGAAATGGCCCACCTATGTACTTTATTGTCATTAACCCTCTTGGGGTCGAAAATGTAATTAAACATCTGAAGTTGTCATCAAGTCCTGGTGCTGATTTGGTTAACGCGAAATTTCTGAAAAATACTGTTGTTTATTCATCTGCTCTGCTTTCGAAAATTTTTCAGCAATCCTTAGATACCGCAATACTTAGAATCCTTAGATACTGCAAATTAGAAGGTCGGGAGGGTTATCCCACTTCACAAGTCCGGTAGGAAGTAGGAAACATTCGCCCCTTAACTACCACCCCATTTCCCTCACCAGCATTCCTTGCAAGGTTCTTAAACATATTTTGTATTCACATTTAGCAAAGCACTTAGACAATAATTCACTTTTCACAAAAGCATAGCATGATTTCCGAAAAACTTGTCTTGTGAAACTCAACTTCTTTCTTTTATTCACAGCCTTGATCTTATTCTCGACAAAGGTTCATTCGCAGACTGCGTTTTCTTTGATTTCGCCAAGGCATTCGACAAAGTGTGTAATAAATTGCTTCTATTTAAACTTAGTAAACTTAATCGATCGTAACCTGTTTGCATGGCTTGATCATTTTCTCCTTAATAGGTCACAGTGTGTTGTGTCAAACAATCATATGTCCCCATCTAATCCGGTCGCTAGTTAGCTACAGCTTTTTATTAGCTAGTTTATTATTAATGGCGTGAAAATTTGTCATACTTACTTGTGTATGTTTTTTACCCACTCCGCTCTATAATACCTCGGTCTTGAGTGTACGATAAAATAAAATATTTATGGTACAGCTAATTAAGGCGGAGATAATTGAGGCACTCAAACTGACGACCTTGGTGCGAGAAAACAAGTAAGAGGAAATAACAACGCATTCAGGTGAGAATGTCAAGTAATTTTATGAACGTCTCGTGAGCGCGCCGGCTTTAGCCTTCATCCTCTTGAACGTATGCTAAAGTGACTCAACTTTTTTTCAATGTTTCCTTGATGAAGGCAACTTGCAAGATATTTCTTTTTGTGTAATGCGCACCGTTTGCTGTATATGTATGTTTATTCGCAATTTTGTGAAGAAAACGCCGTTTAGTGCGGATGGATGGATGGATGAAAAACTTTATTAGGGTCCTTTAGGGCGCGCACTAGCGCGCAGCGGGCCGCTCCCACGTCGGGACAGAGAGGCCGAGTCTCTCCGCCGCGTCGCGGGCCCGTTGGACAGCCCATAACTGTTCTTCGAGGTTGGGGAAATAAAATGAGTTGGCCGCGAAAGAGTGCCTCTAGCCCGCTGCTTTTCAACGGGTTAAGGAAAAAGGGGAAAAACACAGAAAGAGGTAGGTAAAGGCCGCGTTAAAATTGCAATTGCATATGAACGGGTTCTTTTCACTAAATACATTATTTAAAATGAATCGGAGCGTAGTGAGTGTGGCATTTTTACAACACAGTTTTACGTGGAGGGGGGTATACTTGGGGGTTAATAACGTAAGTCTGAAAACATTATATTACGAGCATTTTTTAGTTGACATATTTATGAGTAGTTAGGGGACTCTTTTTATAGGACAATTGTAGAAGTACTCACAGTACAATGAAGGTCTATTTTTCTTTACTTTTTCTAAAAATTGCAGTAACATCAACACACTTGCCACAGAATTTCAGCGCCCAATTGAGGCAATATTGAAAGTGAGCGCGCAGGTACTAGGCAGAAAGGCAACTCCGCTATTACGCCAGACGGAAAAACCCGTCAACAATGTGTCAGACGAGTACGTGAATAAGGAACTCAAAAAGTGGATGTTATGCTGCGAACCTGCAAATTTCAATATTAAAATTTCCCTCATGCCTCGAACCATGATCTTCCCAGCCTATTTCGCTCGAGTAGTCGCATTTGAGCTAAAAGCAGCCCGTTGTTCTTTTGCAAGATCATTAGGGCTGCTTTGCTGGTCAACAATTGATTGAGCGGGCGATACTCATGCATATTCTGAGATATAAGAAATTACCATTTAAGTAAATTTTGGGTTTTTCGTGCCAAAAGCAGGATATGACAATGAGGCACGACGTAGCGGGGAACTGCGGATTAATTTCGACCACCTGGGGTTCTTTAACGGGCATCCAAAGCACGGTACACGGGGGTTTCTGCATGTTGGCCCCATCGGCATGCAGCCACCACGGCCCGGATTGGTTGCTGCGACCTCGTATTTAGCAGCGGAACGCGACCGGGGGGGGGGGGGCACAAAGCAATGACGGCAGGTCTGAGATATAACGAAGATGACATGAAAAGCGGTATTCGGCTCGGTTCTAGAAGAAGGCAAACCATTTGTATTTTGAGGTATACTCTTGGCCTCCGCGGCCGCATTTATACAGTGAACATTAGGTTTCCGCCACTGAAAGCAGGTTTCGATACATGGATAAAAGAGACCTGTTGCTATAGAAGTGATGGCGACTCACTCGTTTTATTGGCTGGCAATATACAAGAGTATTAACAGATTGGTGCCGAGTGGATCGTGTTTACAGTCGTGGGTGTGCTAAATGCTGTAGAGTAAGGGAGAAGAAAATTTAAAGAAAGTTTTCTTTCTCACTCTTCTTCTTTTTTTTACGGAGCGCTGTAGTGAAATATGCGCAAGAGTTCTGTTTTGGTTGGTTGGTTAGTTTGGGTTTAGTGGCACAAAGGCAACTAAGGCCATGCTGCACCGGACACAAGCCAAAATGAAATGCGACTGTAGAGTAGGTAAACCTATATTAGATTATAGTTGGTGTAAATCACCGGTTTTTTCTAAAAAGTCGAACAGGTTAGAAAATGGCACTAGGGGTTCTTCTGCTAGTAATAGGGCAGGGTGCAATGGAGTGTGCAAATTATATAGGCTGTGTAAAAACCTCCGTCTCAGTGTGTCGATGTGTGGACATGTTATTAGGATGTGTATGACTCTGAGAGCTTCAAGGCATTTTTCGCAGGTTGGCGGCTTTTCTTTTCGGAGGAGGAAATTCTGCGTCAAATGTGTGTGTCCAATTCTAAGTCGACACAAGATTACCTCGTAGAACCATTGCTGGTGACTGCATGATTTCCACTCCCAAATTACAGGTTTAATAAGATGTAGCTTGTTTTCTGTACAATGGTACCATTCCTGTTGCCACTTTAACGTTAAGGCCTTCCTAATGGCACGGATGCTATCTTTATATGGAAGTAATGTGTTTATTATGTCTTTGTACGCTGCCATTGATGCGCATCTATCCGCTGCTTCGTTACCAGGTATACCAACATGGCTTGGTACCCAGCAAAACCTAATTGACCTGTCGTATTTGTTTAATTTTATCATGTTTAAGATATCCCCTGTCATGGGTTCACATTCGGATTTCATATGAAAAGCCTTCAGCGTGCTTAACGAATCAGTGTATATGATTGTGTTTTCGTGTTTTTCCGCGATGATCTCTTGAACCAGAGTTCATAATGCATAGACTTCAGCTGTGTAGACAGAGGCGTGCTGTGGCAAACGAATACTTCTTTCCCAATGTTCGGTTACGATCCCCACACCCACGTGTTTTTTTGTTTTAGAGCCATCAGTGTAAAATTCCGTGTAATTTTCGTATTTGTCCTGTACAGAGCGGAATTCTTTTATAATGTGTTCGTGTGGGGTGTCTTTTTTCTTTGAATGTGTCAATGTCTAATCACATAACGGTGCGAAACCGTGCCACGGGGGCAAACGCTGTGGTTTTCTCGCTACCTGAAGGAGTTCGCGAGGAATGTTATAATCCCGAATATATTCCTCATTTCGTAGGACAAATGGCTTAATCATGTTTGGTTTGTTCGTATAGTGTAAACGTGAGTTACACTGTGTGACAATGTTGAAGCATATGTGTTGTGGTGAGGACTGAATTCTTAGAACGTAAAAAGAAGTTAGTAGCACTCTGCGCTGCTGCAGAGGAGGTTCATTACAGTCAACATACAAACTCTGGACAGGCGATGCTCTCTAAGCGCCCCTTGCCAGTCGCAGTCCAAGGTTATGAACTGGATCAAGTTGACGGACGTAAGACCTTCTGGCTGAACTGTATATGATGCCACCATAATTTAATATGCTGCGCACCAAAGTACGGTAGATGCATAGCAGGCATTCACGGTCAGAGCCTCAGCGCTTCCGGGACAGGACTTTCAGGACGTTAAGTGCATTTTTCGCTTTTATTTTAAGGCTTTTTATGTGAGCGAAAAAGTTTAACTTTTTATCAAACAGAACACCCAGAAACTTTTGTTCTTCTTTTACTGGTAGTGTGGCTTGCTGTAGCTTAATGGTGGGTTCTGGTTGTAGGCCTCTTTTTTGTGTGAAGCCAACGCTAATAGCTTTTACTTGAGAAGCCAAAACCGTTTTCAGACTCCCACTGTGTTAGTTTACTTAGTGTAATTTGAATTTCCCATTCGCAGGATGCCAGGTTCGGTGTACGACATGCAATTTGTAGATCATCCACATATAATGAATGCAGTACTGGAGATGGAATTACTTTATTGACCGAGTTCATTTTGACCACAAACAAAGTTGTGCTTAATACGCATCCTTGTGGCACACCATTTTCTTGGATGAATACACGTGACAGCGCCGTTCCTAAACGCACCTGGAATGTTCGGTCCAACCTGAAATCGGCTAGACATTTGAGCATTCTACCTCGGATTCCTAAATCTGCTAAGTCCCTTAAGATACCAAACCTCCATGTTGTGTCATACGCCTTTTCAAGATCAAAGAAAGCTGTGAGACAATACTGCTCGTGTAGAAAGGCCGCACGAATCTCGTGTTCTAGCCGGACTAGGTGGTCCGTTGTCGAGCAACCTTTCTTGTACCCGCAGTGATGGTTATCTAGAAGGTTTTCTGTTTGAAGGACGTATGTCAATCTTATGTTTATAATGGCTTCATAAGACTTTGCAAGGCAACTTGTGAGTGCTATAGGCCTGTAGCTGATTGCTGTTGTGGGAGGTTTTTCAGCTTTCAAAAAAGGGTAATGATGCTTGCTTCCACTCTTTCGGCATTTTTCCCGTTTCCCAGATTATATTAAAAAGAAAAACGAAGCAAGGTTTCAACTGCATTAGGAGATAGATGAGCGAGCATTGCGTAATGAACTCTGTCCGGACCAGGGGCTTTGTTTTTTTTCAGTGGTGAGTACTCTATTGATTTCCGGTCGTGTTAGAGTGGCATTATACGGTCTTTCTGAGCTTCCTGTGGTCGGAAGCTTTAGTTTTTCGGCTAATTGCTTATGTTTTAAAAATGCAGCAGAGTAGTTTTCCGAGCTTGATATATCATGAAAATGCTGCCCCAATATTTCTGCTTGTTCTACTAAATTTGTTTGTGTGTCTGGCGGTGAAAGTATGGGTATCGTGTAAGGAGCGTAGTCGCCTCTGAACTTACGAACCTGATCCCACGTTCATTTGCAAGTTATCGAGCTATTTATTGACGAGACATAATTCTTCCAGGACTGTCTTTCGGCTTGTTTGCGCGTGTACCTGGCATTCGCTTTTGCTTTTTTGAAGGAGAGTAGATTGTCTTGTGTTGGGTATCGCCGAAAGGTACCCCACGCTTTGTTTTGCAGTTTTTTTCTTTGCGTATCCTTCGTCCACCAGGGTTTTAGGTTTTTTTAGGAAGCAAGACGATTGTGGAATTGTTTCTGCTGCTGCAGCAAGTATACAGGCGGTGATCTTACCACTCATTTTATCTATGGTTAGTTCATCTGATATGTTGTCCAGAGTGGCCTTTTCAGTAAAAAGAGGCCAGTCTGCTAGATGGAGTTTCCAACAGGGTGGCCTCAGTTGGATGGTAGGACCAGGAGATATTTTTTTGATCATAGCGGGCATATGGTCACTACCATAAGGGTTATCAATAACACTTCACTGAATATCTCCGAAAAGAGAGGGAGAGCACAGTGCCAGATCTAGGCAACCCATAGCTCCTGTGCTTGGGCAGTAGTAAGTTGCCGCACCGGTGTTTAAAAGGCATATGTCGTTTGTTAGGATAAAATCTTCAAGTGTTTGACCGTGGTGTCAGTTGCTTGACTACCCCACAACGTGATATGTGAATTAAAATCACCGGCTAATATGAATGAATGTATGTTTGATGTTTTATGGCGCAAGGGCCAAGTATGGCCAAAGAGCGCCCTGTCCGTGTTAATGAGTTCGCAGTGTAATCATGAGTTCTATGAAGTTGGTGTGACGTAGCTGTAGAGGGGCCTTAAATATGGTCGCGCTAAAGTGCGTAAAATCTGTATAATAAGACTGTGGCGATGACTTATGACGAGTACTATGAACATTAATACGCATTTAAAAAAGAATGATACGGTGTCTAAAAATATATCAGGTTATATAACATATGCTAGAGCCCTACTGCCTCCTTAGAGCCCTTGAAAAACAAGGGCCTGGAGGCATGTGCTATGCAAAACTGTTATAGCAGCGGCATCCTCTGGAGCGAGGATGCTCTACGAATTTACTGGACTTATAACGTGTAGAACTACTTCCTTTAAGAAGTCGAGGACTGTCTTGTTGTTAAAAAGCGTTTCCTTGCCAAGAAACATAGCCGGGTGTAGAGGGATGTAATAACGGTATACAAGCGGAAAATGTTTCTTTTTTTCAGTTTCGGCTTTCCGACACTCCAAGAGGACATGGAGGACGGTCAGCCTCTCCCCGCATCTACCACAGGTTGGAGGTTCACTTCAAGTAAGTAGAAAATGATGGGTCCCAAATGTGTGTCCTGTTATGAGGCGACAGAATAGGACATCTGTTCGCCGTGATTTTGTTACGGAGGGCCAAGAACCTAACTGTGGCTTTATCACATACAGTTTGTTATTTACTTCTGCGTCCCACATACGTTGCCAGTGGTTTCGCAGTTTCCTTCCTAAGAAAGGCTTCAGGTCAGTGACAGGGACCGAAGCAGTAGGATTAACTGCATGGAATGAAATTGATGTGGCCACCTGGTCCACTAGAACGTTACCCTCGATGCCCCTATGTCCAGGCACCCAGCATATAATCACATCTTGGTTAGATATATATGCTTTACACAGTACGGAGCAGAGTTCATTATTTACCGGATTTTTGTGGTTACAGAAAGACATCAAGGCCTTCACAACACTAAGGGAGTCCGTATATATAACTGATTTCTGAAGTTTTGATGTATTTATATACTTTATGGCCGACAACAGTGCGTAGGCCTCAGACGTAAAGATGCGTTTGCGGATGCAGTACATCGGTTTCCGAGAAGGATGGACCTACGGCTGCATAGGACACCCCGTCGTGTGACTTTGAGGCGTCTGTGTAGAACTCCGTACAGGAGTGTTTGTGCTGGAGTTCCCGGAAATGCATATGGATTTCAATCTCTGGAGTGTGTTTTGTAACTTGCATGAAAGATATATCGCATTGTATCAGCTGCCACTCCCAAGGAGGTAGCAGCTTGGCTGGATGCATTAGGCGAAGCTCAAGGAGTGGAACATGCATTACGTGACTAAGCTCCCTCACATGCAACGAGAAAGGCTGTCTTATGGAGGGACGATTATGAAAGAGTGTAGCATATGTCATCTCGTTAACGGTATTATAACATGGATGTTGAGGATTAGAGTGGACTTTCAGAAAATATGTTTTGCTGATGCATGTTCTCTGGAGATGAAGTGACCACTCATTCGATTCTGCGTATAAACTTTCAACGGGACTTGCCCTGAAAGCGCCCGTGGCTAAGCGATTACCTAGATAGTGAACAGGGTCTAGCATCTTTAGCACACTCGGGGCTGCAGAATGATAGATCACGGCACCATAATCTAATCGTGAACGAATCAGGCTCTTATAGAGATTCATTAGGCACTTCCTGACACTACCCCACGTAGTCTGGGATAGAGGTTTCATTAGGTTCATTGCTTTCAGATATTTTTCTTTAAGATGTTTAATGTGGGGGACGAAAGTGAGTCTACAGTCAAGTATAACATCTAGAATTTTGTGTTCTTTGTTTACAGGTATCTGTTGTCCACATAGTTCTATGCAAGGATCTGGGATCAGGCCTCTCTTTCTTGTAAAAAGAACACAAGAACTTTTGTTAGGATTGATCTTAAATCCATTTTTGTCTGCCCACATTGACACTTTGTTCAGGCCATGTTGTACCTGTCTCTCACAGACTGCGAGGTTACAAGATTTGAAAGCTATCTGAATGTCGTCCACATAGACAGAGTAAAAGATGGCCGGTGGTAATGAAGCACGAAGCGTGCTCATCTTCACGATAAAGAGCGAGCAGCTGAGCACGCCTCCTTGGGGTACACACGTTTCTTGCGCAAAAGGGAGTGAAAGTACATTGCCGACTTTTACCCGGAAGGTTCGACTGGACAGATAGCTTTCTATTATGTTAAGTATATTACCGTAGATGCCCATTTCTGATAGGTCTCTTAAGATTCCGTAGCGGCACGTTGTGTCATACGCCTTTTCCATATCCAGAAATATCGACAGGGAGAACTGTTTATGTATAAATGCGTCCCGGATATTTCCTTCAACACGAACGAGATGATCGCTTGTGGAAGCGCCCTTCTCGGAAGCCGCACTGATAATGATCAAGCATTTTGCTTTGTTCAAGGAAATGACTGAGTCGCCAATTTATCATTTTTTCAGACACCTTAAAAATGCAACTTGTGAGGGCTATCGGGCGGTAACTTGCCACTGAGGAAGGGTGTTTGCCTTGTTTCAAAACAGGGACCACAATGGCTTCCTTCCATGCGGTTGGAAGGTACCCTGCATCCCAGATGGTCTTCAACGCTGCTGCCATAAGCGCGATATCAACGAATAGACTGCCAGGATTGTTGCTTCATAATTACGAACTTGCAGGGCAGAAATTTTTTTTTTTGAGTGCGAAGAATACAGGTGCTTTTGTTGGGATTGAGCTTAAAGCCATTCTCATCGACCCATTTACACACCTTCATTTGACCAAGCTGGCACGTTTGATAAAGTTTCTCATCCTAAGTTATTACACAATATAGACGCCGTATTTAAATATCCCGCAATCACGACATGGTTCACGTCTTACATTCATTGCAGAGAACAGTATGTTCAAATTGGAAGCTGCGAGTATGTACCCTCACTTGTGGAGTCTGGTGTACCTCAGGGCATGGTACTAGGACCACTCTTATTTCTCGTAATTATTATTGATATGCCTAATGGACATCACAGTACCGTTGCGCTCGTTTGCCGACTACTGCTTCATTTATAACAAAATTCAAATCTACAAAAAACTCAAATCTACAAAAAATTAAAGAAATAGTGCGACGATTGGCAAGTGATCATATGCCCTAAAAAAATCAGTGTTTATGTCTATTTCACCTAAAAAGCGTACCCTTAGTTACTCGTACTACATTGATGACAACAAACTCGAGAACGTTGAAAAACACAAATACTTAGGTTTAACTTTTACGTCACATTTACGCTCGAATACACACACAGAAAATGCGTGCATCAGATCGCTTAGAGCCCTGTGGTCTTTGAGGAGGAACCTCAATAGGGGAACCCCTGAAATTAAATGACTTGCTTACAAAACTCTAGTAAGACCAATTATTGAATGTGCTAAAATAGTTTGGGACCCACACACCATAACTAACTGTTGCGAACTTGACCGAATACAGAGGCTAGCTGCCAGGTTTATATTTAATAAATATCGTCGCATCCATTCTCCAACAGAGTTATGTTAATTAGCCGATCTAGCACCACTTGAGCTCAGAACTAAACACGACAGATTAAAATTCCTGTTCAAAGGTATTCACAATCAAGTAGATATTAAACCAGATGATTATTTCGAGCTTCCTATGAACGCGTCAACGAGGCATCGTCATAATATGTACATTCCTCCTCCACTCGTCCGCAATGATTACTTCAAGTTCAGTTTCTTCCTAGGCGATAAGAGACTGGAATTTGTTACCCGACTCTCTTGTAACCTCGATGTCCCTAACTACCTTTTTGGAAAGTCTTAAAAGCGCAATTTTTTGTAATAACACATACTGAATTACCCAGTGTGTATGCATTTACTTTTACATGTGTGACTTTTGTGTCTATGACGATGCGGTGCATATTATGAATGGTTTCTTTATTACTTTCCCTTCTATGATGTAGTTCATACTTTTCCATTCTAAGACAAGCTTTGTGAGTCAAAGCTTGTAACTCGGTCGCACTCTCTTTCTTTCTGTTGTTTTTATTCTCCACTCCTGTAATAGCCCGATGAGGGCTGACAGTATGAATGAATGAATGAATGAATGAATGAATGAATGAATGAATGAGTGAATGGATGAATGAATGAACGACCGTTTCGCTCACAGATGGCGCGATTACATGATTTAAATCAAATATGAACGTCATCGAGGTTTACCGGATAAAATATACGACGCGGTAATGATGAACGCAAGCAATTCATTTTTGCCACCTTGTGGTAGCCCAGTTTCCTGTGTAGATGGTCTCGATAGGAGATTGCCTATTCTAACACAGAATAAGCGGCTTCATAAATAACTTTCGATTATATTAAGTACTTTTCCGCGGATGCCCATTACTGATAGGTCACGCAGTATTCCATACAACCGCGTGGTATCGTAAGTCCTTTCCAGATTCACGAACACGGAAAAAAAACTGTTTGTACGCGAAGACGTCGCGAATATATGCTTCATTGCGAACGACTTGGATGATGATATATGGTATTTTGGGGCGCAAGCGCCAATTATAGGGAAAGACCGTCAAGACTAGGGTAATGAATAAGCAATGGCGTGATTAGAAGCAGTGGGTAGGTGTAAGGTTGCTGCATAGGGGCCTATAACCATGCCCACTAGAAATGCGTAAAATACATATAACTATAATAAAATAATTAAGAAGTAGTCAATGGTGTGCAGCGAATATAAAGATGTACTACGAAAGATGTCACAGATCCTGTGCACTACTGCTTCACCATGACCCTTGCGTGCAAGCTAGCAGACGCGCGTATTGTTGATATTGTGCTCTCGCAGCAGCGTCCACATGTGAGACGATGTGCTATGAGTATGTTCAGCGAATAATCTGCAATGTACTAATGTTTAAGAACGTTAAAACTGATCTATAATTTTAAAAAAATGGGTCGGTACCTAAAACCTTGGTGGTTAAGTCGGATGTGTTCTCTGTGCGCTTTAGGAAGGCGCTTTTTTTCTTTATAATTCTCAACACTGTTTCAGGACGTAAAGCATGGTTAGTGTCTCCCACATCTGATACAAGTCGGAGGTTCTCCACCGGCCAAGAGGTAGCAGTGCGCACTGAAGGTGTGCCCTACTCGGAGCTTACAGGGGATTGCGTCAGTTTGTCAAATTTCTGTTAATGTTGGCCAATTTCCTAAATATAGCTTGATTAAACTACGCTTTTTAGACGTTTCAGTATTCAACATTCCTTGCCAATACATTCTTGGTGTAATGCGCAAAAATGTCTTTAGGTCCATAGGAGGAACGGCTATGCGTAGGTTTTAGATTTGGTTGCTATGGACGTGGCGATCTTATCCGCAAGCACGTTGCCTTCGATGCCTCTGTGCCCGAGAACCTAGCATATCATGACGTACTGGGCAGAAGCACAAGTGGTGCATAGAAGAGAATAAGTATTATTGATGGTAGTAGTTTTATGTTCTTGAAAAGACAATAAAGCCTTCACGACACCCAATCAATCCATAAACACAACTGCCTTCTTGTACCTTAATTGCCAGATGTGTTTTACTGCTGTGAATATGCGTTTCGGCAGTGAAGGTGCTAGTTCGCGCTGTAGGACGTCAGATTCTGCATAATATGGACCGACTGCGAGCGTAAGATACACAAGCATGAGATTTGTATGCGTCGGTGTAAGATTCTGCGCAACAGCACTTAGCTTGTAGTTATCGGAAGTGCATTCGAAAGTGATCTTGTGAAGCATGTTTAGTTACATTCACAGACGACGCGCCACAGTCTATAAGATGCCACTGCGAAGACGATGGCAGCCTGGTTGCAGCCGTATACCGTTTTCAAGGAGGGGGACACCCTTTCATCGCTGAGTTCTCTCACGCGCAATGGAAACGGCCTTCTCACTGGAGGTCGGTTGTTAAACAGTAGAGAAGAGCACGTCTAGTTTATGGTAGAGTACACGGGGTGTTCACGATATGAATGCAGAAAATATGGGAACGCTGAATATATTCGCTGGAGCTGCAAAGACCGTTCATCTGACTCACGATGCAACAGCTGCCAGTTGCTACGTAGCAACTACATTCTGCGAGCACGATACCGACACCGCTGTCATTGTTGCCATCGTCATCGCTCAATGTGACCTTCCTCTTTTTCACAGAGCTTCTACTGGGGTTTTCCAATTTCTCTTATCTGGCCTGCGTTTAACTCATGCTTTTGCGTTAACTTTTTCATCGCAAGCCTCGTAAAACGGGCTGATAAAGGTACGTTCATTCGCAACTAAATAAGTTTTACCATTACTCTTCTGTACTTGCCTCGGGAACGTTAGTTAAGACACGAACAGCGCATAAAAAAGGCAAAAATCCGGACTGTGCCCGTGATAACTTATTGCCACCTCCGATGTCCTTGTTTAGCATATTCAGTGTGAGTAACCACTAGCAAAATACACACTGCTAACGGATTCCTTCGTCTGCCTGGATCATGAAATAACTCAAGGGGCAATATTGCCAGTAATCTCGAGTTCTTTTATTCACTTTCGATCACTACTCGACGGAAATTCATGTCGGGCCATCATCAGGCTGCTTTATGAAAGACAGATGTAGGAGGTTAGAAGAGGCAGCAAATCTACACGAACGCCGAGCAAGTGCGGCTCTTTAATTAAACGATGCTAATCCTACTTAAGAGAAAAAAGCATGGAAATTGGCCCGGCTGCTAGAAAAATAAAAGTAATTTCACAAGCTCCGCTACGTGCATGAAGTTAGAACAGTGCTGGCACTCATGCGTTGTAAATGAAGTTTGCGCTCCTTATTGTTAGGCTGCTTGAGAGCTTTAATTATTGCCAAGCTTGAGTTCGAATTAATAAAACCTGGCTTCGGTCTTGTGCATTAGATGTGCCGGTCTGAACATGAGAAATCAGGGGAAAAACAGGAAAGAAAAAGAAACCATCAAGGCTTACAACGTGCTGCGATCGCAAAAACGAAAGGCCGCTTCTTCACTTTGTAATAATCAGTTTATTTTTTTGCTATTGCAGATTGGGTTGCTCTTGCAGCCATCAAACTCCCATCGAGTTTCATTCATACAAATTCATCAATACAGCAAGCAGGTAAGGCGATCAAGTAGTCTTCTTTTTTAAGCATTCTTTTGTGATATAGCTCTTATCTTCTTATTTATGCATGTTTGTTCTTCCCATATGCGTTAAATGCGTTATTATCGTTCCCTTCTTTCCAGTTACTGCAAATGGCATTGGGTCTTCAATTGTACTAAAAGCTCTCATTACTCAATGCTTCTCTCGGGCCTGTAGGACCTTTCTTGTTAAATAAAAATATATTAACAAACAAGTGAAGCACATAAGAGTTCATGTAGTTGGCACTTAGAACATATCGGAACTAAAAGCTTTGATTGATTTTGCGGCTTTGCCAACCGATTTACCAGCCATTTTTTTTATAAATTCATTCGCAAGTGAGGGGCGTGCCTAGGGGAATTTAAGCCCAGTACGAAACGAGCTCAAATAATTTACAGAAGGCAACTCGTTGTGTTCAAGCTAAATCTCGTAAATAAGATCGTTCCTGCCGGTTGCATTGTCTGTGCAGTTTCCGTTTCACGGCCCTGCGTTGACGAGATTGACCGGAGGATCTGCTCTTTTACATGGCACACAATGATTCGGCAATATTTTGAAGTGTAGCACAGTTTCTGAACCTAACGAAAGAAAGGCTGCAATGGTGATCTGTAAGTGGAGATGTGCTGTTCTTCTTCTGACCTATAATTGTTGTACAGATTATTGGAAGAAATGACCGAACCTTTCTAAGCGCACAAGATTCTACGGCTGCATAATGACTGGTTTTTCTCAACACGAAAGCAGATGAGGTAATTGGGTATTGTTAAGAATAGGGGATAACTATAGACGGTTTCCTTCTGCTACAAAAAAGTTCAAAATTTAAACGTGTACATGTGAAAATATACGCTTGCTTCCTAGGTGGTTGTAGCATTTAAAAATTGATGAGTTAGTCTCCTGTGTTCTTGCTAATGTTTTACTGCATTCCAGCAAAATTTAGAACGTTGTTGTGGACGTAACACCGCAATTTTTATTTACTCGAGCTCGTAGTTAGGTATGTCTTGCATGAATATGGTACTGTAAACTGATTTGTGAGCCAAAAGGGTAGTTTTTTGCTCTGTTGCGGGAATTGTTATCACATGAATAAAGATATCTGGGAAGCCAGAGATGTCAAGGGCCGCCGATTCTGATCAGCAACCTGGCATTAAGAAAAGCTCCGTAGAGGTCTGCAACATTCCTAATGACATCTTTTTGCAACTCTTCTGCATTGTAAATACATTACAAGTGTTCACAGCATACTTTCCATGCGCTCTGCGGATAGCCACATGCGCTTATTCGTTAACAAATACGGAAAATCATCGGCAGCTTTGGCGTGCATGCAATTTCAGTAGCCCTACCTGTACCTTTCCCTGGTGCATGTAATTATACTGTGTGGGTTTATTACTTAGCGTCTCGTATCGGCCCCTTCTCTTTATATTTACAGCCGCATGTCTATGAACGGACCTTATACACACCGTTATCTTAGTGTTGCGCGAAAATGGCACAAAATTGTACACTCATGTTGTGTAGGCAGCTGGCGAAATTTGCTAAGTTTCATTAAATTTCCAAATATTTCCAAATATACGCTATCAGGAACAAAGCAAGCATGTTTCAAATAATCTGCAAGTAGACTTAGAACAGACAGTAACGGGAATTAAATTGGCAACATACGTGCTCTTTCTACATTCCCTTCTAGAACTGATGTTCATTGTTGCACATGGTCACATACGTATAGCTAAAGTTCTTCCCTGTCTAGTCATTTCTTGGTATAATTTCGCGTCCTAATTTGTCGTCGTAACAAACATGAAACTGAAGGCCTTCATATTTTGAGCACGCGGGTTCCCAGGTTAATTTTCATAATCGAGAGACCATTATCTCACTTTGTACCTGTTATCGTTTCACAGAAGAAAACTTATGCTGCTGGTTTTGAGGAACCCCGGAAATATTTGCGAAATTGAGAGGGAACCGGAAAAGGTAAGGATAAATAAAGTCATCGTCTCGCAGATTTAGCACCGGTGCAATAGAATCAAAGTTGCAATAAATTAAAAAGGCCATAACACAACGCTGATGCACACAGTAGCATTTTACGTGTAATTTATCGCCTACCTATGTAATATTGACACGTGTACTTGTTTATCGTTCATCAGTGACCGCTTTCCTCGGGCTAACAAGTTTTAAACGTTATCGCTCGGCGCAGGACACACCTGCATGTATCGCAAGTTTCTCGAATGCCATCTATGGTTCGATCCATTGTCTGTTGTCACTGAACCTTGTGTTCCATCTGATTGCATGTATTCGTGACGCGAACTTAGTAGTAGACATTCTGGAAGACACGCAGGCACCAGCGATTACTATGGAGCTTTCGACTACTGACGTATAAAAGCCGACGCGCTTGACCCGCAGATAAGATTCCGACGATCACCGACTGCGTTCGTCGCTATCGTTGTTGTTTGAGGGCAACTTGCTGTTGTGGGCACAGCTTATCCCAATAAAAAGTTACTTCACTCACAGTTTTGCTGTTCTGTTCTTCCCGGTCACTACCACGTGACAATATTATTACGATGTCATCGAGCGATGCTCAAGAGACGAGCTGAAGCGAGAACGACGAAGAAGTTGCTCCGTTCCCTTCGCCCGGGCATGTGCCAGCCTGGCTGCCTGGCTCCAGTGTAAATAGCGTGTAAATAGCATCTTTCGTCTGTGTCTTTTCACACGTAACATTTCTGGTGGAGGTCAGCGATCCCCGTCCTCACCACGCAACTCCGAAGTGGTCGGCACACCGAGCTTGTCACCATGCCTACCGGTGACGAGCCCGACTCTGCAATGGCTTCGGCTTGTCCGGCTGCTCCAATCGTCACGGCTCCTCCACATCGTGACCCAGGTGTGTTCTCTGGCTTGGTGGGACAGGATGTCGACGACTGGATCAAGCTTTATGAACACGCCAGTACTAATAACAGGTGGGACCCAACGATTATGCTCGCCAATGTCATCTTTTATCTCGGCGGCACCCCAAGCGTGTGGCACCAAACGCATGATGACGAAATAACCAGTTCGGACAGTTTCAAAGAAAAGCTACGGGAACTGTTCGGCGACCCCATTGGGCTCAAGGCTGCCGCGAGAAAGGCTCTTGCGTCTCGTGTTCAGTCATCTACAGAGCCATACGTTTCCTACATCCTCGACGTCTTGTCTCTATGCCGTAAAGCTGACGATAATATGTCCGAAGCAGATAAAGTGGCACATGTGCTAAAAGGCATCGCCGACGACGCTTTTAATTTGCTTGTTTTCGGCAACGTCTCGACTATCGACGTCATTATATATGAATGCCGTCGCCTTGAACAGGCTAAGAGCCGCCGTATCTCACACCACATTGCGCGGCTACCCAACACTGCTGCTACGACGACATGTGAGGGTCGACCGCGTCAGACCACTACCTGTGACGACGTCACCCGTATTGTTCGCCAGCCTTCTCCGCGACGCCTCCCGATCCGCCAGCAACCACCATTCCGATGATTCAGGCCGTCGTCAGACAGGAATTTGAAAACATGGGTCTGAACACCGTGTGTACCACGTCTCGACCCAGCGTTCCCCAGTTACCTAGCTGCCCTCCTCGTCCCCGGCAGTCCTTTTCTGCCCCATCTCCCCGCAACCCGTCCGAATGGCGTACGCCTGATGATAGGCCGATCTGCTTCCACTGCTGTCGCATCGGCCACGTCGCCCGTCACTGCCGCAACCGATGGCCACCACCTCCTCGGATTTACGCCGCCACTTATTCGCGCACCTTTGGACCTTCTGTACCCTATGCCACCCGCCATGAACCCACTACCGCTGATGCCCCTGCTCCGAGCCTTCGCTACAGCAGCTCGCCCTCACCTCGACGCCACCGGTGTCGTTCGCCCCGACCCCGCCGCTTCTCTTCGCCGCCTATCGCCTCCCGGACCCAGCCGGAAAACTAGGCAGTGCAGCTTCTGGAGGTGAAGCTGCGTTGTCGACCCTGCCCTCAAATCCTGTGCTCACGTTACCTACTAACCGAAATCTTCTTGATGTTGACGTTGACGGCTATCCTGTCACGGCACTCAATGATACAGCAGCACATCTTTCTATTATGAGTGCTGCCTTCCGACGACGACTGAACAAGCTCCTCACCCCAGCGTCAACACGCGTCGTCGGCGTTGCGCATGGTGGTACTGTGCCTATCATCGGCATGTGTACGGCACGTGTCAGCATCGCCTGCCGGCAAAGCCCATAGCCTACATTGAACTGTTGTCTTTCCCACCAGTTCCTGATGGCGAGTACCTCGTCATTCCTCTGCGCGACATCCCAATACAGTATGACGTCACCGTGCCTCACCGTATACTTACTATTACTGCGAACCACATTCGAATGCCTGTCTGTAACTTTGAATTGGCAAAGCAAATTCTACCGCAAGGTATTTGCCTTGCCAACATTGATTGTCTCGGCGAACTATACGTAGCAGCGTTATCGACCGATGGTTCTCGCGAGCGTAGCATGCCCCTCGCGCCAGCCTCGGGCGTCTATCCCAACATAAAGAAAATGGTTGCGACGGACCTGTCCTCTACGCAGGCTGAAGACCTTTGCGAAGTATTATCTTCCTACAGGGATATTTTCGACTTCGACGATCGCCCTTTAGGCCAGACGCTCGCGGACAAGCATCGCGTTCTTGCTCGCGATGCTGCGCCTATTCACCGACGACCGTATCGAGGTTGTCTGTCGGAACGCCGAGTAATTCAAGATGAAGTGAACAAAATGCTCGATCAAAACATCATTGAGCCTTCATCCAGTCCCTGGGCGTCACCTGTGGTGTTGGTTAAGAAGAAGGACGGCACGTGGCGCTTCTGTGTAGACTACCGCCATCTGAACAGCATTACAAAGAACGACGTCTACCTGCTTCCACGTATAGACACCGCCCTTGACTGCCTGCACGGTTCCAGCTATTTCTCTTCTATTGATCTTCGTTCGGGATATTGGCAGATTGTTGTTGACAATATGGACAGAGAAAAAACCCCGTCCATCACACCTGATGGCCTATACCAATTTAAAGTAATGCCGTTTCGATTATGCAACGCCCCTGCCACATTTGACCGCATGATGGACTCCTTGCTCCAAGGTTTCAAATGGTCCACATGCCTCTGCTACCTCGACGACGTCATCGTCTTCTCGCCAACGTTCGACACTCACCTTGAGCGTCTCACAACTATACTTGATGTATTTTGAAAGGCGAAGCTGCAACTTAACTCGTCCAAATGTCGTTTTGGCCACCGACAAATTACTCTTCTGGGCCATCTCGTTAGCGCTTCCGGAGTACAGCCTGATCCCAACAAAACTCGCGCTGTCCGAGAGTTTTTAGTTCCGAATACAGCCGCGGACGTTCGAAGTTTTGTAGGGCTGTGCTCGTACTTTCGTTGTTTTGTTCCAGATTTTCCGGCAATTTCTAGGCCCCTAACTGATCTTTTGAAGAAAAGCGTGCAATTCTCGTGGGGTACTGTAGAAGCCGCCGCCTTCTCTCGTCTCGTCACTCTTCTAACCTCAACACCCATTCTCGCCCACTTCGACCCTGATGCCCCTACAGAATTAGGTACAGATGCCAGCGGTCATGGCGTAGGTGCCGTCTTAGCCCAGCGTCAACGTGGCAAGGATTGCGTAATTGCTTATGCGAGCCGCCTCCTAGCACCATAGGAGCGCAACTATTCCATTACGGAACGCGAATGCCTTGCTGTTGTCTGGGCGGTTGCGAAGTTCCGTCCTTACCTTTATGGTCGCGCTTTTTCCGTAGTCACTGACCATCATGCCCTCTGCTGGCTCTCATCGCTAAAGGATCCTACAGCTCGGCTTGGTCGATCGGCTTTGAGGCTACAGGAATTTTCATATACTGTGGTGTGCAAGTCTGGCCGCCTACACCAAGACGCTGACAGTTTGTCGCGTTAGCCTGTTGACGACTCTGACTCCTCCAATATTGCCAGTGCTTCTTGCGTATTCTCTGTATCCCAGCTGCTTCATTTCGCCGACAAGCAACGCCGTGACGCCTACATCGGAGCACTCATCAGACGTTTTGAACACCCTCCGGCCGATACTACTCTACGCCTCTTGGTCCTCCGCGACGGTACTCTGTACCGTCGTAACCTTCATCCGGACGGCTTTGAGTTCCTGCTTGTAATACCTAAACACCTCCGCTCCACCGTTCTAGAAGAGATTCACGACGCACCAACGGCAGGACACCTCGAACCTATGACCGTGCACGTCGCCGTTTTTTCTGGCCGGGCCTTGCCCGTTTCGTACGACGTTACGTCATCACATGTGAACTTTGCCAACTACGCAAGAAGCCTTCCCAGCTCCCCGCTGGTTACCTGCAGCCGATCGACATCCCCGCCGAGCCCTTCCATCGTGTCGTGTCGGACCTTCTCGGCCGATTTCCGGAATCTACATCAGGAAACAAGTGGGTTGCAGTCGCGGCAGACTACGCGACCCGCTACGCCGTAACCCGTGCTCTTCCGACCAGTTGCGCAACTGGTGTTGCGGACTTCCGCCTACATGATATCATTTTGATGCATGGTGCTCCGCGTCAATTGCTTACAGACCGCAGCCGCACGTTTTTGGCGAAAGTCATTGACGACATCATGCGTGCCTGCTCAATACAGCATAAATTTAGCACCTCCTACCAACCCCAAACGAACGGCCTCACTGAGCGTTTGAACCGCACCCTTACAGACATGCTATCCAAATACGTTTCAGACGACCACCGTGACTAGAACCTGGCTCTACCTTACATTACCTTTGCATACAACTCTCCCCGTCTCGAAACTGCTGGCTTTTCCTCGTTTTACCTCTTGTATGGCCACGAACCGACGCTACCACTGGACACTGTGGTTCCGTCCGCCACAGCTTCAACTAGATTATGCCCGTGATGCAATCGCCCATGCTGACCATGCTCGCCAACTTGCGCGTGCTCGTCCACAAGTGTCTCAAGAGAAGCAGAAACAACGCTATGACCTCCGTCACCGTGATATACATTTTGTGCCCGGCGCCTTCGTGTTGATTTTGTCACCATCGCGTAAAGTCGACCTTTGTGAAAAACCGCTTCCATGTTACACAGGCCCATATCGGGTGATACGCAAAGTGACCGATGCCACCTATGAAATCGTTCTAGCCACGCCCACTACGTCCTCCGCTGTGGCAACCAGTGACATTGTCCACGTCGCCCGACTCAAGCCCTACAACTCTCCATGCACCTTGGATATTTACCAGCACCGTGACGGTGCTTTTGCCGCCGGGGGGTAATATTACGATATCATCGAGCGATTCTCAAGAGACGAGGCGAAGCGAGAACGACGAAGAAGTTGGTCGGTGCCCTTGGCACGAGCGAGTGTCAGCCTGGCTGCCTGGATCCAGTGTAAATAGCGTGTAAATAGCATCTTTCGTCTGTGTCTTTCCAAACGTAACAATATGAACACTAAGTTGGGCAGAAATACTGGCGGCATCTCTCTGGCTCGCCTACTGCTCGCCTAGTTACGGCCTCTGGGGGGGGCCCGCACGCTACAGTGGACAAGATTTACAAGCAAAGATTCCAACTCCCCTACATCGTTTGACAGAGGAGAAGGAAAAGAAATGCGGAATCCAGGAATCGAGACCCTTCACCAGCACAGACAAGCGCCGGCAGCGAATCGGCTAGACCTTCGAGCAGGCGCTCCCTCTCGAGAAGCCGCTCGCGGTCCAGGTCCCTGAGCCGCTCCAGGTCGGTAAACCGCTCCCGAGGCCCACAGAGCAGGGTCCGGTTCGAGAAGCTAGCCGGTCCTGGGAAACAAGGCGCCACTTGGGCAGACAGGGCGCGGAGTGGAGGGAGAACTGCCGAAAAGGTAACGGGGGATGCGGCGCCAGAGCATGGTTCGTCTGAAATTGCTCAGCTTAGGAAAGAAAATGCCGACAGGCACAGTATAATCGAGTTAACGCGAGCCGAAATAGCAGAGCTCAGAAATGCTAATCAACCTCCACGTTCCAGTTCCTAGTTCAACCCCCTCAGGGACCCCCTCGGTGACGCGCTCTCCCCAACCCCCTCGGGGACCTCACCCCGTTCTAGTCCCTAGTTCAAGACCACGGGGTCTCCCTAGGGGACCCCCTCTCCCCAAACCACAGACGTTCCCATGGTCGTGGATGCGAGCCACTCGGGCAACCCAGCCAAAAGAAAGGCCGTTCCCAGCATGCCCGAAAATATACAGGCTAAAGCCAAGTCCAAAGTCAGAGAAATGTTGAATTTCATCTGCTTCAGAGATCAAGAAGATTATTGAACGACTATCTGCAGTGGATCAGCGACTCTTGGGCGTGGATCAGAGGTTAGACGCGCAAAACGTCAGAATGCGATGCTTAGAAAACAGAGTGCTAGTGACAGAGTCCAAGGTGCAGGAAATGGACATCAAGACGTCGACCCGCGTACGCACCGTTTACCTCCCGGATGACGCGACGGTACCTACGCCGACACCACTGCACATCCCCGCACCGACTAATAGAACCATCTCCCTAGAGACCATAGTAGCAACGCCGGAAGGCGCTCTATAGAGCAAGGATGGGGCCCCACACCCAATTTAGGATTTAGCAGTGGAACTGTAGGGGACTCCACCATAAAGGGTGCACCCTGCAGCAGTTTGTTCGCGCTCACAAAGAGAAGCCGCATGTTATTGCGAGAAACGATGACTGATCAGGTTTCACTCCAGGGATACAAAGCTCTTGCTCTCCGTGGGGACGGCAGAGGAATCTGCACATTAGTAAGCAGCAAGTTCACTTTCATCGCACACGATCTAGGGGTTCGGCCTAGCAAGAAGGAGAGCTCCCTAGCAGAATTAATGCCAATCCAATCCAACATCTCCAACATCTTATACTTAACGTATATAGCAGCCTGAGCGATAACAGACAACGTTTATAAACAGTCATCACTAGGGCAACGAAACTCGCCGGAAACTCTCCACTGGTTGTAGCCGGCGATTTCAACGCCCCCTTTCACGCGTGGAACTACACGCACGACACAGTCAAGGGCGGAAGCCTGTGGCAGCAGGCGAAGGATTCGGGACTCTCTCTATTGACGGACCCAGCCTTTCTCACCAGACGTGGCACCTCCTCGACCAGGGACTCTGTCCCGGATCTCGCCTTTGTTGAAAACGCTGGCTCAACCGTGTGGTCGAATCTGCTCATACACCTCGGTAGCGATCACTACGTCACGACCACCAGCTTACAAGTGGAGCTGAAAAAAAAGAAGGCCTTGTCGGTCCCTGACTGGGACAAATTTCGCTAGGTTCGCAAGGCCCGCGCCGCCCATGGAGAAAAGCCGGAGAGTCTCGTCCAGTGGGGCGCACTAATTCTGCAAGATCTCTGCTCCATCACCAAAGCCATAGAGACGGATCTACAGACAGACAAAATGGATAGCAAGCTAGCACACCTTCTCGAGGCCAAGCAATCCCTCCTCGAGAGGTGGAAAAGTTAACGCTTGAATCGGAAGCTCAGAAAAAAGATAGTCCAGATGAACAAGCAGGTCGTCGAGCATTGCCAAGCTCTGTATAGGCAGCAATGAGACGAAATTTGCAATTCAATCGACGGGCAGATGCGCACTGGTGGCAAGTGGAATTTTCTCAAACACTTTCTCGACAACTCCGGCCCCGAGTAAAACCAGGGAAGTGTCCTCGCTAAAGGGCTCCACGAAGCCAAGAAATCATCTTCAGAAAAGGAGGTGCTGGAGATGCTGAGAAGTACCTGCCGCTCAAAACTGTGGCCGATGAGGCGGCATACCTAGTATACAAAGGGAAGCCAAACTCCGCGCTGGACTAGCCTTTCAAAGTCAGTGAAATCCGCCGCGCCCTACGCGTTCTTAATGGTAGGTCAGCACCCGACCCGGATGACATTAACAACAAGGCTCTCAGAAACATACAGGAAGCATCGATCGAGTTTCTCACAGATGAGATAACTCGGATTTGGGAGGAGGGAATTGTACCTGAGCAATGGAAATTGGCGAAGGTCATACTAATCCCAAAGCCCGGTAAACCGCAGAGCTTGGACAACGTCCGCCCCATCTCACTGACGTCATCTGTAGGGAAGGTGGCCGAGCACGCCATCCATAACAGAATTGCAGACTATATCGAGACCAACGACCTTTTCTCTCACAACATGATAGGTCAAGCCTCTCCACCCAGTACGCCATGAGGCTTATCAGTATCCAAATCCTGGAACACTGTATTCGGGACACGAGCGCCATCCTTAGTTTGGACCTGGAGAAGGCCTTTGATAACATCCGTCACGAGTTCATTCTCGACGCCATCTCCAAACTCGATCTAGGCTCGTCCTTCCATGCCTTCGTCAAGTCTTTCTTGAGCAAACGATGCGCCATCCTCAAGGCTGGAGATTTGGAATCGGAGAAAATGGAGCTGAGCAGAAGAGGCACCCCCAAGGGGTCAGTCATCTGGCCGCTCCTCTTGAACATAGCAATGGTCGACTTCTCAAGATACCTAGGCAAGATCGAGGGCATCGGCCACACGATCTACGCGGAAGACATCCCTGTCTGGTGCACGGGTGGCAGTTAGGGACAAGTCGAAGCCGCTCTCCAGGAAGCTGTCGACACCACAGAGCGCTTTCTAACAGACACCGGACTTCGGTGCTCCCCAAATAAATCGGAGCTCCTTCTCTACAGCCCAACTAGAAAAGGCCCCAAGCCACAGAACTGGAAACCCCCCACTGAAATCGACATTAATCTCTACACCAAGTGCGGAGATCCCATTCACAAAGTCGCGTCCATTCGAATCTTGGGAATGACACTTGAAGGGACGGGCACAAATAGCATCACCATTCACAAACTTGCAAAGAAGACGGATAGCATCATTGGTCTAATCAAGCGGGTAGCTAACAGAACGAGAGGCCTCAGCGAAGAGAATCTGATAAGGCTAGTCCACGCTTTCTTTTGATGGCATGTCACGTACGTAGCGGCTATGCACACCTGGAAGAGGGCCGAGCGAGACAAGCTAAATGCCATGATAAGGAGGGACATCAAGAGCGCGCTCGGACTACCAAACTACACGGGCACCGACCGACTTCTGCAGTTAGGTATTCGTAATACCCTGGAAGAAATTGCAGAAGCACAATAAAGGGCACAGATTTTCAGGCTCTCTGGCACCAGGGTGGGCAGACAACTCCTAGCAGAGATGGACGTCCCTCCAACCACTGTCGAAGACGCCTATCAGGGCCTTCCGAAAGAGCAGAAAGATAACATCATCATATCGCCCGCCCCGCGCACTATGCATCCCCAGCGCAACGTAGAAAGAAGGAAGGCCCGGGTCGTGACGCTTCTAGGCCGCGCGACAGAATTACCTGACGGCAGCTGCTTCGTTGACGCGCCCCAGTATGGCAATAGTAACAATTTCATGGTAGTGTCGATCAACCACAGGGGTTCGACCGTTAGCGCCGCTTTGGTACGAGGCACGTCGTCGCGTGTGGCCGAGCGAGTGGCCATTTCTTTGGCCCTCCTGGACGACAAACATGCCAATATCTTCGATGACTCCAGGGCAGCCATCCGCGTCATCAGCGTTGGCACCGTGTGTAAGGAAGCCTGTCGCATCCTCAACGGCAAAAGCATCCCGACCCACACTCTCACGTGGTTCCCCGCTCACATGAAATCCATCATGGGAGGCCCCACAAACCTCAAGGAGCTGGCCCACTCCAAGGCGCGAGGACTCGCTTTCCGCCACCATGGAGAACTCCAACGCCAGCCCGCATGGGTGGAGAACAGAGATCAACTGACCACATACAATTAAATCACGCAGCAATTTTATCTCGGCAGGAGAGACTTTCCCCTTCCACACAAGAAGTTAGATAGAGCGCAGACATTGACCCTCAGATTGTTGCAAACAGGCTCCCATCCCAGCCCAGCTTTATTCCACAAGCTTTATCCCGACACCTATGTCACTAGTTCTTGCAGGCACTGCAATGACTTACCTAGACTAGACAATATGCTCTGGCGTTGCCCCTCGTTACGAGGCACAGAACAAATCAATGAGGACAAGTGGCTCTCTGCTATCAAGAGCCGCTATTCCGGCGCGCTACTATGGGCTGTCCCGAGGGTCCCCGATGCGGCGGTCGGGCATGGCCTGACTGTCCCAACGTGGAAGCAACCCGCAGCGCGCTGAGTCGCGTTCCTCAGGACCTTCATTAAAGCTTTGCATCCATCCATCTCTATGGCTATCGTGCTACAAATTATATATATAAAGAAAACACCTATACATCCATTATCTACCGTGCCTTCCGGAGGCGAATTTACTTAAATCTATGACACATGGCAATGCTTTGTATTTTACTGCACACAGGAAAAGAAAACAAAATGGCAAATTGAGTCCACCGCTTAGATGGCCATGCTCTCAAATTCACTAAAATGCTTGGGAATACTTACATGCTGCGCAAGTTTATGCAGTCAATGACTGTTCATACCATTGGACAGAGCTTCAGAGCAAAGGAGATTGAAGAACACCATTCAACTGATGGTGGTGCGTTCAGCCGGGGTTATTTATTGAAGCCTCTAGGAAAACCTAGGTGCCAATCTTATTTATCAATCAATCAATGAATGTGCACATAAGCGAGTAATAGAAGAATATATGAAGGTGCCGAAAATGGCACACATATCTAATACGTGAAGAGTAAAGAGATCGAAGAAATAAGCTATGGGACGTAGACTGCAGTATAACTAAACCCCATGAACAGAAGTAGAGGTAGCGACATTGTTCGTCGCCCGCGCTCCCGTTCTCCTGCATGTAGTACCTAGTGAGCTATCTTGTACGGCACCGATGTAATTTCTACTATTAATACACTCTCGGATTACACTGTTGTCGAGTACACAGCGTTTAATGTGTGCATGGCTCTTGGCGCAGTACCATATAGTTTTCCTAGGTGATTCTGAGGTGCAAGAGAGCCAGAGTCAACTTTTATTGATGGCAGCAAACACGAGGGCGGACGCAGCCTACCTCGCCTAGCAGATGGCTGAGATCCCCTGGGTCTCAGCGGCTGCTCCGGCTAGCTGGACGACCCAGACCGAGTCTCACTGGTCTGAACTGAGCAGCAGGGTCTCCCAGTGCTACCGGTTTTGCATTTTGCAGCACTCGAAAGGAGCCGCCTTCGTGCATGCCCACAGACTATGGGGTAGATCTGCCCTACATGCCTACCTTCCCCCATTGTGACCCTTTTTCTTCCCCTCTTCCCTTTCCCTTAAGTCGAGTAGCAGGCCAGATGCTTCATTTCCCGGCGGACCTCTCTACATTTTTCAATCATCAAACTACTGCTTCTTCTGCCCTACATAGTTTACATTGATCATTGTATTGCTCTGGATAGTACCTGTACCTGTACCTCTGGATAGTACATGTTCGTGTCAGGAGGCTCCAAGCTAGAGCCTGTTTCTTGGTTAGCTCTTGTTGGGATGGTGCGTACTGGGCTCCCTTGCCAGCCGATAGTAATCGGTGATTTCATTGCAGCTGACCATGCGGTCTCCTCTTCTTTCCGGCTGGGCTGGCTCATCGGCTCGGCGAGTAAGTCCTCGAGCTACGTCGTGAGTCGCCTAGTTTCTGGAGTAAGAGGAGGGCGCACATAAGTTAGTGTGGATGTCGCGGTTGTTTGCGGATGTCACGAATAACTTCGTCGTTGGTTCACGCGTAAGTGTGGGTGAATCTTGTTGAGGTTTTGCCTCTGTGTCGTTTTTCTGCCCTCTGGGTCTAAGAGACATCGGAGTATGTTCCACGTTTTGCTCAGCCCAAGCTGGCTTTCCGTGGTAATGTGGACTGCCATTGCTGTCGGGCTAAGCGGTACACGTTAAGCGCTAAGCTGTAATATTGAGAGATCCCACGCAAAACTAGAACATAGGTTTGATTCCAAGCTCACTGCTACGTTTTTTATTAAACGGCTCGACAAAATGCGTTGTTCGTGGTGCTCGTGCTGTTCTTGTAACAGGTTTCCGAGTGGCGTAGCAAATATAAACCGCTTAAGTACTTCTTCGTGCGTTACTTGCTTCATACATTTCTAGACAGAAAAGGCGTGCAACGATATGAAGAAACTACCGGACAGGAAAGAACGTCATTCGCAGCTGAGGTTATGCAGAGAGGGCAGGCACAGCTTCTAAGGTAGCTGCCAAGTGTGTGCATACATACTTGCCCACCTAAATTGAACCAGAAAGCGATGGAAAATGAGCTGGCAGAATACATGCTTATTCTATATACACTTGTAGAAATGATGTTCATCGCTGCGCAGGGTCCCGAACATATCGCTAAATTTCTTTCCGGTCTAGTCGTTTACTGATGTAATTTGGTGTCTTAATTTTTTGTTGTATTGAAGTTGAAGGCCTTTATATCTAGTGCGCCTGGGTGGAATATAAACACGCGCCTTCGGCACGTAGTTGCGTTATTGTTGCGGCCATGAACAGTGTAGAAGGTCGTATTGTAAAACATTTGCAAATAAAGGCTATACCATTAAAGAAAAAAAAGCAATTACAGACTCGCTACGCTTAGAGCACGTTGGCAATAAAAATAATGCAAATTAAACTCTCACAACCTATAAACAAGCGCTACTGCGCCAGTACTAAGCACCTTTTGTAGCTCACCCATATTTCACAGAATTATAATTCCACGTACTCCACAACAATGTTTACGGTGGATTCGGAGCAATAATTGCTGAAAGCAAAGCAGACCATCTGTGCACGAATCTGCTGACAGCTGTGTGTCCACGCTCCCGTTCATGGCAGTGAAACTTGGCTACAATGCTGGTGAGAGCTCATTATGTATTTACTTATTTTTCATGTATTTTCAAATGGTGCCATCCCAATTAGGGTGATTGTAAGACCGGGTAACAGCACAAGTACAAAAAAAATGTGGCAGAACGCATTACTTGTGGACCATTATGTAAGCTTACCGGATTGGGCATTCAAGTGATCGTGCCTACGTAATTTGGTTGTGAGAAAATAATTCTTAGTACACATTTTCTTGAATATATTAGCGACATAATTGATATCGCGAACATACCTGAAACCCCTATAGTGTGATGATATACGTTAACCACAGAAATGTATTTTATTCCACCTAGTTCACTCTATGGAAAGGTACAGTGTTGCACTGTTGCGAGGACGGAGCAGGGCTGAAAGTTGATCGCGGACGCCAGCACAGTTCCAGAGTTTAGGTACAGCGTGCTGTCTGAGAGGTTGAACACCAGGACAGCAAATGCAGAATCTGATGAGCGCAGTAAAGAGCTTAGGACGGCAAATTCATTGCCAGGTCGTGAGCAGATAGTGCAGTCAACAAAGACATTCGCACCTAAGCATGCGTCCATGTCGCAACGAACCGGTACCAAATCAGGAGAAGAGAAGGGCATATTTACCGTAGATTTTGCCAGCACAGGAAACGAAAGGAATTGTGGTGGGCGAACATGTTAATTTTCGTGGGCCTTCGGTCGTTAGCGCACATAACCATGTTGAGAGGGTGCATACTGTCGTACAAAAGTAAGAAAAGTGCTTATGTAGCGACGAAGTGCCATTGCTCCGAAAGTAGCGAGCTCCTGCGGCCGCGTAGCTCACCAACTGAAGAATAGAGCGCACACAAGAGGAAATCGCTTTATGTGCGACGATGTCAGCTGCCAGGTCAGGCGCCGGATCGTGAAGTGGTTGAAGTTCATGCGTACGGCCAGTGCGGAGCACCAGCCGCAGCCAAAAATTAAGGATGCGCAGAGTTGATGCACCGCAATGAATGAGGCACCTACACTTTTTCCGAAAGCAGTTACACTTATCGATATTTTGTCAAGGGATGGCAGACGAGTTCCATAAGCTAGGAGGAGGCTGGTTGTTCCGACCGTCGCGGTCTTCAGATGGCACTGAATGGGGAGCAAATTTGCTGTCATGAAATTAAAAACTGCACCGGTGTGCACTAGGGCTTGACCGTTTTCCAGTGGGTCACCTAGCTGGACGTGTAACGTGGTCATATTTGTAAACGGGCCCAGCTACAAGAGCGGGACTTGACGACTTACGTGGCGGCCGTCCATGCGTAGCCCGCGGGGAAGCTTTCCAATGAGGGTGTATGAAGCACAGACTCGACAGCAATGGCCGATCTCCTTGCATTGATAGCAATGCATGGTTGCAGAGTGCTGACGGTATGGGTCGGAGTGGCTGGCTTGGCTTGCTGACGCTTGTTGACTTGGAAATGGGTGTGGGCGGGGCACTGCACTAGAGCGTTCCACTATCTGGGCCTCTACAGCGAGAGCTAAGGCAGCGTGAACTTTAGGCAGGTGGGAGAGGCGGACGAATCCTTGAACGTTGACGTCAGTAATGGCGTCGATGAAGGCTTTGGTAGCAATTAAATCATGGTGGAGTTCGGACAGCAAGCCAGTGCCTTGCACGACAGGCGCTCGACATGAGCGGCGAGCTCTTGTAGGCTGCAGTGGCTATGTTACACGTGCTGTAACTATGTAAGATGCAAGTGCTGAAGATGGACATCATCATAGTGCGACTCGAGTGGCGAGACGAGACTTCCGCAGTTGGAACCTTCGGATGGCGGCGGGAAGTCCAGTAATTCAGCGGCAGCAGAACGAGGTTGAGCTGCGAGAAAGAGAGAGACTAAAGTTTACAGAAAAGAGCACAGGAGCGTAGATAGCTCTTCCGCTGTGCAGTCGGTGGTCCCCTCAGCTCATGGGTCCAGCGGCCTTAGCTTCCCTTCTCGCTCCGTTGACCAGGTCGAGCTGGTCCGTCGTGTGTGAGCTGGACAGCGCTGCCTCCCATTGCCATGTAGATGGGGTGTGTTGTGGGTGTAAGCTGTGGTGTGCTTGCAGAAGCTCATACCCTCGCTACGCTTTATAGTGTGTTGCGAAATCGTTGCAGTGTAGGCATTTATATGAATACAGCGCGGGATGTATTGTGTGGTAGAGACTCAATTGAGGATATGTGTTTGTTTGGAGATTTCGCCATATTACGGCTTCCTCTCGAGTCAGAGCATTATGAGGCGGCGGTAGTGTTCTTCGTGATAGTCCATAGTGTTCTAGGAAGTGCGTGTGGGAGGATTTGAGCTTTGTGGTGAGGTTACTGGGAGTGGAGAGCCGCGACAGATTAAAACTGTATAGGAAAAGCAGACCACGATGTGGTACCATCAAAGGTAGGTGAACTTGGGAAGGGTCCCTGACATTTTTGCTTAACAGAATTGGAAAAGGGAGATTGAGGTGCCGAGGCAGGTGGAGCTTGATCTGTGGCAGCAGGCGACACTCGATGCTGAAAACAGGTGTGGTGAGGTCGGCGATGCGACTCTCCGCTGAAGACACACGCTGGACTACACAGTGCTCGATGGAGAGCAGTCGATGGTCAAGGCGTGCTTCAAAAGAGCCCTGGAGATCCGCTAGGTTGGGCGCGGGCTGATGGCTAGTGGAATCCGAGTCAGCAGGGTCAATTTTTGTAGTTATCGTACCAGACTCTTAAGCCTGAGATGAAGGCTTCAGCCTGACATGGAGCCTGAGATTCAGCCTGAGATGAAGCCTGAGATGGAGATGGAGACGGTTGCGTAGTGGTGACGTCATTCGCGGAAAAAGCGTAGTCAAGTTGGGTGGCCGATGACGGCCCCAGCACAGATTGCGGCACGGATTGCGGCACCGACGCGAGCGAATTTATCGTATTGGGCATACGCCTTGCTGCGGGTTAACATGACCGCTGACACGAAAATGTAACTGGAGTCTGTGCCCTTGAACGGGTTCCAAGAGGAGGTGTATCACACACCTGAATGTCCATTTCACTATATATATATAGACATAAAGCCCCTGTTGTGCATTAGCAAGAAATTACTGTGGGGGACTGGCTGTCGTCAATCCAATGAGGGCGAAGTAGTGCAAGAGAGCTAGCTATTGCTTTAGAGGCGAGAGTAATTATAGAAGCGTAGGGGCTGAGTTTTCTTTAATGAATATAGGCAACCCAATATGAAGCCGTAAAAGGAACATCAAATAAATATTTGAGTCCATTGCAGAGATAATTATAAATGAAAACTGACTCTCGAAAGACTGTGTTGGCACAAGTAAGCCTACACTCAAGAAAGTGGACGAGGGGCACAACCACCACCGTTACTCATTTTCTAGACTATGTCGCACGCCATGTGGAGGGGGTTGGCGCCGCTCTCACTCTCAGCAAACTGAGTTTGCTTGCAATTTAATTGCAGATTTCTTTCACTAAGGCGAAAAAATTGATCGCAAAATTCGTTACAAGCGAATAATATTTCCAAATGTTAACAAAGAAACACCTTTTTTCTCTTCCCTTTTGTGGATTTCCTTTCTGTCAGCTTCTTTATTTAGTACTGCAAAGGTCACGCCTAATGAACTCGACCAAAATATAAGTAAAAAAGATTGGCAATTTAACCACGTACAACGCGGGTTCTGTAGGCTCTGTGGGTTCGGCTCGGTAATCGTGCCCACTGCGACAGAGAAATACAGCAACCTAAATTACTTGTCGTCATTTTGGTTTGCTTATTTGCGAGACCTTCGATGTATTTTGTGTCGCTGCCTATTACAGGAGCTCCGTGTTTCGCTCGACCGATAGAATAGATAAAATACAGACTGCACAATGACTGACACAATGTGCAAGAAAGTTGATGCTGAATGCCGTGCAATCACACACGCAAAAAAAGTAATAAGGTTGGAAGGCGATTCAGCCTGCCGTTGAAGTCGTCAAAATACTAAGTATTCGTGAGAGAGTTGGGGCGCGGTCGTGTTACCCCGCGCCAAAGGGGAGCAGGAGGAGCTCGGGTCTGGACTGGACTGGAAAACTTTATGCTGCTGCAGGACGCGCTTAGCGCATAGCGGGCGAGTTCCACGTAGGGGACCGACAAACAGCACCTGGAGGCCTCTTCGCGGGCCTGCCGGACGGCCGATTGCCGCACAAAATTTTTTTTACGGCACTTTATTCGGGGCAAGATAAAATTTCACTGATCGTGACGTGCTAATCAATTTGAAATTCATTCAATTGTTTTACGGGCCAAGATTACGATGTGTGTTTACGAGCCACGTCACTGTGGAAGAGGAACATTGTTTCGGCATCTGGAGCAACGGGGAGTGGTCATCGTGCTTATGGCGGCCTGCATTGCTTCAGTGCGATTACTGTTTCGCTAGAGCTCCATAGCCAGCGTTCCGACAGCAGGCGGAGGCATGTTTGTGTGATGTGAGTGAGGCGGTGATTCGCTTTTGAAAACCCGCACCAGCAGGTACAATTCTATCCAGCCTACCGGGGCTACTAGGTGTGGGGAAACGATGACGTAATAAAGGTGGCGTATGCATGGTCTGCATGCATAAGTTGTGCTACAATCCGTCTCAGGAAGAAAAGCTCTGTAACCTGAGGATATAGGATACTGCTTCTTGTGTGCACTAGTCTCTGCCTTTGGAACACGAGCACGCCTAAATATATTTCGCCACCTGTGGTTCAAGTTCCGACGCAAAGGAAAATAGTACAGTCGTTGTCAGTTTTGTTTTTCAGGAAACGTAACACAACTAAAGGATTCATCATTTTTATGTATTTTTGTTGACGACAGCGAGAAATCGCATGCAGTGTTCAAAGTGGTATTGTATTTAACACGTCAAGCATGTCAATATGCTGGCTTGGACGTTAGAAATTCTTAGGGATGTTGTGTTATATAGTCAGAGCACGGAGCTGGTGCCCTGGGGCTCTGTTTGAATCCTGCAATCCGACAATTCTATAAATTTTATTACACACACACACACACACACACACACACACACACACACACACACACATATATATATATGTGTGTGTGTGTGTGTGTCTTTCTGGTGTGTTCGATACTCGATACATATAAGCATACATATATCCGGAACACCACGGGGACCGACGGCCCGTTATGTCGGCACACTTTCGCAAGGTTGCGTAATTTTCGGGATAAGCCCATGAAAAGAGGCATGGAAGCATACCCGAGACGGAAAAGGGACTTTGTTCTTAAAACAAACTGACATCGTGTGCGATCACATTTTATGTTACGACGGTAGCACACACCCCGGGGGACTTCTGTTTTTCTGTAAACGCATGGCTGAATCAAACTCCGTGTTTCAGGACGTTGCAAATAAGTAACCCTTATATGTGGCTTTCATTGATTACGAGAAAGCGTTTGATTCAGTCGAAACCTCAGCAGTCATGGAGGCATTATGGAATAAGGGAGTAGACGAGCCGTATGTAAAATTAATGAAAAATATCTATAGCGGCTCCACAACCACTGTAGTCCTCCATGAAGCAAGCAACAAAATCCCAATAAAGAAAGGCATCATGCAGGGGGATACGATCTCTCCAATGCTATTCACAGCGTGTTTACAGGAGGTATTCAGAGACCTGGATTGGGAAGAATTGGGCATAAGATTTAATGCAGAATACCTTAGTAACTTGCGATTCACAGATAATATTGCCTTGCTGAGTAACTCAGGGGACCAACTGCAATGCATGCTCACTGACCTGAAGCGGCAAAGCAGAAGGGTGAGTCTAAAAATTAATCTGCAGAAAACTAAAGTAATGGTTAACAGTCTCGGAAAAGAACAGCAGTTTACGAAAGGTAGCGAGGCACTCGAAGTGGTAAGGGAACACATCTACTAGTGACCGCAGATCTGCTAGACACATCTACTAGAGGTAGTGACCGCGGATCCGGATCATGAGACTGAAATAATCCAAAGATTAAGAATGGGCTGGGGTGTGTCTGGCAGGCATGCTGAGATCATGAACAGCAGGTTGCCATTATCCCTCAAGAGAAAAGTGTGTAACAGCTGTGTCTTACCAGTACTCACCTACGAGGCAGGAACCTCAAGGCTTACGAAAAGTGTTCTACTTTAATTGAGGACGACGCAACGAGCTATGGAAAGAAGAATGATGGGTGTAACGGTAAGGGATAAGCAAAGAGCAGATTGATGATGATGATGATGATGTGTGGAGTTTTATGGCGCAAGGGCCAGGTGTGGCTAAAGAGCGCCATGTCTGTGGTAATGAGCTTGCGGTGTAATTATGATTGCTATGAAGTTGGTGCGAGGTGGCTGTAAAGAGGCCTTAAAATATATGCTCTAAAGTGCGTAAAATCTGTATGATAAAATTATGGCAATGACGTATGACTTGTACTATGACTATTTAGATGCATATAAAAAGAATGATACGATAGGTAAAATATATCACGGTTATAAGAAATGCCAGAGCACTACTGCCTCCTTAGAGCCCTTGAAGCACAAGGGCCAGGAGGCATGTGCTACGCAAAACAATTATCGCAGTGGCATCCTCTCTAGAGAGGAGGCGCTACGAATTCATGGGACTAATAACATGTAAGACGACATCTCTGAGGAAACCTAGGACACTGTTTGTATTAAAAAGCGGTTCCGGACCGAGAAACATTAGAGGATGAAGAGGGATGTGCCGGCGGTATGCTAAGGAAAAATATCTCTTTCTCTCAGATTCGGCTTCCCGACACTCCAGGAGGACGTGGACTACGGTCAGCCTCTCCCCGCATCTACCACAGGTTGGAGGCTCACTTCCGGTGAGTAGAAAATTATGGGTGCCAAACGTGTGTCCTATTCTGAGACGACAGAATAGGACATCTGTTCGGCGCGATTTTGTAGTAGAGGGCCAGAATCCTAACTGTGGTTTTATCAGGTGGAGCTTATTATTCGTTTCCGCGTCCCACATGCGTTGCCAGTGGTCCCGCAATCTCCTTCGCAAGAAAGGCCTCAGATCTGTGACAGGCACCGCAGCGGTAGGGTTTACAGTTTGCGATGCGATTGACGTGGCCATCTCGTCCGCCAGAACGTTACCCTCAATGCTCCTGTGGCCAGGCACCCAGCATATAATGATACGCTGGTTAGACATGTACGCTTTACACAAGACGGCGTAGAGTTCACTAAGTACAGGATTTTTGTGTGTATAGACTGACATCAAGGCCTTCACGACGCTTAGGGAGTCTGTATAGATCGCTGCTTTTGGAAGTTTTGATTTTCTTATGTGCTTCACAGCAGAAAGTAATGCGTAGGCCTCAGCCGTAAATATGCTTGTTTCCGGATGCAGTACGTCGGATTTCGAGAAGGATGGGCCGACGGCTGCATAGGATACCCCGGCATTTGACTTCGAAGCGTCTGTGTAGAACTCTGCACAGGAATGCTTGTGCTGGAGTTCTAGGAAATGTATTCTGATTTCGGCCTCAGGAGCGTGCTTTGTAACATGAATGAAAGATGTGTCGCATTGTATCAGCTGCCACTCCCAAGGAGGTAGCAGCTTGGCTGGATGAATTAGGCGAAGCTCGGGGAGTGGGACATGTATCTCATCACTAAGCTCCCTCACTCGAAGCGAGAAAGGCTTTCTTACAGAAGGACGATTATGGAATAGTGTAGTGCAGGTCATATTGTTAACAGTGTTAAAACATGGATGTTGATGATTGGAGTGTATTTTTAGGAAATATGTAAGGCTGATGTAAGTTCTCTGTAGATGGAGCGACCATTCATTTGATTCCGCGTATAAGCTTTCAATCGGGCTTGTTCTGAAAGCACCAGTGGCTAAGCGGATACCTAGATGGTGGATAGGATCTAGGATCTTTAGTGCGCTCGGAGCGGCAGAGTTATATACGACGGCACCATAGTCCAATCGTGATCGAATTAGGCTCTTATAAACATTCATCAGACACTTCCTGTCGCTACCCCATGTTGAGTGGGATAGAACTTTAAGCAAGTTCATTGTCCTTAGACATTTTTCTTTAAGATATTTAATGTGCTGTATAAAAGTGAGCTTGGAGTCAAGTATAATGCCTAAAAATTGGTGTTCTTTGTTGATAGGTATTTGATGTCCATTCAGTTGAACACAAGGATCTGGAACCAGGCCTCTCTTTCTAGTAAAAAGAACACAAGAGCTTTTGTGGGGGTTGATCTTAAATCCGTTTTCGTCAGCCCACTTGCAAACCTTGTTCAGGCCCTGCTGTACCTGTCTCTCGCATACTGCGAGGTTGCAGGATTTAAAGCCTATTTGTACATCGTCGACGTATACGGAATAAAAAATGGCCGGTGGCAGTGAAGCACGTAGTGTGTTCATCTTAACAATAAAAAGAGTGCAGCTGAGCACACCTGCCTGGGGTACACCAGTTTCCTGCGTAAAAGGACGTGACAGTGCATTACCGACTTTTACTCGGAAGGTACGGTTGGACAAATAGCTTTCTATCAGGGCGAGCATATTGCCACGGATGCCCATTCCCGACAAGTCTCTCAAGATTCCGTAGCGCCACGCTGTGTCGTACGCCTTTTCCATATCGAGGAACACGGATAGGAAATATTGCTTATGTAGAAAGGCGTCGCGAATGTTTCCCTCAATGCGCACAAGGTGATCAATTGTAGACCGCCCTTCCCTGAAGCCACATTGAAAGGGATCAAGCATTTGGTTTAATTCCAGGAAATGTATGAGTCGCCGATTAACCATTTTCTCAAACAGCTTAAAATGCAACTTGTGAGGGCTATCGGGCGGTAACTTGACGCCAACGAAGGATCTTTACCTTGCTTCAGAATGGGAATCACAATCGCTTCTCTCCATGCAAGTGGAAGATATCCAGCAGCCCAAATAGTGTTAAAAAGTGCACGTAAAGTAAATTGTGTATCAGTGTGTACGTTCTTAATTATGTCGTACATAATTCTGTCAGGTCCTGGTGCAGAGCTCTTGCATGTGATCAAGGCAGCTCTTAGCTCGGCAATGCTAAAGGGACGGTTGTAAGGCTCATTCTCTCGACCTTTTCTTGGTAATGGCTTACGTTCTTCTGTTTCTTTGTGTTTGAGAAAGGATTGTGTATAATTTGTTGGACTTGACACGCTCTCAAAATATTCCCCAAGTGAGTCGGCCTGGTCTTGCAGTGTATCTCCCTGTGTGTTTACCAGGGGGAGTGAATGTGTTTGCCGCCCTCTAATCCTATTTACTCTGTTCCAGGCTTTGGCCTCATCCCTAAACGGGTTAATACTTGATAAAAACTTGTGCCAGCTTTCCCTTCTGGCCTGTCGGCGGGTTCGCCTGCCTTGGGACTTTATTTCTTTAAAGTTCATAAGATTCTCTGCAGTGGGAGAAGCACGTAGTAACCCCCACGCCTTGTTCTGATTCTTACGGGCGATCCTACATTCGCTGTTCCACCACGGCACACGTCGTTTGCATGCCAGACCACTCACTTCGGATATGCATTTAGATGTGACATCTATTATGAATGCTGTAAAGAACTCGACTGCAGCATCAATTCCTAACGAAGACAAGTCAGCCCATGAGATACTAGACAGAGATCGAAATTTCTCCCAATCAGCTGTCTCAACCTTCCATCTAGGAGCGTGTGGTGGATATTCATTTTCTTTCGGTGATCTTAGCAGTATAGGGAAGTGGTCGCTGCCGTAAGGGTTGTCGGTAACTTCCCATTCAAGTTCAGGCAGTAGAGACGGGGAGACTATGCTAAGGTCTATGGAAGAATAGGTTCTATTTGCAAGAGAGTAATATGTGTGTTCCTTTTTATTCAGCAGACAAGCACCAGAAGAAAAGAGGAACTGTTCGAGAAGACGTCCTCGCGCATCTATACGAGGGTCGCCCCACAGGTAGTTATGTGCATTGAAATCGCCAAGAACAACGTAGGGTTCTGGCAATTCATCAATAAAGGACTGAAATTCATGTTTGCTTAGTTTATAATGTGGGGGTATATAAAGTGAGCAAATAGTGATAAGCTTATTTAGCAGAATGACTCGAACCGCCACTGCCTCAAGGGCCGTTCGTAACTGCAAACGTTGACAGGCTATGCTTTTTTGAATTATAATTGCAACACCGCCCGATGATGCGAGAGCATCATCGCGATCTTTGCGAATAGTAACGTGTTGTCGAAGAAAATTTTTGTGTTTTGGTTTTAAGTGTGTTTCCTGTAAACACAGCACTTTCGGATTGTGTTTATGGATAAGTTCTTGCACATCATCGAGATTCCTAAGAAGACCTCTGACATTCCATTGAATGATTTGTGTATCCATATTTAAAGAAAAATTTGTGCTGTGTTTACGGAAATGGAGGTGATGCCGCTTATTTTACAGAGCTCTTTCGAGGCCCTGTAACGGGGGTTCTGCCCTTTCTGGAGCGTTCGAGGGAGCCTCGCCGCTCCTTAGGCGCTTGGTGAGCCTTGAGAATAGGTGTAGTGTCCATTGCCTCATGTGAGGCGCCGGACACGTGCTCTTGCGAGCGAGAAGTTACCAGGGAGAGTCCCGCCTTGGAGGGCAAGACCCCTGCGCCCACCAGCCCGGAGGTCGATGGGGCTCCCTAGGGGATTTGGCTGCGCCGGCCGTTGCCAGCACTGGAAGGGACCTGGGAGGTTGAGGCAGCCTCGGCTGCGCCCACCTTCGGGGTCGATGATCCCTTCTCCTCGGTTGACGGAGCAGCCCTAGCTGCAACCGCCGCGGGGGCAGATTGCGTAACTGCCGACTCATTGACTGTGGGTCGGACAGCCGCTGGAAGCCTTTGTGTCGCTGCCCCCTGGCGCGTCACATCGGCAAAGCTTTTGTTGGGCAGGTATGAAACCCGCCTGCGTGCCTCTTTGAAAGTGATATTTTCTTTTACTTTTATGGTTACTATTTCTTTTTCTTTTTTCCAAGACGGGCAGGACCGCGAGTACGCGGCATGCTCGCCATCACAGTTGACACAGTGTGGGGTATTCTGGCATGTTTCAGAGGAGTGTTCGTGTTCACTGCACTTGGCACAAGTCATCCGGCCTCGACAGTTCTGTGAGCTGTGGCCGAACCTTTGACACTTGAAGCATCTCAGGGGATTTGGCACATATGGCCTAACACGAATCTTGAGGTACCCGGCCTCGATGGTGTCGGGCAGAACACTAGAGCCGAAAGTAAGTATTAGGTGTTTTGTCTGAATTTCTTTTCCTTCCCGCCTAATCTTAATTAGTTTGACACTGACGACGTTCTGATCACTCCAGCCCTCCAGGAGTTCAGTTTCAGATAGCTCAACCAAATCAGCATCGGAGACGACGCCGCGCGTGGTATTCATGGTACGGTGTGGGGTAACTGTAACCGGAACATCGCCAAAGGACACTAGTTTAGGTAGTTTTTCATGTTGCTTCTCATCACGAAGCTCCAGTAGGAGATCGCCGCTTGCCATTTTCGACGCTTTGTAGCCAGGTCCAAAGACTTCAGTCAGGGTTTTCGAAACCAGAAAAGGTGAGATCATTCTCACCGTCTTTCCAGATTGATCAGAGTGGACGACGTGAAAGCGGGGAAAGTTACATGTTCGGTTGCCCGAAAATTGAAAGACTTCGGTGCGCCCTCGTTTAGGGGGGCGATCAGGAAATGGGGGAAAAGAATTTTCCATGAATAGGCATAATAAATTCGGTAACAGCGCCGACCGCCCACCATGGAGCCCAACGAAGGGGACGCGGCAGAGCTTGCATGCAAGTCTGCACTACGCCAGTCGTACGCCGCCACTATAACCAAATATGGTGTACCCAAGGTTGGATAGCCACACAGGGTTAACCCTTGCCGCCAAGAAGAAGGAAGTAAATAGAAGAGAGAAGGAGACAGGAAAGGTGGAAAGTAAGGGAAATACGAAGGCTAGAGGGGAGAGAGAGACAGGAAAAGGCAACTACCGATTTCCCCCGGGTGGGTCAGTCCGGGGGTGCCGTCTATGTGAAGCCGAGGCCGAAGAGGTGTGTTGCCTCCGCCGGGGGGCCTTAAAGGTCCAAACACCCAGCATCGGCTCAACCCCCAGGATCCCCTTTTCCCCAGACACGGCTAAGGCGCGCACGGCTACACGCGGGAGGGTCCAACCCTCGTGTGCTCGGGTACGTGGTGTCGCAACACACCAAACGCCTGCTGACGCAGACGCCCCTGCGGGGAAGAGCAGATTGAGTGAGGGAAAAAACGCGAGTTAATGACATCTTAGTTGAAATAAAGAAAAAGAAATGGCGGGCATGGGCAGGTCATGTAATGAGGCGGGAAGATAACGGATGGTCATTAAGGGTTAGGGGCTGGATTCCAAGGGAAGGCAAGCGTAGCAGGGGGCGGCAGAAAGTTAGGGGGGCGAATGAGATTAAGAAGTTTGCAGGGACAACATGGCCACAATTGTTAGATGACCGGGGTAGTTGGAGAAATATGGGAGAGGCCTTTGCCCTGCAGTGGGCGTAACCAGGCTGAAGATGATGATGATCATGAAATAAGTAGCATACGTTGCGGCTCCGAACGCGGGGTAGGAGTAAGAGAAAGGCAACCTACTATTATCCGAGTGACCCTCCGAACGAAGGATTTTGTCTTCGAGTGTCAGCAAATGGGCAAACTCTTTCTTGCTTTATTATTGTTGTAAAAGAAAGAGATCGTGATTTATCATGAAGCTGCCGCCAGGAAAATAGGCGAACGGATTAGAATTCTGAAGTTCCACGTGACAGCCATAATTTAGACTCTGCGAAGTGTCAACAGCATTACTTTCACAATTGCCGTAGAATTACTCGGCACAATGTGAAGAGCCGGCATTGAGGATACTCCAAAGCGGGATTATTCGCGACTTTCTTTATTTTTCGTGTGTGTGTTTCCTAGGTTAACAATTCGTTGGAGAGTGCACTCTTTCAGCTCTGTCTTCTGGATCAACTGTGAACTTCGTGTAAAGCTTTAGACTCTTTACAGCAACAATGCGTGAGCGTTGCCATGTTTGAACAGCTGACCGGGCCGTCATGTAGTGGTTTAACGGTTCCTCTTCCCAATAGCGCTAAGTAAAGCGCTGTATTCGTCTGATGCCTCCACTATTACTCGCCCTGAAATCGAAAGCACAAATCGAACGCTAGTGCTATCTTTGATAATTTACGCATGACCCGATGGCGGTGAGCAAATCCTGCAAATTGGTGCGTGTACGCATTCAGATAAAGCGCTACCAGACTGCGAGTACTCCTTCGGTTTTCTGGTAACATTAGCTGGCTCTTAACACTCAGCACGTGTAATTCGTCGTGTCCCTGGACAGCCGCGATCGCTCTGTCGACCACATTGCCTTCAGTGCCATTAAACGTATATTTCTGTGTTCCTACTTGTCGCAGCCCTGGGTTCTTCTGAACACGCAAGAGACAGTCCTTCGATGGTCTGACTGCTTCCTTGGAGCAGCGGAAACAGTCAGAGCTACACATATATGAAACTCTGCTCACTTGTCTGCGCTATTTTTATGTAAACTTGTGGGTCACCGAATTGCTCAGTCGGACAAAAAAAATACTCAGACGAAATTAAAGTAACGTGCCTTAAGTGCATTGGTGGAATGGTGTTCCAACAGCCCCGCAGTTGGTTCAGATAGTTTAGTTGCCCTGTAAGTGCTAAAAGCAATATTTCCTGCGAGACGCCTTCCTGATTGGGGTACTTGCCCCAACATAACAAAGTATGTTTACGCGAGAGGCGTTTTCGACTTAGCATCACTGCATGAAGAAGTCCGCTGCGATTACTTGTCCTTACGAACGCTGACTAGTCGTATGTCTGCTCGTGTCAGTGCATTTTTCATTACCGGATGCAAAATCTTCGTAACAAAAACTAAAGTACGGCAACAATAATAGTGCATGAGAGGATACTCAACCGTTCATATACCGTTCACTCATGCGCCTAACTGTTCATATTGCTTTCATATCAGAGCTAGAGATGTTTATTTTTTTTCAATGCTGACAAGCCTTAATCTGTACAAATACTTATTCACTCATAACGCACAACACTTATTTGGTAAAGTGCAGGTCCGCACAGAACGCGAACTAGAGTGTTTCCTGATTGGAACTACAGAGTACGCTGATACGTAGGGTACTACTTCAGGTTTACCACGCGACATTTAGTAATAATTTTCTAATATTTGATCCTGCACTCTCAATATGAATAGCACAAGCCCATTTTGGCGACAATTCAGGCTTTTGGCTACACTCAGAAGGCATCAGATGGCGTTGCAGTCGACAGCGCTATCTATTTTGCCTTCCGCAAGCTAACTTGTGCAAATTGGCTATAGCTGTAAAAGCAACGGAACGCTAAAAAAATAGCACTTTGTTCACATTGTCCATATCCTACTTTGTATTTTCGATGAACATGAATGCTACGGTTCTTGGCCTTGCACACTTTAAATTAGGAATTGCGAAACTTCTTACCTGTGAGCTTTATTGGATATAATGTTGTATTTTACTCAATCAAGGAAGAAGAGAGGAAATGATAGAGAGAAAGGGTTGTTAGACATTGCATAGATTGGCTGGCTACAATGCGCTTGGGTAAGGGGGCATCCAGAGTGAAAGATGAAACACAGATGAAACAGATGAAAAACGGACAGAAAAGCAAGGAAGAAGAGACACACAGTATTAAAAAAAACTGCCCGTGAGTGTAGTTTGGCGCACAATACTTGTTCAGCATTTGAATGAGACAATCATGACAGTATCGTTACGATAGTAAGACGATTCAATCGCCAGTGCAAAAAAGTGTTGCTCAGCTCAGCAGACCGGGCTCTAAATTGTCTTTATAAGAACAAACAACTTCACATAAGTCTTTTACTGTCAACGCGCCCATGAAACATTTGATATTCTTCTTCTTGTTTTTCAGCTATATATACATTTCGCATAATCACGCAATGACGAAGAATCGAGCCGGTTTTCGAAATTTATGAAGGACCAAATTCTATTCAGCAGGGACAGCAGGATTAAACAGAAACATCTAACTCTAATATTAGCAGCATAGCTTTGGTATTTTGTCAGTCTTTTTTGCCTTCTGGGTAGCGGCTCCCTTTAAGCATGTTGTCTGCTTTACTTCGGGATATTGGCTTGCTTGGAAACGCTGAATAATACTGTATATCCAGACTTTAGAATGACTAAGCGTTATTTTCGCGTAGCCTTCCTTTTTAATGTAACAAACAAACATCATTTCATATGTAAATACGAAGTCCATCTTTCTCACATTTTTTTCGGGCCGTATCTCTCTCAGAACTTTCATTGCCTCATCCCCTACCCCTTGCAGAGCAGCATGAAGGTGACTTTACGGACGTCGGCAGAAGTCTCTCCATTTCTTTACAGAGCATTCTTTTTTCTCTGACTCTCTCTTCTCAGTGATCACTGCAGATTTTGCTGCTTTTGCACAACATGCCATCCAACATATGACGGTGCTTTCAAATCTGTAACTCGCCCAAATCTGCAGGCAGACGATAGCAGACGCCAATCGCGGTTTATCAGTAGTCATGACCCTTCAATTCTGAGAATGAGGTCGCTGATTTGATTTCCGAGTGCGTTAAGACCAAGTCCAACTGAAATGGTGATAGAAAAAAATGCAGCAGTTCTGACGTGCCTTGTTGCAATCTGTATACAGCGAAGCTTAGGAGGCACTGTTCGCACGCACCGGCTCCTTTGGCTCAAGCATGCCCTGAACAAGGAGCTCTGCAATGCACTGCATCTTTGAACGCAACTGGTGTTATAAGGATTGAAGGAGACAAGCTGGCTTGCTGTGCCTTTTGTTTGGGGTATCCGACCTCCCCTTGCAGGAGCAGCTGCGACCGTCCACGTGGCTTCCAGGTGGCGCAACGTATGCGCAACGCGAGGTCATCCTCTGTGGCACCCTCTCTCCCGTCTGACCGCAGTTCTTGGCGTCGCAGCCCCGTCATATCCTCCACCAGCGGCCAACTATACGAATGCGCAGGCTGGCTTTCCTCCTCTACCTTCCACTGCTGCGGGCGAAGTAGTGTGAGCCATTGCTCCTAGACGGCGCCGCCGTCTCTAAACCAAGTGCGAGCTATTCGGCGATAACACACGAGCAGCTGCAGACAGCAGTAGGCGGCAGCCATGGTCAAGAAAGTCCAGGACAGTTCGCAAAGATTCGCTTAAAAAAAAGACTTTAGGTGCCTTTGAAGAACCACAATCGCTAGAGTTCAAACCTGCATTTTATGGGATGTATAGGGCATTTTTTGTCTATTACAAATTAAAGATATAGTACTAACAAAAATATTAGAAAAATATAAATGACGCTGACGTTAATTACGTTGCTTACTGCCCAGATTTGTGCAGGTATATGCGTAATGAACGAGGTTATTTTGAAATTTTGAGTATTGATGTTAGTCACCTAATTGAATGAGTAGTTTGAAGCCTTTCTTCAAAATTATCAAGGCTAAGTGAAGAAGTTTTCGTCAAAGAAGCTCCTGTGAGAGCTGAGCGAGCAAACATTGCACAACCGGAGGCTATGTGAAAACGAAACTGAGGTGGAAAAGGGTGCCTGTGGCCTCAGCAATGCAACCCCGCATTTCGTCACAATGACATCCTCACCGCTCGCACGGTCATTTTCATTATCTATTTATTTATTTTATTTGCAAACACTGTAATTCCGGGATCAGATTTTCGCAGGCTGGGTATATAATTATACGACATAACTAGTTTAACTGAAAATAACCTACAGGTACAGGTCGAAACACAGTACAAGTATAATGGTAGAAAATACGCAATGAGTGCATCTACAACAGTTAAATAAACATGATTAGTCAATATGAGATCTAAAGAAATTAAGGAAAGCTGTAAGACAGCATAGTTTGAAAGATGGTTCCATTTAGTTACTGTCTTAGGGAAAAAAGAGCGTTTGAAACAACTACTGAGGCTGATGAATGCGGTGATTGTTAAGTGTCACTTTGCCTACTAGCATAACCTGTTGAAAAAGAAAGAGATGTCTGCGTCGTTATGACGTTTAATTAGTTCACGCAGAATTTTTACCTTAAAACACGATTCGTTGCCAGGTTAGCCCTATTCAAGGCTGTAATCGACGTGCGTCCGAAGCTGTTGTATATATATTGAACTGCCCGCTTATGAATACTTTCCATTTTATGAATGCACCTTTTAGTATAACCATGTCAAATCACAGAAGTGTACTCTAATGTAAGTTGTGCAACTGCGTTAAATGCAAGAAGTTGAACCCCAGGAGTAGCCTGCCGAAAATCCCCTCTGGAGAAGTAGAGCTTTTGATTAGCAGAATTCCACAAAGTATTAATGTACTTGTTCCATCTTCCATCACTGGAAAGACAAATACCGAAATATTTTATGACTAAATGTTAGAGAGAAAGACTTTATGTGCCGAGTACTGGAAGTGCAGAGGACTACGCTTGCGGGCGGATTTCATATAACTGTAAGGTCGATAGCCACGCGCCATTCATCGCACTATTTAACAACCTCTTGAGAGGCTTCGTTTAGACGTAGCTGGTCATTGACTATTTCTGTTTCTGAATACACAATGCAATCATTCGCGTACAATTTAATTTGCACCGGAATGTCGAAACAATATAATTAATAAACAGAAGAAACAAGAAAGGTCGGAGTACAGAACCATAGGAAACACCACAGTGGATAGGAAACTTTCTAGAATAATGATTATCGAACGAAACGTATCGTTGCCGGCTTGAAAGCCAAGCAGAAAGCCATACATATCTTTTTTATATTACCCAGTTTGACGTTAAGTTTACGGAGTAGCTTTTTGTGGGAAACCTTGTGAAAAGCTTTGGCGAAATTAATAAAGATTTCGTCGACCTGTTCGCCTGAATTTATTGCCTGAGCAAAATCATGAGCTGTAGTTACCGATTGAGTCCGCGTAGAAATTCCTTTCCTTAAGTCATGTGAGTTACTTGATAGCATCTTATATTTCAAGGCAACTCAGAAATGGGCTTCTCTATGATGTGCACAAAAAGTTTGCACAACGTTGAAATCAGAGAGATCAGGCAGTTAAATATGCGATACTTATTACCATTACCATAAATATGTTTGACCGTTGCCGTTACCCAGTCGATCGGTATCTCGACCTGACATAGTGATTTAGAAAACAGTACTTTCAGATACTTGGAAACCCATTGAGCATATCTCTTTAACTCATTTGGCAAACCACACGGAATAGGCAATTTCCTAATATCAAGACTAAGGGGCTTGTTAGGTATTCCATTCTCTGTAATAGTAACCTGAGACATAGGGAGATTTGAAGATACAAGAATTGCTTAAAACCGTTGTCATGTGGAAACACGAACCTTAAAATTAAATTAAATTATGGGGTTTTACGTGCCAAAAACACTTTCTGACTATGAGGCACGCCGCAGTGCAGTAAGCCGGAAATTTCGACCACCTGGGGTTCTTTAACGTGCACTTAAATCGAAGTACACGGGGGCTTTCGCATTTCGCCCCCGTCGAAATGACGCCACCGTGGCCGTGTAAACACAGACCTAAACTGGATGTTAAACACGTCAGCTATTAATGAAATATCACCAGTTTCAACTCTGTCAACCTCGAAAACAGCTATAGTTCAATTTCCGGAGAAGATCAACCTGCAAAATGTCTCAGGAGATGATGGAATAAAGTTTGGACGTTGCTCACCAAAGCAGCGTTCTTTACTGGTGGAAAATTTGATTTATAGTGCGGAAGAAAGCTCAGAAATTTGAAGATACAAGGGGTCAAATCGCTTAAGGTGGCATTTTTGCGCTTCGGAAGCTTTCATGATCTTTTTAATTGCAATATATCCCCAGAAAGCCAGGGGAGTTGGCCCTCCCTTTTTTTAACATACACAGAACAAAGCGTTTTATGCAGTCATTTACAAGATCCTTAAACTGATTCCGAGCGCACGTATATCTGCCCTACTGCTTCACAATGAATCAAAATATAAGAATGTAGATCCAATATAGACGCAGAATCTGCACGAGAAAAGTTTGGCTTTGAAGTTGCATTAAAGGACTTGTTAACAGATGTGCCCGAAAGTGTTAATGACACCGCGCGGTGAAATAGAATACCGAGCACAACTTCGAAATTTGTTTCTCCTGTAACTGATCTACATACGAAGAAGAGATAGAGTATAGAATTGCAATTAGATTGGTATTCTTGCGGGGCTTTCAACTGTTTGAACCAAATAAAAAAAAAGACTATGTCTACATTGGAACATGGACTGAGAGAGTTGGCCAAACCACGTGGGGGAGTCGAAGTCTCCACCTCGAATAACTGGATTACCAGGCTTCACATTAGCCATAGGGTAGCTTTGTGAGCATAGCTCTTAGGCGCCCATTCCTGGGTTGAAGGTTGCCGTCCCTCGGCGTAACCGTGCGAGCATGCTCGTGCCACTGCTCGCGCCTTCGCCGTCGTTTTCTTCCACAGGTGGCTCCGATGCCGCTCATCAAGCCAGCGTTCCCATACGGCCTTCCCTCTGCGAAGACGATGACGGCGCTGGCCTAGGGCCAGTAGGTCCGGTGATTTGCGTAAAATTATTTGCTTTAATATAGCGCGAAATGATAGGCCGTATACAGCAGTGCTCAAATTTCGCATTAGGAAGTATAGTAATTGGCGGAAATCTTTTTTTCAAATCATGAAAGAAACTAGGATGATTGTAAGTAGAGTGCCCCCAATACAGATATAGTTTCGCCATGTTACGCTGGACGAAATGTACCCTCGATGTTCAGCATATCTGCCATTCTTAAAATATTAAAGGTTCCTTGAACAACACAGCCCCTCCCACGCCTTCGCTTCCGTTATATCTGCTGTAAACGGTGTACTTACAAGAAAGAACTTCCTTATCTTTGATAGAATCGTTCAACCATGTTTCTGTGAGTATAACTAATTCTGGGTTATAGGCTATGAGTAGTCGTAGCTCTGTGGCCTTGTTAACGACCCTCCCGCATTGATGTTGTCTACTTTCATCTTCTTTCCTTCAATGGCTTCCCTTCAATGGCGATGCCAGTGGCACCATAAATCAGACTATCATTTCGTCGGGCATGCTTTTCGTGGTGCAAACTGCTAGAAAATTGCAGCACTGTAAATATTCCTTGGCAGGGGTTCCTCGCTAGCCTCGTAATAAAGTTGTAAACTTTTTGCAGTAGGACAAAAAAAAGTAAAATATCGAATGCGAGCCGACTGCAATAAATAGGATCAACGCGACGTTCCTCTGTTTACCAAGGCAGCCTGACTAAACGTGGGTAAAGGGAGGTCGACGTCATACGCGCGCTCTTCTCGCGCCAATTTCCTGTTAGAGAGCCTTCGGTGGTGAAATATTTGTTCGCGTAACTCTTACAGCAGCTTTTTATTGAAAATACATTTCCTGAAACATATATTGTCGAGGACCCGTTGCAAACGATTGATATGATTTAGCCATCTGTGATGAATAAATAAAATGTTAGCGTAACTTCGTTCATTATGCGCGCAACTGTGCAAATTACTGCCAATGGGGACATTCGAATCGTGCCGGCAACGTCACCTTCGACTGTATTGTTCTAGATGTTAAAATTTAGTGCAACTAAAAAAAAAGAAAAGATGCTGCCCTTAAATGTCAAGCCTAAATAAATGAGTGATCAGAAATGTCATGCTACAGGCAACTGCAGCATTAGTGTGTGAAGTTACGTCTGTGCTGTGCTAAACACTTCATTAAAAGCCTACCAATAGGTACGTTGTTATTAGGCAGAGGCTCGACAATGAGCAACACTGCCATAAATGGAAAATTGAAAAATCTACCAGTGTGTTGGGTAAACTGGCACTCAAAAGAAAGGTGAAGCATCGATTGCGATACCAAATTTGGAGACAGCTGTACGTATACGGATAGTATTTGTATCGACCGTATATACTTGGAGACATTCGCTTACTAACTAAATTCACAAGCGCGGTGTCAGTGCGCACAGGCAAACATGAACACATCACCATCGAGGACCACGGACGCTCGCTGTCAGAACGCTGACGCGAGGAAGCGCGGGAGCAGCACCGAGCGAAATGGCCTCAACGCTGTCTATCGCTTGAACGCAAATTGAACGCTGAGAACACAGCACACGCAAAGCTACGAGCCGTCTGCCCACCTAGACTCTGCCCCCCTAACGAGATCGCTTTAAAGATAAATTCCGCGCGACCACGGGCGGCTTCGCGTTGCTGTTCAAGTACAACGCCCCCTGCCTCCCCTCCCCCGGTTCCGTGAGCGCGACGGAAGACGGCGCGCTTCCTGCCAGCTTTCCTACCTTGAACGCGCGAGATTGAGCAACGATCGTCGCCTGAAGTGTCCATATAATTATTATTGCTGTAGAAACAACGAAGCATTTCACTAACAAAACGGAGGCAATCGCGTTGGGGCCAGAAAGTATTTTGATGTTCGAACATGACGATTATCGGACTAACGATGGACATGTCTAGCTGTCGAAGTGACGGCGAAGTTGTCTAGTGTTCCAAGCTTTAGACGCGATGATGCACGAGGGCGTTGTGCTGGTTACAGTGGTGATTAGGTGAAACCGATCGAAAACCAGACTAGGCGACGCGTGGCGATATTTAGCCAAATGAAGAAGCAACGTTCACTCAGAAAGGCAAGAGGATGCGAGCTCTTTCCGCTCGACTTCTTGCAGCGACAGTGGCTGTCTCAACGACATTTCCATGAGACCAAAGATGCTTCCATCAAGGCACTCACAGTTTTCACTGCCAGGCGGCCATCGGCGTCCTTGTTGGTTACAGCGCTCGCGAATGCAGCACGTGGGCCCTGCTTATTTCGCACAACATGCAACCTCACTTTGCGAAGCTCCTCGGCGGTTACGAGGCGTGTGGGTGGAATCAGGACTCCTCAAAGGCGCACTTATAAAACAGCGGCAGCTGCACGTGGCCTAAGCCGGTAGGCGTTGTGCAGTGAGAACCGTATTACGAAAAATAGCCTAAAGCAAATGAAATTGCCGGCGAGTTATGGGGGCACCAAGAGCTCAGGCGGCACTCAAGCCATTTGTAAGCGAAATGATGCCAGGCACGCATGTGAAAGTGCCCCGGAGGTGCTAGTGCATCTGGTATAGTTACGCGGCCTTTTATGAACTCTCACAAGCTGCAGATACGAAATGCGTCTTTCTATTTTTTATCTTGTCTCTTTCTGCGCATAGTTACTTAAGGGAAGCGGGGTAGAATAAGTAGAAGCAAATACCTAGATGCGATGGAAAGCAACAAGAGGGCAATGTTGGCAAGGAGAAATGGTAAGAGCTGTGTACGTTATACGCGAAAAACGAAGCAACACAATCTCCAGCATGATTGAAGAGCTCGGTCGGCAACGTAAAAATAATTTATCTCTATAAGAGCCAGGCAGAAAATGAATGGCTGGTTCCCCAGCGCCTTACTCTCATGCATGTTCGATGGCATTCATGGAGCGCATCGAAGTGCTGGAATAGAGATTTAGAGATTTCTCGCATGCATGCACACAGACGCCGCTGCTTTCAGAGGCTGCGTACAGGAAGGCACTATCCTTCGAGATCGGTTTCCCTCATGAATAAGAGAAACGGTCTCCCCATCAATCTGGAGCGCCGTCCCTTTCATCGCAATACTGTATGAGCTATATAGCTCTCCAGAGCACTCACACTGAGACGTTACCGATGGCGGGAAAGGAGCTTCCATTCATAGACACTCTCGTGCTTTTCTCGCAGCGGGAGACTTAAGAGCGTGTCATTAGGGGTTAGAAGGAGCGGTTTAAGAAGTCTAAGAGCAGGCTTCGGAGCGTTCTGTGCCAAACAGGAAATCGAAGGCTATATATACGCATAATAGTGGTGCCTTGTAAAGGCGTTTCAATTATTATAAACATTTCTGGCGTGCTTTAGTTGAAATGGTAAGTTGTTCTGCGAGAGTTATGCAGCGCGGCGTAATGTTCTTTTTCCATATGCGTAATCAACTTTGGAAAAGAGAAAATCGGGCGACATTCCTCACATTTAGCTGCACATTGTCAATCTCACCACTGGGTGACAGATCGGTATCTTTAGGACAGACGCTTCAGGACGAGGCGAGCTCGAGAAAGTCAAGAAAGAGTAAGTGTTCAGAGCCGCTATGCTTCAGTCCATCATAGAATGCCTCGGACTCTTTAAGAATATATTTTTGTTTTCGAAGATGTTCAACGACAGTGTGCGCTTATTCAAATTCGTAATGTTATACCATTGTATTGTGTCGCACTGTGCAGCGTGGGGAGGAGAAAATGACCTACCGAATAAGTTTACCTTGCGTTTGAAAAATACAATATTTCCACCATGCCTTTGAGGAGCGAAATCACAACGAGAAAGTGTTAAAAACCAGTACTATATGCTGCAAACACATATGGGTCTATATTTTATACGATTTTGCTGCCCACTGCAGAGAAAGCTAGGGCTTTAGCTGAAAGTCTCCGTCTTATCGTTGCGAAGAATGTTGAAATTGCTAAGTGATTTGGGGAATGAAAATAAAATTGAAGATGATGTTATGCGCCCTTCAAATGAAGCTTTAGCTCGGAACTTCCTATAGAAATACATTGAAAATAACGAAATTGGTTTTCTAGGCAACGACTGCGTCGATAATTCATTAAGCTTGTTGCACATAAATTTATATGTATAAAATTTTACACTCTACTGGGTGTAGATAGTGACGTTTTGACTTATATCGCAAATATTGCGCGAAAGCTGAGCACGAGGTCGCGGGATCGAATCCCGGCCACGGCGCCGCATTTCGATGGGGGCGAAATGCGAAAATACCCGTGTACTTAGATTTAGGTGCACGTTAAAGAACCCCAGGTGGTCAAAATTTCCGGAGTCCCCCACTACGGCGTGCCTCATAATCAGAAAGTGGTTTTGGCACGTAAAACCCCATATATTATTAAATATTGCGCGAAAAATTCATGAAAATGTAAAAATTTTTAAAGTAGTGAATCATGTCTAGAAGTACATACTTAGAAACAAAACACCATGCTGCAATTTGAATAAGGAAATCTTAGTCGGCCCCTAGTGACCAAGCTCTTGGGGCCAAGACCATTCCTTGGAGTTCGACTTACAGTGCGACCGGCCATTCGCAGCTAGAAAATCGGCTTAACGCGTTCATCTTCGCAGCGCTTTCCCTGGGCTGCGCAAAACGGCGCGTGGTAAAAAAAAAGAAAGGCTGTCAACACAGTGTGCTTTAAGTCACAGGGAATTAGCGAAAAGCTTAGCGCCGGGAGTTAACATTGGCGTAAGATGTCGCCACGAAAGAACTAGACGCTCATCACAAGTGGCGTCTAAATCCGCGCCCCAGTGACGACTCTCCTTGGGTAAGAGAAACTAATCTGGAAGGCCGTGCTGGGTAACAGAAAGTAAGCTCGAAGACTGCTGGCTGCCTGTACCAGAAGTGATTGCGAAACCGGAAAGAGATCATCGATGCCACGTTTTCGACTTCGCCTTATGGAACAAAAGACGAGGAGCCGCAGCAAGTTCCTTCGCGCGGAGTGGAGGGAGAGAAGGTGGCCGGAAATCAAACAACCTGGAAGAAGACGCGTGCTCCTCGAAAACACCAGTTAGCAGATGACGCTACTGCTTGTAGAGAAAGCGGACTTGGAAAGTAAAACAGCCGCGATAAAATTCCTCATAACTTTACTAGAGGCAGTACTGGACGATACGCTAATTTCAGTAAGTAGGTTTCTCCACACACCTAACTGCTGATGCCAATAACGGACGCGTTCCGATGTGTGGCCCTGTTAAAGCTGAGGCACAAATGTTTGGAGTTTGGACGGCCCAGGTAACATAGGGTGACAAGCATGGTGGAAACAGCCCGCATAATGACATCCTAATTACGATTCGGATTCGTGCTGTGACGTCTTGGTTAGGTCAAAGCAGGTGTGAATGAAAAAGCGCACTTGCAGGTTTTGCACAAGGAATATTAGTTAGGGGAATGAAAGGGCCACTGGGCTGCTGTATGTTCAATTTTTTTTGTCCGCTTTCATACACGCCGTATCATCGGAAATGTCGCTTAGTAATTGCCGATGGCGGGGGGGGGGGGGGGAGGACGGGTAGCGGGGCCGTGGTTTATGCTAGTCAGTGCAAAAGAAGAACGAAATAAAGATCGCCGTTACGAAGTAAGGGCTTTTCCTGACTATCGAACATGTAAATTTATGTAAATGACCGTCGAACATGCTGCTGTAATATACCGCGAGATAACAAACCATTGCTCCTATTTTGCTCTTCACACTCTAAGCTTCTCAAGAGAGGCATTGTAAAGATATGCTTAACCAATGCTCTACAGAAATCGTTCTAGCATCTAATAAATGTAAGCTTCACACAACAAGTGCAACACCTTCGCGATTCTGGATACCCTAGCTATATCATCGTATTCGTTGCTGAGGGATTACTGAAGCAACTTCAATCAAAAGTGTCTTTGCCAGTACGCCCCAATACAGAGAAGAATAGGGTAGCAGTCATACCATACATGCATGGATTGTCGCAGCGACTCGAGAAAATAGCACAATGCAATAACATTCCTGGGACCTTCTCAGTGCCTAACAAATTAAGCAGTCTATGTAGGAAAACAACCCGAGCAGGTACAATGAAGATGACCTGCAAACGGAATCACCGGAATAAGCTTGTCCGGTGTATAACAGGTGTCGTCTACCAGATACCTACAACCTGCGCAGCTTTCTACATGGGCCAGACCGGACGATGCCTTAATGATAGGCTAAGAGAGCGTAATAGCAATGTAAACAAAGAGCAGGTCGATGGTTTTCTGGCACAACATAGCAAAAGGTACCCCTGGCGGTCTCTCTTTAAAGATAAATTGATCCTAGCAAAAATCCCCAACGTGATGGCCAGGCTCATCATTGAAGCATATCACATCGCCACCTTCAGTGGCTCTTGTATCAGCAAACCGTCTATCTCGTTATCACGAAAAGAGGTGGAATTTATGCGCTTGGCATGATCCTTTAACACAAATTTCCCATCCTGCGACGAGAGACGCTATCAGGTAGCTCGGAGCACGTGTTCTAATGAATGCAGAACAAAGGTGTATACGTATGCTGTGATCCCGCAATATATACTCGGTGTTGCAAATTAGCGCCAAACCTGTGTGCCGTTTGTGTTCTTTTTTTGTCCAGTTTCTGATGCGCTACGCCTTTTGCCTCTATCCCACTGCAGACCTACTTGGTCCAAGCAGGAGTGGTACACAAGATGTACAGTACAGTTACAACGGTGTCGCATAGCTAAAGAGATGAAGACAATCTAAGTTTAGAAACAATTCAATGCAGAGAACAGTGTAAAGAACAGCGTCAATAATACAGTGTTCAGATCACATGCGATAACACACCAACTCAATACAAAGCGGGAGAAAAAATAACATCTTATAACAAACCGTGTAGTCCTACTCATTACCTTGGGCTCGCGATAATTTATCCACGTACTAAAACATTATTAAGAAAAAATCGATATCGTTTATTTCTTGAGCAATGGTTTCTATCGTTTCTCAGTTCACCGCAGATGACAGTAGTTCATTCCAGTATGCTATAGCTGACTGAAAAACAGTTTTTGTGAATATTGCTGTGACTTTTAGGTAGCCGTTTTCCTGTTTGGTTAGTTCTTGAAGAGTGCGGGAGCGGTTCCGACAGATGCTGTTATGGACATTTTATGACGCTCATAGAATTTTATTTTTTAATGCTCATGATATAGAATTTAATGAAATTTTTAATGCTCATGATATAGAAGCTACAAAAATTTAGGTTTGGAAAGTTTTCTACGTTAATAAAGACAATGAAGTTCGGCTTTTTTATGCGGTGTGATAACGCTGGTACACCTGCAATATTCTGAAAACACAAATCTAACTGCTCAATTTAGTTAAATGTTTGTCGTGGAATCCAAATGATGTGCGCACATTCTAGTGCTGGTCTAATCAGCGTCTTATAGGCTGTTAACTTACTTCAGGTGAAGCGTTACATAGGTTTCTTTTGAGAGACGATAGCGCTTTTTGCTCTTTCGAACCAATAGCCGCTATATGTGGTTCCCAGCTAAGGTTGGACGGCAATGTAATAAAAATTAAATTATGGGGTTTTACGTGCCAAAACCACTTTCTGATTATGAGGCACGCCGTAGTGGAGGACTGCGGAAATTTCTACCACCCGGGGTTCTTTAACGTGCACCTAAATATAAGCACACGGGTGTTCTCGCATTTCGCCCCCATCGAAATGCGGCCGCCGTGGCCGGGATTCGATCCCGCGACCGCGTGCTCTACAGCCCAACACCATAGCCACTGAGCAACCACGGCGGGCGGATGGTAATGTAACTCCCAAGTACTTTACTTGATCACTTTTAGTAATTTCCAAATTCCATAACGTGCAAGCAAAGTTAACAGTTTTTTTTATTTGTAAACCTTATGGCTACGGTTTTCCTGGCGTTTAGTGTCATTCTCCATTGGGAGCACCAAGTTTGAGTTTTTTGTAACTAGCGATTAATGTTGATCTAGTCCTCAGTTTGATTTACCGTTGTGTACATAATACACCACAGTCCTCTATAAAGAAAGCAACAAAATCCCAATAAAGAAAGGCGTCAGACAGGGAGATACGATCTCTCGAATGCTATTCACAGCGTGTTTACAGGAGGTATTCAGAAACCTTGATTGGGAAGAATTGGGGATAAGACCTAATGGAGAATACCTTAGTAACCTGCGATTCGCTGATGATATTGCCTTGCTTAGCAACTCAGGGTACCAACTGCAATGCATGCTCACTGACCTGGAGAGGCAAAGCAGAAGGGTGGGTGTAAAAATTATTCTGCAGAAAATTGAAGTAATGTTTAACAGTCTCGGAAGAGAACAGCACTTTATGATAGGTACCAAGGCACTAGAAGTGGTAACGGAATACATTTACTTAGGGCAGGTAGTCACCGCGGATCCGGATCATGAGAATGAAATAATCAGAAGAATAAGAATGGGCTAGAGTGCGTTTGGTAGGCATCCTCAGATCATGAACAGCAGGTTGCCATTGTCCCTCAAGAGAAAAGTGTATAACAGCTGTGTCTTACCAGTACTCACCTACGGGGCAGAAACCTGGAGGCTAACGAAAAGGATTCTACTTAAATTGAGGACGACGCAACGAGCTGTTGAAAGAAAAAAGATGGGTTTGACGTTAAGGAGATAAGAGAGCAGATTTGGAACGACAGAAAGCTGAGCTAGTTGGTAAGAATTCATTATGCAAAATAGAAGTGAGGCGTGCAGACAGGACACAAGAGTAGAGAAGTGGACAACCCGAACGCCGGTAGGGGAACATGGAAAAGGGCTCAGAGTACTAGAAATGAAGCTTAGAACGACAGAAAGCTGAGCTAGTTGGTAAGGATTCATTATGCAAAATAGAAGTGAGGCGTGCAGACAGGACACAAGAGTAGAGAAGTGGACAACACGAACGCCGGCGTTCGTGTTGTCCACTTCTCTACTCTTGTGTCATGTCTGCACGCCTCACTTCTATTTTGCATAAAGAGCAGATTTGGTGTGGGAAAAAACGCGAGTTAATGACATCTGAGTTGAAATCAAGAAAAAGAAATGGGCATGGGCCGGACATGTAATGAAGAGGGAGGATAACCGATGGTCATTAAGGGTTACAGACTGAATTCCAAGAGAAGGGAAGCGTAGCAGGAAGCGACAGAAATTTAGGTGGGCGGATGAGATTAAGAAGTTTGCAGGGACAACATGGCCACAGTTAGCACATGACCGGGGTAGTTGGAGAAGTATAGGAGAGACCTTTGCCCTGCAGTGGGAGTAACCAGGCTGATGATGATGATGTAGACATCATGCATTCATCAGCGAAAAGCCTTATTTGAATGAATGAGTCCACAATTATAGGAGCATCATTAATATAGATAAGGAATGAAATAGGCGTTGAGACGGATCCCTGTGCTACACCTCAAAGGACGTCTAGGCTGCTCGAGATATTATTGTTCGCAGAAACAAACTGTTTACGGTTCCGGAAACAGGATGTAAAGATTTATTAACGTTATGTCCAATACGATTTGCTTACATTTTTATATTTAGATAATAGTGGGGAAGAACATATCGTTTCACCCAGTCAGCATATTGTTTTGAGTGTTTGAGATATTAACTGGGCCTTCAGACTTCTTGACGTCAAGTTTGGGTAGTTAGCGCTGGACAACTTCTAGGTTAGTATTTCATTATCGCATAAGGTCGATAAAAAGATATGATGGCAAAGTTCCTCCACAGGACCCATGCGTTAAAATGGGGCGCAAAATAAAGCATTCTTAGTAAGCATTGATAGTAAACATTATTCTAGAGATATCCAAAGTTGAGGGTCCCGTAGCGACCCTTAACGTTGCGGCCCTAGTGTGTATATCTTTTTGTAATTGACCTGTAATGGGTAATAAGAAAAACTGAGTGATTGAGTGATTGAACCACTAAGACGTTTTCATATATTTCAGGTGCTACACTAGAACGTTAAACCTCGAAAAATATTACTCTCAGCACTTTCTATCAGCGGGGGCAGAAGCCACAAAATTTTAGCCAATATGACTGATCGGATATGGAGCTTGATTTTCTTTCTTCTGGGATTGCTTAGGTGCTTGTTTGCAACACCTGGGATGCATGCATAAAACAGCATTTGTTCTTTCATGTGCTTTTGGAGTATATTCCTCGACGAGGCAGTTGCCTACAATACTGCACTTACCTGTTAGCTACTAAGGAAGATGTGTCCTTTTGTGTTCAAGTGATTTGAGATTGCAGACATGGTGACACCTATGGCTGAAAAGCTACAGTCGTTGTCATTTGCCTTCACTGTGCTTGCATGGTCAGATTTTGTTCATATATTCCTTTCTTTTCTCCCAATCTTCTCTGCCAATGCACTATAGCGCAGAGCACCATATTTAAATAAACAGTTGTGGCTTTTTTTCTCTCTCTTGCCTTTTCGAAACATAAAGTGATGTTTTCTTGCACCATCTGTGTCACCATGCCAAGGAAGGCTGTTTATAAACAAAGAGTTGATCAGTACTGATCAGAAACACGACATGGATGCATAAAATTGGCTATTGATAATTTGTTGAATAGTAGTATATGCGGTAAAACAGCTTAGATATTTTAATACACCTTTTAACTAGACAGCAGCGCAACATAATATATATATATATATATATATATATATATATATATATATATATATATATATATAATATTTGTATATATACAATAATACACAGTAATATACAATAAAATGGTCATTTATCATACCAACTAGTTATTTCCAAAAGATATCCATGATCAAGTTGCTTCATTTTCCAAGAGACCTGCACCAACTCAAACTTTTGTTTGCTGCAAATGAGTTTGTTGCACTTCAAATATTTCCTTGTATTTCTAGTAGCTGCAGTAGCTACAAAAAGAAAGATTTCAACAAAACATCACATGGTAATCGTTGTAACAACACATTCTTACCGGGGCCACATAAACACATTGCATATCGGGTGCTTAAAGGTTGCACCAATGGGTGTATATTGTCGAACACCAATTCAATGTCCTTATGGAAGTTATATCTTTAAAAATGTTTTTCTTGTGTTATGTCACCATACTATATGTTATGGTGCTATGAATACGAATGGGTTCTAAATAGATTGAAAATATGGAGTAGCATGCAAAGCGCCATTTTAACGCCCTTAAGCAAGGCACTTTTTTCGGAGGACGGGTATATAAGAATGCAGAGTAAATACCTTTAACTGTGCAAAGATATTTGCAGTGCATGCTTTTTTTTTCATTCTTCGAAAATGAAAAATCCTTCCCTTTCTATCACACTATACGCGTGACAGGGAAGACCTTTCGAGTTCGGAAAAACTCTTGTACTCATACGTTTTCTCATCACATGCTCCACGAAAGGAATCATTCCCAGGGAAACGAGGATCAGCTATCGTATTCAGACAGCACTCAGATATTTCATTACCTCGACAGCTGCGGCGCACCTCCAGCTCATGCCTTTTTCTCCATCTCCCAATATTTTACACCCGTTCACTCTTCTACTGCAGCTCAGCCATCAGAACTCAGCCTTGGTTCACCCACTTGCCTTTTACTTATAATCTTCTGCCTGCATATCTGTTTTCGGTTGCTCAGAAGTACCATATCCGGCGATATAAGAACTCAAAGCTGAACCACCAAACATATTGATTCTCTTGTGTTAAACAGATTTTTTGTTACAAAATGCGATGGGCGCCAGCGTTTTGAAGTTTTTGTCAACAGATACCCAATAAGGAGCACGGCCAAATGTCGAACACTTAGAAGGGCAACAGTGTACTTCTTGCTTAAAAATTGGGCCAAGAGTACTTGTGCCATCAAACTTACTGTGTAAATAAACCCTGCAGCAGTTATTTTATTGACTGCCAAAATATTGTCAATGTTCTCGTGAGAAGGGGCTGTCGGCTTACTTATATTGAAAGCGTTCAGCACAAACATCGTGCTGTGTAGGAAATACCAAACAAATTGGTGACTATTCCTTGCTAAGTTTGAAGCATTACCTGCGTCACAAACTGTGCGTTCATCACGAATAAGGGTCTCATGAAACGTCACTTGTGAATGAGTCTTCGCAAACCTTTGAGAAAATCCTACAATCGTGACATTGAAGCCGTTCAATGTCATGGCATGTCCGCAGAGTAACGGTCGGTCGTCTATGACCACTTTGCACCCATTTGAGTTTCTCTCACTGATAGTGATAGAGGCTTCCTTGGCCGACGAAACACAAAGTCGTTTAGGGTACCATTGTATATTGTCGCTGATTTGGGTAAGAAACTTTACCCAATAAGTACTTCTCTTGAAATGGACGAAAAGTCTTAGCTCGCTTGTCAAACATTATTGCACTGACCTTTCTTGTACAAAAATGCCCACTTTCTTTGTTTTATGAACGAGCTGGTATTTCCCAAATTGAAGGCTGTTTCACGAATTTGCAGTTGGTAGCTTGGTTAACATTTCGTTAACTGTAGTATAATCTGGGCAACGGCAAAGTGCAGGCCGCAGCAACAAGGAAATTGGCTGCAGCATACTGGGGGTCGTATTTTACCACTGTGTCTGATCCTCTCTTTTATTTGCTTATTCTATCGCAAATTTCGGTTATCACGAGTGCATGATCGAGCGGTAAACTGGTCACATATGTCTGCAGAAGGTACGTCGTACAGATGCTGCAGCAAAGCTGAAGAGACAGCCTGAGGTACAAGAAAAAACGCCGGAGTGCTCGCAGCCACGACTGAATGCGACGTGTCTGTATTACAATGTGAGTAACTCCGTTGGGATATGCTCGGGGATGCGGAAGAGCGCCCTAATGGAGAACGCCTGTTCTTACTGCGTCTAGGGTGTCGCCGAAAGGTGTGCATTTTCTGGACTGCCGCTAGCGTTAGGTGGTACTTTCTCTCCGTCGTGCTTTTTTTTTTCCGAAACGACGCTCCTGCCGGTGGGCACACGTGCCTGGCGTCTTGCCGTGTGGCAGTATAAGCACTAACGCGGCTGCATAGAAACCCTCGATATTTCGGCAAGATGTCCTCGGCGTTTGACGCTTCCTGTACGAGTTGAACAAGTGCCGCCTGTAGATGGTTTCAGTGTAGCTGAGGCTTCACTGCAATACCGCTATGGTCCGAATATCAGGGGCGAGTTTTGGAAGAACGAACGTAAAATATTCGGCTCTCCACGTTTGGAAGGCCGTTCAAAGAGACGCCTGAAAAGGGCTCTCAGATAAGCGACAACTTGTACACATGGGAAACAAGTTGCAGAACTCTTAAATCTTCCTACCTAAATAATGGATACAGCTTAAAGTTGTAAATATAGCCTTTGACATAAAAAAGCGGAAAAAAGGATCCATCCTTGATAACTTCGCATGGTTTGTTGTTTTCGTATTTTTTCTTATGTAGAACCGAAATTGCGTAGTATCTTGCATTGTGTGTGTAAATAGAAAATTGAATGGTCGTTTCTACATCGAAATAGACTTATCACTGTAAAATTTTATGTGCGCAATTGTACGCATGTAGTGTACTTGATAGGCTATGCACTTAATCAAGTTTCCTGTGTGACGCTTGTTTCTGTGTCCACCAAGGGTGTAGTAACAAAGGCTATAGTCAGGCAGCATCACGGCGTCGTCAACTTCAATAGCCCAACATTGCGACTCTCGAGTTACCGCAAGACCGCGCCGCCCGCTTCATTGACGGAGATTATTACCGCGACTCCAGCGTGACTAGCATTTAGTCTTTACTTATGCCACATCTTGAATCACGAAGAACTACCAGCATTGCCTTGCCTGTTTCACAAGATAATCCAAAGCACGCGGCCATCCACCCTGCCATTCAATTGTGCATCTCGTACATCTCGGCACCTGCGTAATCATATAGTTTACTGCGCATCTTTGGACGAACCAATGCTTTCAATTCATCCACATTACCACATTTGTTTTATTTTTCAATCGGTGACGATCTTTATTCTTTATTCAACATCATCATCGTGAGGATGTTCGGTGCATCGACAAAACGCCAGAAGAAAGGCTTGACAGAGGTCGACGCACGCTACAATGACTTGGCAACAGTATCACAGTGTATCATATAGCATGTGTAAAGCATTCGCAATAGTAACATTGACACAAATGAAACGGTATTTGAACATTACAGGCAAAACGAAAGCAAGCACAAAGCACTATGACAAAAGTTTCGGCAGTACATCAGTTTACATCAATTCACAGCACTTTATTTAATGTCTGCGGAAGAATGTAGCTAAACACATGCCGTTCAGCATTGGAATGACCTAACAAATGACGTAGTTGACATTATTGAACCTATATCATTCAGGGCATGCTTACGAGTATTATTTCCATTATTCATCACAGTTAACCCTACTAAGCAGCTAAGTTATCTCCAGCGAAGTTGTATGAAATATTTTTCCTTCATTAATTACATTATTTAAATTTGTTAGATTCGTTCTTTCCTTGTAGCCCGCTAACATTTGTATAATTTCTTTGTATTCATTTTCGCCATTTCCGCCAGTCTTCTTGTTTTCTTTATTGCGTTGCTTATATTTGTGGGATATACGACAACTGTGCCAACAATAGTTTCAAAAAAGAATTTTGGCAGTCCACCTGGCCCAGCGCTTTCCTTTTCGTTCAGTCCCCGTAACAATGATGAGAAAGCTCTAGTGTAATCACCCACACACTTCCAGTATCTACAAACCGTTGATACCCTTCATGCGCTGCATATTTAGTAAAAACACTGCAAAAGTAGACATTAAAAACATCTGCAGGTCTTGAAAAATGCGTGGCAGTCTTACCTTCTAGTAGAATGTCATTAGCGACTTGTTTAGCTTTACTATAGGTATATCCGAAACTTCTGAATATCATTTTTTTAAATATGCGAAAAGTGTGGCGTTATAATATGCCTCAGCTTCAGCTTGTTTCAAAGTACGTTCGGTAACTCGCGCCATTGACTTGGTGATGCGCTCCTGTGTTTACGTAGGCGCTTTAACTTTCGCTTTAAATGAATAATATGCCTAGTGAGCCTGGGCTAAATGCGATCAGCTTGAGCAGCTCTACAGAGAGTAACTTATTCGGCACAAAACTTGACAGCATTCTCAAAATGACAGTATTGTTTCATACGTTTGCCACCTGTCGCTGTGTAGAACACATGGCCAGTAGAGATAAAATATAGGTTGCATGAACTTACGCAACAACTATAAGAGTACATTCGATCCTGTACTAAATGTTTTGGTTTACTGGTAACTCATAAATATTATTTCAGCGCTTTTGAACTCCGCCTTCATCGTGCTAGTATAGTATTGCTGTTTGATGTAAGTAATATGCGTATGTATATGTTTCCGCTGTTTAAGCTATATGTGTCGTATGGTGTTCTTAGTATGTTATATAGTTGTTTAACGAGAATATACGAGGGGCATTAATAAACTGAGAATTACAGGTACCATAACGATGGAACGGGCGTACCTGATAGGCATCGAAACGAACACATGTCTCTCCAGGGCAGAGGGGTAAAAAAAATTTCTCCATAACTCTGCGGAGAAGAACACGGAACAATATGATGCGATGAAGTAAGAAAATTCGCAGGCTAAACTTGGAATCAGCTATAGCGCAAGACACGGATGATTGTAGGCCGCTGGGAAAGGCCTACATCCTGCAATGAATATAAATATGGCCTGACGATCGCTAGTTATAATAAAAGTCGGCTATAGTATATATTACAGGAGATCACAAGTGGTTGGGAGACGCCTTCAACCAGCATCCTGCAAAAAGTACGCTGGTGACCAGGATGGTCACGTTTTTAGTTAGAAGACAAGCCTGGACCGTGGAGTAGCCTTGTTCGGGGCACTTCGCTATAAAGGGGTTTTAGATTTCTTGCGGAAGAGGTGATCTCAACGAGATGCCGTGATCATGTATGAATCTGAGTGCATCTATATGCATTGCGCGGTCGGGTGCAGTGTATTATTGGTTTAACTTCTTACTAGTGCCATTAATATGTGGTATAAGACTTAAAAATCCCTTCCTAAAAAAAGTGGTTTTCTGTAAAAAAAAAAGAAGAAATGCTATTTCTTTCTGAGCTCCCATTGCTTCCATTGATCAGCTATTCTTTAAGTTCCAAACTCGAGGTCACCCGCAAATGACGCGGCGTAATGCGCCTAATGTGCTTAATTCAAAACAGGAATGTATCATAAATCAGGCTCCTTAGTTGTGTTCACAAGAGTGAGTCGTCTAAAGCACCATACAGTTAGTTAAAAGCAACTTCTGACCATTGTGACATCCAGGTTCTTCAATCTATTACTAAAAAATATTTCTCTAGGTTTCAGTGTGTCGTATCTACAAGCGCCGCAGGACTGAATCCGTAGTGCTCTAAGTGACGACCTCCTCCAAAACGCAAAATACAAGCGTAAAATGCGACAGAAGCCCTTTTTCGTAGTAACACGCAGTATACAAGATCAAAGCTTGTTTTCCATACGTTTACTGACTAAAAAAAAATTGTCTCCCCACATTTTTAGTTTATTTCGTATGGTGCAGTTTGCCCCCCAATATTTCTTTGTATTATGAACCCTTCCTAGCGCACGAGTGTCCGTTGGTACTCTTTAGAGAGGGTGGCGCCATTTTGCTGAGGAGACACCAGTCGAGCAGCTGTGATGAACCTTTAGATAGCAAAAGCGTGGCAGTTTGGGCGAGTTGGTATGTCATAACTGTTTAAGGCTAGTAGCGCCGCAGTAGTGCGAACGGCTTTCGCAGGCTGGTTATCCCGTGTCCCTACAAGTGTCAATAGCAGAACGAATTCTTAGACAGTGTAGAAAAGACAACCAGCACGCAGATAATCCTGTAACTACTCGGGGTAGAACTAGCGTCATCCCTTATATTCACACCGTCTCACATAATCTTAAGAAAATCGCCCAGCGAGCGAACGTTCGTGTAGTATTTTCTGCCCCCAATAAGCTCATGAGGATTTGCAAACTCACTAATTCGAATAAGGTAGCTCCTCTTTCCTGCGACAAGAACCACAAAAATAAGTTTGTTAATTGCGCACATTGTGTTGTTTATTCTTTTACACTCAAATGCGGAAAACGTTACGTTGGACAAACGGGCCGATGCCTGAATGACAGGCTGCGCGAGCATGGTTACAATGCCAAGAATTGTATTACAGCTGGGGGTTTCTCGCGCAGCACTGCAAAACGTGTGGTTGCGAACCTATCTTAGAGGAATGCGTCATTCTTGGTCGCAGTCGTAATCAGCTCACAAGAGAAATCATCGAAGCAAAGGCTATCATTGGTCTGGGCCATGCATGTGTTAGCTCACCCTCATTATCATTATCAAGAAGTGAATTGGCGTATCTCCGTCTGCAGCCACAGGCTGTATGAATGTGTTGCCACCTGGTTGCTATCGGTTTTCTTGCTTGGTTTTCTTTGTTGATGTCACATGGTTTGCGAATGTATAAGTAGCCTTGTGTCACGAAATAAACCTCAGTTGGAAGTTAGCGCTCACCCTGTTTTCCGCTCCCTTTGATTACCCCTACCTCTGTCCTTTTTTGCTCGTCCTGAGCGGCGCTACTAGCCTTAAACAGCTTTAGATAGCACGTCGCGGACAAGCAGTTAAGCTGCTAGGCTAAGCAATTCCAACAAAACATTTAACTGTAACACATTACCGCTGCTTAATTTGTGTGTGAATAAATACTGTTTTGTGCGTCACTGCTTTGTGTTGAAGCATGTTTTCCTACTCGACGAAACAGCCCTCTAAAGAACAAAAACACATAACTTTAGCAGCACATGCAAGCTACAACTGCACGTGGAGAATCTCCAACCAATCATCTACCGATAAACACATTCCTGTCTCTCTAAAAACATCGCTGTGAAGTCTTGTTAAGTTTTGTTTGAAACCACTGTAGTGCATATAACATTAATCCTTTTAGTATCTCCAGGCAACGAAATTCATTAACTATGCATTGCTAGTTTTAGGACTAAGGCTCCAAGGAGGGAAGCACTGGGTTTATGAACGTTATTTGTCATAGCAGGCTATGAATAACAACATCAGGTTTTTGCTTTATAACACTATTGCGGTCCATGACACGGCCTCCATGCTTTCATAAAAATCACTGCAAAGATTGTTAATAAAGGTGTACGAAGCGCTACGATATCTTATGCGACACAGTATTAGCGAAAGAGCTGGGTTCTTGGGAACAGTTACCACATGACCTCGAGCGCAAATTTTCTGCATATGTAGGCGTCTTTCGGGACCCATTCAGTAATCCGATGAAACGACTACATGCTCGTAGCCATAATTTTGGCGGGAAGAGCGCAAAACGCTACAAAAAAAAAAACATCAAAGAGCAACGTGCTGCGTAGTCGTGTTCGGTGCGTCGTCTTGAGCGCTGTTTCTGCCTCCCTCCCCAACACGCACAAAAAGTGATCCACAGAACTAAATGCACCCTGCTTAAGCGGATGCGAAATTTATGTGTGCAGTGGAACTAGTGTCGCATAAACATTCATGACTACCAGGAACTGAGCCACGAAATATTGCAGAACGCTGGAGTGCCGGCCAGTGTAGGGTGCCTCGATGCGGTCGTTCTCCGCAGCGGATGGACGTACCAAGGGACTCTGTAGATCTTTTCATCGGGCGAGGAGGAAAAGGCGCGTGGCCAACCCTTTCTCCTCTCTGGCTTGAGCGATCCGGCGCGGCGCTGCTTGAGAGTATTGCTGTCGTGTGCTGCGGAACAATTTCAGAATGTTTTAGATCGTACTTTGTGAAATTTACGCACTGTCCGTTCATATAAGGTCGTCAGGGAAGCCTTTCGATGCAATGGTAACTACAGTACGCGGAAATATCTTTTCGGGGCGCAAGGATGTGACGCGCATTATCAGCCGCGGTGTGTGTATGTGTTTTGAACTGTTTTGCTTATATTGGTTTTGATTCAACGAAGAGAGTCTGTCTCTGTATTACCAGCATGACATGGTAAATCTGCTCACTATGCGAACGGTAGGAATGAGGACTAAGACAGAAAACATAAGAGCGCATGCTCATGTACGGCCAACTCAAGGCAACCACGAAACATCTGAGCAGCAGCCGCTATCATATATTTGTGAAACGTTGTTACGCATTTCAAGTCTAGTAGGCTTGAAATCGCTATATGTCTACGCTAGCCTTCTGCATGAGGCCGATGGCGCTGCTCAACACAGCGATCATTGCCGCTGGTGAACCAGCATGATACATATATAAACTATGTGCTTCGGCATTGCTTTCTTTCCCTGTGAAGCCATAATATATGGGAGGGATTGCATAAAAGAATGCGATGGCTATTTTTGAGGACAAAATTTCTGTAATATAAGTCAGTGCATTGTAAAGAACGGAACGAGCACAACTGAAAAAAAAATCGGTTATCATTCTCTTTCTCGAAAAAGAAGGAGAAAACGGGCTAACGCCGCAATACGACCTCGCATATTCACGCCGCACAATTTTTATAGATCTATAAACGTTGATACCGTATGTTTGGACCATGCGCTATATAAAGGATATCTGTAGATGATATATAAACATCTGTATTCGAGCACCTACCACGGCTTAGGACGCTCGCGCAGTTCGTAAACGGTCGCTTTGCTGGACAAGCTTAATTCACACTGTAAGGTGTGCTGTTATTAATAACCAAGACTATCTTATTCATGAGTGAAAGCCTCATCCACCGAATCAAGTAGTGACGCAACGTAATCTGCAGCTAACAGTTTGAACGCTTGCCAAAGTATAACAGCACAGCTCCTATCGTAGCAGAAGGGTACCTACATTGTTACGATCGTCGCGTATACTTCATTGCTCCTAAACCGCAGCTCAGAACCAGAGGATAATACTGCAACAAGGTCACTAATTGAATGGAACATTCGGAAATAAACAGTTGATCTCCGAGGCTAATTATAGGCTCAAATATGCGCGCACGCATCGCGCTGCGTGCTCCGTCCGCCCCAACGCCAGCAGAAAGTCCAGCCATATCGACTTAACCCAATTCAGTACGTCTCACAGAACCGTTTACCTCGTACAAGACGCACGTCACACTAAATCGACCGTGCGAGCGCGAAAACAAACGCCGGCACTTACTGCCGAGCGTATACCTTTCATGCAAAACGGAGCGCTCACCCAAGCCAGCATTCCAACTGCCCATAGATCGCGCGACTGCGTAGCAATATGGTGGCGCCCATGAAAAAAACGGTCTATAGGCTAATGATGGCGGTGCTTACTGGCATCCTCCTTGAAACGAAGTGGCGACAAACACTCAGTAGCCTTCTTTATACAATCGAGTTTTACTACATCTATTGCCGTCTAGCACTATGCCTGCACAATCTTGATTTTGATGATGCTGATTCGTTGGCACCCCCTCTGGTTTACCCAATGGCATCCCGAATATGCATCACTGCGTCATTTAGTGGTGCACTTTTGAAGATGAAAATCATCATTGCACATGTGCGCCCTACCCTTTACACCACTTCCGTCAGAAATACCGGCCATGTATGGACCTGAATAAGCAGTTGTCCCCCCCCAAAAAAAAGAAGTATTCTGATGTGCACACATCAAATACTCCATCAAGGGCAGAACTGGGCAGTATCGAAGATGCGTGTACTTTAAATAGTATCTTAGATACTATTTGCATGTCTTGTATTTGTATCATGATACGTCTTGGAAGACGTGTATCAGTATCTGTATTTCCGAAACATGAAAAAATGTATCTTAACATACAAGATACTGCTATCGCAACGTCACCGTGCGAAACTATAAACGTTGGCTGAACTCCGTTCCTCAAGCTGCCACTGCTGCCACTAAGTCACCTGAATAAAGCAAAAGGCAGCGACATTTTTTTACCTGTCCGCCAGAGCCCTCCAGCGAGGGCAGGCGGGAAAACTACACAAGGTAAAACTCCACAGCTGTATTTGGGTTATCGTGCGAAGGCACGATGGCGTTCCGTATTGACATTCTTGCACTTAGATTGCGACGCCCGCGAGCTGGTCGGCAACACATCAGCGACTCACATCAATCACAAAAGCGACATGCAAGAACCGCTTAAAAGGTAGCGTAGAAAGCGCTTTCATGCTAAGCAGCTAAAGCAGCCCTAATATATTGTTTCAAAAGGAAGCAATTATACTTTCAGCAAGAAATACAAAAAATTTTGAAATACTAACAGACATTTCATTCCAATGAAACAAGATCAGCTGGAGTGAAGAAATTTACAAGCAAACAGTTTTGCGCATACGCGTTTGCTGCTACATTATTGGGGGCGAGGACATACCGTGGCGCCGCCATGGGGAGTCATCCGTGTGACATGCAAAGTTGGATTGTGCCTCCAGCCCTCTCCTGCTTAGCCTACAGCTGCTTTCACGTCGTCCTTATTATTATTATTATTATTATTATTATTATTATTATTATTATTATTATTATTATTGCATTTCCCTTCGACAAAATAAGTAAGATACTGCTATGGCTGCGTCACTGAGTGTACGATATGTTAAATAACGGTTACAAAAACGAAATATTAACTTCCTTGTAAAGTGTTAGACACCGCCCCGACTGCCGGAGTCGTCTGCTATGGCCACCGACATGGAAACCATGGAGGCCGAGTCCACTGCTTCAGTAGAAGGCAAGAAACAATTGTGTCGAAATAAAACTAGGCATCAAATGGGCTTTAGCGTGCGCTTGCGGTAAAAAAACATGTTCTCGCGGCAAGAAAGATGCGGAACTTGTCCACCGTGTAATTTCATTTCTTTTGTAGCTTTGCACATACAAACGGGCCGCGGTTGACACGACAAAGAAAATGGCATTCGCAAATTTATACCCCTGTTTGGCGCGCATGCCCCCAGGAAGCACGACGCTAGTGGTTTCTCCGTTTTGTGCTTTGAGTGCTTTGAGTTGCATGCAACGTGCTATGGGCTGCACGCAGCCGCGACTTTTCTTACGTGATTTGAGGGATACACGCGAGTGCCATATATATACATATATATATATATATATATATACATATATATATATATATATATATATATATATATATATATATATATATATATATATATATATATACGTGCGCGCCTCATTCATAGAGTTTAGCGTTGCTATTCTTCTGCTGATGTGAAGTTGTAGCTAGGAAATATTTTACATTTTATCCACTGCAACGACGGGCACACATTTGCCTACGGCAGAATTTTACTATTCATCCCTCGATTCGCATTGCGCGAATCTTGTACGGTTGTCACACGGTGCACTTTCGAATGAGATCGAGCCAGATCGGCACGTAATTTTCCGACGATTTACTCCCTTTCCCAGCTTGCACAAAGGCGGCGCTGGCGGTAGCGAAAGTTGGTCCCGATTGGGCTTGCTCGCGGTCGACAATGCACCGTGTGGCACCCGACCTCATTACTCGGCGCACATATGAAAGCAGTATCGTGCTGCCACTCTGTTGCTTCCGGATTCGGTGACGCTCAGCAACGCGCGGAGGGTCCGAACGGCGCACCGATACGTCTCCTGTCGCAGGGCAACGCTTTTCCCACCCTGCCGGCAAAAGAAAACAAATGTCACGCTGGCGTTTTGCGGCCAGCGAACAGCGCTCAGCGTTTGAAACGCGATACTACAGGAGCCGGCACGTCTTGAGCCACCGGTGGGCGCTGGGGACACCGAGCTCATGCATTTTTCTATCCCGTGAAAGCGAGAGTCCTTGCGATGCAGTGTAACAGCATTCGGTCCCTCGTCGATCGCCTACTGCTCACCAGCGCCGTGAAAAACACATCGGCCGCCATGCGGTCCGAGCATTGCGGGTCACTCGCTGAACACTGTTACACGTGAGCGAGCATCTCACGTCGTCTGCTGCTCGCCGAACATTTGCGCTCCGAGTCCGTACACAAAGTCTTCGCGCAAGTGCTTGCTGCAAAAGGCTGTTTCACATGGCACGATTGGAGCGAAAAAAATCGCTCTGCCGCGCACGTCGCAGAGCAATTTTCGCTGTCAGCTTTCACATGCGACTGTGACAGCGCGATTTCCGTCGCAGCGACGCCCAAGGTTTCCATCTGCTCACAAAATAACCCTGCCTGCATCGTTAAATAAAAACAACATGGAAATTAGCCAAATATTAGAATTTTCTTATTATTATTTTGAAATAGAATAAGCACACCATTTTTCAGTGTTAAAAGCGTTGAGAATATACGTTCGCTTATTAGTCTGCAGCTGCGGCGAGTGAAACGCTGTACACACCGCAAGTGTGAGCGTGCGGCTAGTGCGGCGTCGGTGGAGTAGTTTCGTTTTCTGCACTCTGGTTTCGTTGTTGCGGTACTATGGAAGCCGCAGCTTTTCTCTTGGAGGAGTATTTGCTTCTTCAAAAAAAGAAGCTACTATTGAGTGCGCAAGAATGTGGCAAAACTTGTGTCCGCGCACGTGAAGTAAGCGCAAAACAGCGCTGTTCCAATAGAAAAGCAGTCGGAAATTACGGTTACAGTTACGTTTGTGGAATGTGTATTTACGGCTTCAAATACATGCAGAAGCTAGAGAAAACGAGCAAGTAAATATTTATGTTGGATCTTAACTCGTAACTCTGGACAAAAAACAGATGCTACAATTTCGTCGATTACGTTGCTCACAGCGTTAAAAGGGCCAATGTTATTATAAGTTCTCATAGCTTAAGAAAGTAGCTAGAGTGTTTCCGGGGACTCGCCACACTCCGTATTTGCGAATTTTTGAATTATTCCAGACCTGCGGCTTCAATTGCGTCCGCTCAGTAGATGAGGTTCGTGAGATTATGATGTGGTTGGGAGTCCTGAATTGCGTGTTTCTGCAACTGACCACAGTACTTTTGATATATCGGAGTTCCAATAATCCTTGTCTAAAAGTTCTTGTCCAAAACTGCCAAATGCAAACTGTTTCATAAAATGCACCAAGCCTCACCACATCTTGCGCAGCACGAGCCGAGCAAAGCGATTTATTCTAACCACGTGTTTAGATAAGAGCCCGCGAGTTAAAGCTGCTGCTTAAATTCCATGCGAGATACAAGGCATTCGTAGTCTGACCGAGCGTCCATGTAATCTGACATATGAGAAGTGAACGCGAAGAAAGTGGATATTATGGAAATTACGAACGACGCATGGCGCCTCTCGCCTTTCAAATCACGACTTTTTGCTTTTTAAAAGATGGCAGTGGAGGTTTCATGGCGCGGCGTGCGAAATTATTGGCATGCAAATTTTGCTCATTTGCATTTCATATGCGCGCCAACTGTCTAGATTGCCGTGGACGTTGCCAGAACTCATCTCTTGCAGTTCAAACTTCGGAACAGCGCTCCTATCACACACATAAAAAAGAAGGATATTCATGCCCGTATTCTTCTTTATTGAAAGTGGAAGAATTATCACGAAGAACACCCAAAATACACATGAGTGCAGCGTCGTTAGGTAGGTAGAGTGCGTTAGCGGTTTGTTTGCTATGCTCTCTCTCTCGAGCATATTGGTTGAGCGTTAAGTAGAGAAACATAATGTTTAGATATATTATGTGGTAAAACAAAAAATAGACATCAGCATAAAAGGCCTAAGTTTCTGTCTTGCGAATGTTGTTTTCATCGACATTCTTTTAGGTGGTTTCTTTGAATCATCCTGGGGGGAAGCAATGTTGAGAATGGTTGTTTCAGTTTTCATTTACTTTCCTCTTCATTTTTCATATTTATATTTGTAACCTGTACGTATTATTACCTAAAAAACTGCGACATCGTCCAAACTTGCGTTTGATCAAATATATGTAGATCACCTTACACTGAATTATACTACCCCACCCTCACTACTACCGCTACAGGTGGCGTTGGTATTTTCAATAAATAAATAAATATATATGCAGAAGTACACATGAGAAACAAAGAAAAAAAAACGTTAACTTCGTGCCGACAAGTCAATGGGCCTAGCGGCACGCAAGCAGCGATCATGGCTTAACACAACCAGTTTCTTCTGGCCAAGCCGCTTACACTGGCCTGCTGTACGCCCGTCTTCAGCCATGCACAACCAGTCGGCAGCTCTCTATGGCATCTCCATGTGATTCCCTGCAGATGGAACCAGTGTTCGTGGAAACTGCAACGCGGAGTACGTGCCCGCCTGAGCATCGACCATCGCTGGCCCTATCCACGTACGATCCGCTGATCCTAGCTACCAAGTAGCCCTCACTACGGCATCAGTGTCCCACACTGGAGGACTCTTTGCCATGCTCCCCCCCCCTTTCCACCTGCGCACTTCAACAACTGCGTCACTAGCATCTCATATGCAGACCCATTTGTGTTCCTTCGATAAAACACGGCGGCATTTTGCGGACGCTTCCGATGGGCTTGGCCCCACGCAAGCAATGAGCATGGCTCAATGCAATCCGTTTCTTGTTGTTCAGGTAACTAACCGTTACTACCTATTTACTCAGTATACTGTTTCTGCCGCTTTAGTTGTGCTGCCAAGCGCACGACTGACTCTTGCCATTGTTTATGACTGTGGTTCCGTAATGTCTTAGCTGTTACTGCAAACGGGTGATGCCGAACAAACTCCTGGACCTAACAACGCTCTGTTGCGGACGCTGTGCCCACCGAGATTGATTGCGACCCAGAGTGAGACTAATGCGCCCACCTGGCCAACTTTACTCTCGTTCAAGGCTGCTAATAGCAGCCTCGAACGAGCTTGAGGTTGGCAAGTAACAACCGTTTGCTTAGGTCAGATCGATTCGAATAGGCAAAGAATGGCAGTACATTAAACGATATAAACAAAAGCTTGCCGAAATGGAGTAGGACTGCAGCTTGCTGGGCACTACCAAGACTCGGATGCAAGAGGCGCAAGCGGTTGAAGAGTGCCATTCAGACAAGACTGCCACCAGTGACCCGTCTGGAAGACACAGAAAATTGTGCACGTCGTTGTAACCTGGCGTTTTTCGAGCTGGAGGATGCGATATGCGAAAGTTGAGATCAATGTTAGAGAAAAAAAAATTGATCACTGTTCGAAGTATCTGAAGCAGCCAATCCTACCCAAAGAAATTAAACGCGCACACAGACATGTACGGCTGATTCTCTCCAAATGAAAAATAAAGACAATTCTTGTCAAAATGGCTTGCTTCAATAGCAAACAAAGAATTCTGCAGCTCAGCAGGAAACACAAAGTCTCGGGTATTAGCGTCCATGAGGATTTCTTGCGAAGTACCAGTCTAGCGCAGACGCACTTGATAGAATTAAAAAATATGTATCGGAGCCTTTTGAATCGGAGCTTCGCCATAAGAAGCTGCGTTTATCTTTGACAACATGCAAAAAAAGAGCGTTGTCATTCTAAATGAAACATAGGACTTGCAGCAGCCACCAAACAGTCCTGTAGAAAACTACTTACCTTTTACTAACGTCCGGAGCGTGTTACCTAAGCGCGAAAAATTGCGCAATGTCATCGATTCATCTGGTTCGCAACTTGTGGTACTAAGTGAGACATGGCTCCACGCATTCGTCGACGATTCCGAGTTTTTGCTTTCTGTCCCTTATTTCGATATATTTATGCATGATGGTGAGAACAGACGAGGATGTGCGTTTTTATCTCTGCTCACCGCAGCTTGTGCTGTAGCCGTATTGTTACCGCTTCAACGGTTGAAATAGTTTTCTTCCCTTTGCAAAGCCGTCTGCCCACATACCTGATTGATGCCTGCTACCGCCCGCCTGATTCGGATGCGTCTCCCACCAAAAATTACCACGCCACCCAGAAACCCACAAAGTCCACTTAGTCACGCTAGCATGTTGTTATTCGTAGACTTTAACTTCCCTTCAATTAATTCGTCCGATCCGTCACAGACAACATTGGAAAACAACAATGAGAGTAATTTTGTTAACACGTGCCTCATGGTTAACCTATCTCAGGTTGTAACTTCCGCTACTAGACAGAGTACTCACTTATCTAACATCCGGGACTTGATATTTACGTTCCGTTCCTACAACATGTCTCCCCGTACTTGTTTTGATAAAATAAGTGACCACGTAATCATTCACAGATCCCTTGTATGCAAACACAAACCGAAATTTGGCATTTCTTGTCTGTAGACTACTCTTCGCACTACGTTTAACTAAACTGGTCACTTTTTCAATCGAAAGTTCATATGCTTATCAATGAATACGTTCCTACGGCTTTGAAAAGAGAACGAGTTACAAGAGCGTGGCTTGATCGTAAATTTAAAGGTTTCAAAAATAAACAAACCCAGGCATTTCAGGCAAGCAAAATTTTACGTTGACTCACCCGCGTGGGAGAGGTTGTCGCTAAGGCGCTTGACTCTGTTTTCGCTGAAGCTAAACACTATTTCTTTACATAAAGATTGCCTAGCTTTTTGCTTTCTAACTCTAAACGATTTTGGAACATGATCAATCCAAAACAAGACAACAGCGGTAAACCTGTTCCCAATATTACAGTTGCGTAAGCGCTCAATATTATGTTTTGTTCGGTTTTTACAGAAGTATTTCACAATGACCTCCAACATTCCGCGCTCTTTGATTACCCTATTAAGTGGGCATCACACTTTCCCCTGAAGTTACTGCCGAGATAATCGACTTCATCCGCAGGCCCTGACGGCATTAACTATAAAGTGATTAAAAATGCTAAATGCATAACAAGTGTTATATTGTCTCACATCTATAAACAGGCTCTGTCATGATTGTAATCCCGGTAAGACTTTTCAAGTTCCTAAGAAAGGCTCCTCTAACTACCGCCCAATTTCTCTGACGAGTGTTTGGTCGAAAATTATGGAGCATGTCATTAGCATCCACCCTATCACTTTCCTAAATTCCGTAAACTTTTAAATCCGTACGCATTTCTATGCCTACCCAATTAGAAATTGTTCGCCACGTAAGACAATGAGTGGCTCCTACCATCGTAAGCAATCGCTTGTAACCGCGTAAGTAAGCAAAAAATATGCAATGGCTAATGCCCCCGTAAGGCAAAGGCTACAAGTGCTCATCAAATAGAAGCGATACATGCATATATTTATTGAAACCTCCCAAACAACACACCGAACAACAAAGGCTCGAACAACCAAAAATCTCAAAACAGGCATCCCAACCATCATTCCATACCCCGCTCAGCAAACTTATTGGTGGCCATGTTCCGAGGGGTGGGCAGCACAACCCGGACGAAGGACAAAAGGAAGTGGAGGATACGAGCGCTGACAAACAACTGGCTTTTTTTCCAAGCAAGTGACTAAATATACAAAAATGAGATCGTGTTATGAAGAGGGGCGTACAGTGGTGAAAGGGTGTCAGCCTATCTTGCCATTCAAAAACTTCGTTTCTTCATCATGTAGAGAGATAGAAGGCTGGCTGACGCATTCGCTTGAGTTAACATGCATGAAGTAGGCTTCCACAATCTCACGTTCGATTTGATTTTCATTTCTATACACTATTTCCGTTTTGTCAAATAAAGGTTTGCACCGATAAGTTCGACAATGCGCGGCCAGATTCGAGTCTGTTGAACTCCCGATTGCACCTTGGTGCTCGCTAAGGCGTATGCTGAGGCAGCGTCCCGTCTGCGCAAAGTACATTTTTTGCCACACGAAAGTGGAATCACGTGCACCATTCCCACACAGCATGCCACAACCTACCCCTTTTGTTTGATATGACAAATGGCCTTGAACGCTTGCTCAGGTCTATTGACGCTATTGCGAATCTTGTTTAATGAGTTTTTAGCTAGAAACACCCCATTTCGTGGCAGTAATTTTTAAACCATGACCCATCTAATGTATATGCAGATGGCTGCAGACTTTTTTACCATTTCGATCTGTTTCTGGGGTGCTTCTCCTCTTTTATTTTCTTCACTAGGCTTTGAAATACTGATACCACAATCCACTTTGGAAAACTAGCTTTCTCTAGACGATTAAGCTGCCGCGAAAAGCTGAAATTGGTGAGATGGTGGCATGACTTTCTAAGTGTGCAACCTAAATATATCACAGCAATGTCTCTTTTCATTAGTTTTGAGTGTACCGACGCGTAGTTTAAAATTGGTTTGCTTGTCCTAGGGTTATAGTGCCAACAAATATGTTGTGCAGTTATTCTTAACTGTAAATCCAAAAATTGAATTTCATTATTAGTTGGAAACTCAAGAGTAAATCCGAGACCCTTTCTTTCTTTATCAACGGCTGCGAGAATAATGCCAATATGTGTTAGTCAAATCTCAGGGAAACCGGAATGGCAGAGTGTGAAAGATTCAACTCCTTGTGCAATATTTAAGAGAAAACTAAGTGAAAGTATTGACTGCTGGTAAAGATACTACGTCCTCCAAACAAAAGGGCAGTTTTCTGAGAAAGTCCCTACCACTTTGACAGAAAGCTTCAAGTAGGTACACGTTGAACCAGAGAAAGTCAAAGATGAAGCAAAGAAATTGTTGCGGGAATTGAACTTGGAGCGTCTATCTAGTACATTAAACAAAAATGAGGGGCTGAACATTGAGACTTTCTTTCCAAAAAAATCTGATAAACCTGAGCAACCTTTCCGCTGAATTGTGTCTGAGAGATACACTTGACAACACGTAGTCTCTGGTTATCCTCAGAAAGATTGAACCGGGCTTCGCGTAGAAGACCCATTCAAGGTAAAAAAAAAAGCTCGGAAGAAGTCATTAGGGTTTTACAAGAAGGGGCGTATGGAGCATGCACAGCCTTCAGCGTTGATTTCACAAATTTATATTATTCCTTTCCTAGAAATCAGCTCGCGAAGACAATCAAAGGTTGCATTAAGGATAACGATGAGTTAAAGTTTAGGAATGAGAGTGGCGTTAAGGTTTAGTCATTTCTCGAACTCTAACCTTTTCATTTAAATTCCACGTTCGTTATCTCGCACAATGAAGTTATGATTCAGAAGTAGGGCGTTCGCATAGGCTCTCAGGTCGCACCAATTCTTAACGTGACCTTTCTGGGCAGTGTTGACCGGGCGCTCGATAACGACACCATGCAGCGTGGAGATGAGCAAGTGGGACAATGGTTATGCATGCCTAGACAACTGCGAGAGCAGTTTCTGTTTGAATTTTTTTTCAATTCAAATCAATACAGGTTTCAAAAATATTTGAGCGTGAAACTCGAGTCGCCCTTTTTCTTCAGGACCGTCATATTAATTTTAATCGAAACATACGCGTTGACGCCGTCTTCAATATGGGCCATAAGCATATTACGAAATACCAAATAAGCGCTTTCTTTTAAAACATTTATGACTTACTCACCGAGTCTTGGACTCGATTAAACAATTTCGATACCGCAAGGTACCTAATTATTAATATCTTCCACTACCTACTTTGGGCAATGCACGTAACGAAGACCCCGAAAGACATGAACCGAATTAAGGTTACCTCAGATGGAATACAGCACAAGCCTCCCATTCGTTATACTCGTAGTTTACAAAACTCTAATCCGATGTAAATTACAATATGCCAGCATTGTGTGGGATCCTGCTGATCACGTTCTAGCCAATTTCCATTGAATTCCTATATTCCCATATTTCTATATTTCTATGTAGATTATTACGTTCGAATCACTCTTACGCTACTCACGTAAGAAAGCTAAACACAAAATCACGTGCGTCTACCAAGTCTTCAAATACGGCGGATAATTGCAAAGCTTTCTCTGCATCAAACTTTTTTGATGTCTTACCCAACTCTTATCCCGTCAATCCAGCTGATCGCATCTCTCAGTGCATCATCCATGCTAAAGCTGCACACTCTCCCCGTTCTCGCATCGTCACGCACCTTCAATCGTATTTTTTTTTTGTCGAAACAGCCATCGACTGGAACAATCTACCCTCGAAAGCCGTCCTCCTTGTCAACCACGCTCACTTGAAAGCTGCCATTGAGTTATGCTTTCTCAACAGCAACTAACTTGCTTTCTGTTCCTCTACCGATCATGCAGAACTGTGTATACATGTTCGTTGAGGTATTGTCAATAAGCAATGAACAAATAAATGCATGCTTTCCTACTCTTAGTTCTTGTAGCTGGCTGTATTTCAATTCACTAAAGTTGTACGTTGGGATTAGTGCGTTATACCAAAGGCATTAGGCGCATTGCACCCTACACAACACAAAATGGCGACGAAAACATGGACACACATGGTAGGTGTGCGTGTGTGTTTACTGTTACTCTTTTCTACACTGTCAGCTGAAACGCACCACGGCATTTTGTATTTCGGTTTATCAGTGCATGCACTGCATACACTCCTGTCTTCTGTTAAACGGAACAAATGAGTGTAGAACACGAACGTTTTTCCTCCCCTCTGACCGGCGCGGATCGCACCGTATGTAACAGTTCGTTTGGCCTTGGTGACACGGACTCTTTTTGTACTCCTGTCCTGAGAGTTCACATTGTCTCAACAGGGATGTTTTAACCGGATTGTCCGCTAAGGGAGAGTATCACATCAAGGCAACAATAAACGAAAATATTTAGCAGAGCTTGATCGTCGTACTGAAGCACCCGCCACTGGAGAAATTTAGTCGAGCCGAGTTGCGGCAAGAAAAGTAAGTGCTACTAATGACATATTTTCTCAAAAAACCCTACTTTTGTTGTACTTAATCAGTCTTCGTAGCCATAAATTAAGTTAAAAATTTAATTTAGGTTTTTCTTTTATGTGGAGTGGTGTTCGAGTTTTGCAGCTTTAAGTCCTCCTTTTCCGGTTTTCTTACACACTTGGTCGTTTTACTGAAGAGTGAAGTGTAAAATAAAACGCTTGAAAAATAAAAATATACAAATGTGAATAACTCTTATTATTGTAACTTTGATCGCATTAAAGCGTTACTGTGACTTTGATCGCTGCATTATTGCACTACGAGGGTGCATTCGTGAAGAATTTATAGTTGCCTGGCGGCCACATCAGTGAATTATTGCTTGAGGGCAAAAAGGCATTGAAAAATTGTAATGATCTAAAAAGCACTTCACAAAAATGCATGAAATCACAAAATTTGAAGGAGTCTTAGGATAGGAGTCTGTGTAGTTACCATCGAAAATGAATATGATCAATTTTTAAACTCATATATATACTATAGCCACCGTTTCGCAATAGCGATCTCAATTCAAGCAGAAGATTCATCAAGAGTAAGCCCACTGATTTGCTTATGTACTTCTAATATAAAACTTTAGAACCCATCCTTGTGACAAGAAACTACTATTGCGATATGCAGCCACCTCATACAGTAACCTCCTTCTTCAACATTTTGCAGCCGGCGGACTTGACTTACTTGCTACTGCAGGCTCTTTACCATATTGCAATTTATCCTACTCACTTCCACTCCGCATGACAATTGTGATGGCTGGTGACATAAAACATAATAAAGGTATTACAATACCAGCGTATGGAGCCTTCGACTATACGATTCCGGCACGAGGTAGGGAATGTTTCAATTCACTACAGATGCCAGCTCAATTATTCGTAGCAGTCAAGCGGTCCATCCTGGCCTCTCAGAGCACAAAGTAGAAGAGAAATTGTGCTGCAGTCACAAAATTGGATGTACAGGGCATACTAACCAAAGCGGTGTCCCTAATTGAACAAGGCGTCGGGTATTGTTCGATTTCCTTCTGCCGATTGGGTGCCTTGTACTCGTTTTAATTTTCTGGTTTCGTTCCTCTTCGTTGAACCTTTGTTAGGTAATGAACACGGTTCCGACAATAAAAAAGATGTATCGCTGTGGCCCTGGTTCACGATAAAGGGCCATGTGTGAACTCTAATTAGTGGCGAAAGGGATCGCTAATTAAACGAGCATGGAGGTTGAGGTGACTTAATTTTTTTATCGCGGGAACGGACGTCGAAGTTAATAGACGCGGTGTCTTGAAGCAATTCACTTTGCAGGCAACGAGACAAGCTTTCAATTATTGGCAGTTTGACAGTTTCTGCCGCTAAATTTGTAACCTGCAGGTGTGCCACGTTATTTATGAAACTCCCCGAACACTTTCTGTTAGGCCTCTTGGTTCTGTTTCTTTGCGTTGACTAGTTTTATGTTTTAGATAGATTAGGCTCTAATGAATCCGGATTTAGAATAAAAAAGGACCATGTGGAAAGTATAATTACCTCACCTGATAGGGACTTTCTAATGAGACACAGCTGCCTGCAACCCAATTGATGGCATAAGTAAACAGAAGAGTTCCCCTGTAAATGACGTGATGAATATTGTTCGCATCTGAAGAGCATACCCTTACAAAAATTTTTATAGAAAGTCCATAGACAGTCTATAGACATTTGTCTATGAAGTTTATAGACTGTCTATAGACATTTCTTTAGACTAATCTATAGACAGTCTATAGACTTATGGCCATACACTTTTTATAGACTAGTCTATAAAAAGTCTGAGTCCATAGACTGTCTATACACAGTCTATAGACAGTCTATAGACTTATTGCCATACATTTTATAGACTAGTCTATAAAAAGTCTGAGTCTATAGAATGTCTATAGACTGTCTATAGACTTATGGCCATACAATTTTTATAGACTAGTCTATAAGAAGTCTGAGTCTGTAGACTGTCTATAGACGGTCTATAGACTTATGGCCATACACTTTTTATATAAGAAGTCTGAGTCTATAGACTGTCTATAGACTGTCTATGGACAAGTGTATAGGCTTACAGTTCTAGTTTTGTAGACTGAAGTCTATAGAATGTCTACAGATGAGATTTGTCTGTAGACATTTTATACACTTCAGTCTACAAAAGTAGAACTATATATACAGTTCTACTTTTGTAGACTGAAGTCTATGGAATGTCTATATACAAATGTATATAGATAGTCTATAGACATTCTATAGGCTTCAGTCTACAAAAACAGTACTTTATAGTCCGATACATTTTTTTTCTATGACATTCTGCAGACATTTGTTAACAAATATGAATTTTTTTAATCTATAGGCACTCTATATACACAGACATCTTATAGACAAGTCTACAAAGAGTGCATAAGGCCATAACTCCATAGTGGCTATCTACAAGTTAGTTTACATTTTTGTTTACATGCGGTAGCAAGAAGTTTTGAATGTATTTATGCATGTGCACCTGTTCCTTTTCATCTGCACTTATGCATTACCGTTAGTAGATTAATAATGCTTCTGAACCAGCTGTACTTTCATATATGTTGCATAAACAGAAAGAATTTATATAGTGCTGAATCATGCAGTGCGAAAAATAAAACAAATGCACCAGCAATGCAGTCACCGTTTTTATTGCTCGATATAATAGATGAATTCCTCAAATTCATGTCGTATGCTATTATGGAAACAGATTAAATATTTACACTACTCCTTGGCAAGCATGGTCGCCAGGCTGGCCTTGACCTTTGTGTCATTAGTCCCAAAGGTGCTGCAGGTGTATGCTGCAAATAAGTAGATGCAGCAATATGAGGCAAAAATAACAAGTGTATATTCTTTGTGTGTTCATTAAGCAGCTTAATATATTTGCTCAAACCATCTAAGTCAATACTTAATGCGGTTTAACTATGACTAATGGCTGCTTGTCAATACAAATCAGCACCTTTATACAATGTTTTATTGCATGGTATGGTGAACAATAAACAGTCACAACTGCTGCTCGTGCCAGCAACAGTATGTTCCCTTTTATGACAAGTTCATATATGATGCATTATTGTACTTATCCCAAATGGTCTCTATATTTATTGCTGAAACGTTACCCAGTTGGGCTGTCTGTACATTTCTTTTTTGGCTGGTAGTTAAGTATGCCCGTGCAGAGGGATCTTTTCAGAAGACGTGACTGGAATATTCACAGTATCACGCCTAAGATTGTAATTTATTTTGCTTAATACACATTTAAATGTCTTTCTCATACTTTTAAATGAATGGGTGATTGGCCATAACTTCAACGGAAGGCAGATGGGCTGATTGTATCGATATGGTCACTTAATTTGTTACAGGTAATGAGGCCTTTTGGGCGTGCTAACAGGTTTCCAAGTTAGGTATACCACATGAGCACCCGAAATACCACACGAGCACTTTGTGTCATGGCACGACAGATATGCACCTCCTAGGAAACAGAACTGATAGTATAGTTCGAATGAATTCTATTACAGTAAATTATTTAAGGTGCTTTGAAAGATGAAAATTTTTTCTAGGCTATCGAGGTTCAGGACGTTTAGTTAACGCAAAAAAAAACACACATTGAGTAAGAAATGCCTTGTCAGTATGCTTGACTTTCTTTTATTTTTCAATAAATGGAACCAATATCCTGCAATTTTTATCAGGTGAAACGTTTTAAAAATATATTTAACTCAGAGATTCTCTGGAAACTTTGTATGATATATAACAAGACAGCATACCTATGCGGCCATTTTAAAATTTCCCGATCTTTTTCCAAGCCTTCCCTGGCTGTTATCATGAAAATTTTCTGGCAATCTATGACGCCTGCAGCCTAATTAAGTGTAATAAAAAAATATTGTGGTTTAATGCTTGCCAAGTACTGCCAGTCCATAATATTTAGATAAAACGAATCAGTCACTTGACATGCAATATTAGATTTAACTGACTTGAATCCCTTGATTAATAAAGCTGACAAGGGCTTCGGCAAGTTCGTAATTGATGGCCACATGAGTACAGCAAGGAAGACACAGAGGCACACGTAAAGCAAATGCAACAATGTGAGGAAAAACTATACAATGAGTTATACAATTCGTTATTTTTACGGTTCAATAGCAGTTTTCAATATAATTTGCTCTCATCACTTATGCCTCTAGTTAACTTTGTTTACCTCTGACTAAAGACTACATGGCAATATTAATCAGTACCATTATGAGGTTTCGTTATTGGCCTCGAGCTCCACCACTGGAAAAGCTGGCGCCACCGTCGGCGTGACGTGCTAGGAGGGATCACGTGGACATAGCGGCCGCGTCGGCTGCTTCGGGCGCGCCGAAGCCACGGAGGCCGAAGCGAGCTGAAAACGAGTTTATATTCCCTCGTACGCTGCGGTTTTCATTTTGTGGCGAAATTTTCCCGCTTCGAGTGTCTCCTTTACAACGCTTGAAAGCACTACAATAGGTAGTGGCTGCCTTTGAAGGCGCGCGACATGGTAGGCTACTGCTCGGTGCCGCAGGGCCGGACGCACGTAACGGAGGCCGGTGTCAGCCTTATTCACACGTAGCTGCAGTACAAGAAGCTGCGTGAAGCTTGGCTCGCGGAACATAAAACCGGCAAACAGTCATCGGCTACAACTCGGGTATGCAGCAAGCACAGACGCGAGGAAGATTTCTGCTACGGCGCCCGGTCTGCGATGTTCTGAAAACGCGCACTGAGACGCACGCCCGAGTCCGCTGCCCGACTAATGTCATGACGGTTTGGTCTATGAACTTGTCGATACTATAGATACTGGCAAGTTCAGTGGAGTGGAAAAGCAGCGGTAAGAAGCACATTTAAAGAAAGCATGGCATATGGTCATGTTTATGTTATGAATTATTGCACTGGATTACAAAAAAGGAGCAGCGGGAAATTGCACGCTGGGAACGCCGATAAAAATACAGTGCGACGCAACTCGAGAAATAGTATCGAAAGGTCAAAGAATTTAGAAGAAAAAAGAAGATTGAATCGTCGCGACGGCACATCGAAGGCGTCGAAGTCTCTACAATGAAATTATTTTTGAACAGCTCTGATAGCGCCAACACAACATTGGTTGCTTTTATACTGTCAAATGCTCATATTCTGCGGCCTAAAGCTCATGGCACGGTGCGAAAACGCGCGCGCGGAGAAAGCGAAACAGTGCGCGGACAAGCATGCAGATGCGCAGTCGGTCGCTGCGAATCTGCGCGATCGCTGCATTGAGGCTTCATTCTATTACGCTCCATTTAGTTATACAAACGCTATAAGAACATATTTCACATAGTTTGCTCTCAGCGTTTACCTACCTTTCACGCAAGAAGCCGGTTCGGGAGACTCCATCGCGGCGACCGTGCGCAGTGGCGTTCACTGTACGTATTCCGTAAAGAGATAGCGGCTGTAAACGATTGTGTGCTTTCAGTTTGCCCAAGATTATTATTTAGACAGTAAGAAACTTCTCTCGTTTCGAAAGTACTTACATAAATGTCCGGGAGAGCTCGCGCGTGGCGTTTTCAGGGAGCGCTAACAGCAAAACCTATGAGGAGCGCGCCACGTGATCCCTCATACTACGCCAGCGAGGCGCTTCCGATAGAGGGCGACTCCGTAACTCCTCGCCGCCAATACTACAGTATGATAAGCAGTTAGACAACCGTAATGGTCGCCGGTGCCAGCAACGGTACGTTTCGTTTTAAGACAGGTTCATGTGACACACAGTGTACTTATAAAAATAAAAGAAATGCGAAAATCCCAAACGATTCCTATAATAATACCTGTTGAAACAAAGATACCCGGCTGGACTGTGCACATTTTTCAGGTGTTAATGCAATATGACCGTGCGGAACGAACATGATCAGCATACTGACTGCAGTTTTGAACAATCACGTTAAGTTTTGCAATTTATTTCCGCTTAGAACATTCTACAATGTCTCTTTTCTCATACTTCGAGATGAATAAATTTGCCACACTTTCAGTATAATGCACATGAATGGGGGCGTACTGATCAGGTTACTTATCAACTAAAACATGTTACGATCTCTTAGGTGTGTTGATAAGGGTAGAACAAATGCAATGTCCACTGAATTATTTGAATAATCTGTGCGTTATCTGCTTAGAAAAGACCACCAAATTGATAATCTGGCTCTTTTTTCTTTTGTACAGCGCATATTGTATGCAGTCTGTCCAAGACGACGGCACTACACGCAACAGTAATGAAAACCGGAACACTTATTACGCACGACAATGGCTTCATATCATGCACGATTAGCACAATGCGAATCTGCGCCAGCAGCTGCCTTGTGATTAAGAGCACGTAAACTGCAGAACGCCGAAGCATCGGAAGCCGCTTATCGCTTTTCATATAGCTCGAAAGATAACTTCTGCTGCTAAATTGTTTAAAAAAGAGACAAAAAACAAATCTTCCAACTACCGTCAAACGCAATGCCTTCAGTTTGAAACGTGTAAAAGTGTTCCCGGAGCGACTAATGTATTGTTCTCTAATTTTTTCGGCTAAGTTGCGAAGCTGCAAGTGACTAAGCTTATCGCAGGTTTCATGCTCCAAAAGCGTTTGTGGTTGCATATAAATAGATTGGGTGAATCTAGAGATTTCTACTAGATATTTCTTCAAGTCTCGTGTTTTGTTAGGTGTAACTTCCCAAAATTATTTAGATTGGTTGCCAGGAACCTTAAAAATACTGCTACTTTTAAACTATGCGAAAACGGCAGCTGATGCATGCCCCGCCAACACGGCCTTTCCTCCGAGTACGCTAGCAGTTACTCAACTATGCCTGTCTGTTTGAAAATTCTTGATGCTAACACAATTTCGAGATATATACGTAAAGCGTGTCACGAGAATTTCACTACACATACGGTGCAGCATTCATCGCGGCCGGATCAAGCGCCACGAAATGAGATCTACCACACTGGCTGCCCAACACACACAATCCGCTTAGTGGTAGCTCAGTATCATGTTAAAACATGGTGTACTTCCTTTTTTACGCACCTAAGCTATAATTATAAAATCAACAAGCACGAGCGATCGCTCGCCGTAAAACATTCCGTATAGTAGAAGCGAGAACAAGAGCGCGTTATCAAACCATGTCAACGACAAACCGACACTATACCCGAGTCGCCTGCGCTACATGCAGCCGGTTCGCGCTACGAAATGCGCTCACATAATTATGAGGTATTGACGCAAAACGTCTTTGATAAAGCTTACCATTCAGTGTAGTTGACGTGTGATGCCACAAAGAAGACACGCATACACAGACACCAACGTTCAGGGAGACACCGCACACCGGCACAACCGTTTACGTGCCTGGCGCACTCATTGAGACGGCGCACCGCCGCGCATGCGCAAGAGCTCTGAGCATGCGCAGGAGCTCCGCGCGGGAGGGCGTGCGCGCTCGGAGGAGCGTGAGCGCCTTTCCCTCCTTCATTTTTTTCTTTGTCTCTTTCTCTCTCTCTGTGCGCCATGCGCGCCGGAACGGGTGGTTTTTTTTTTTTGCGTTATGCATTTTTTTCGTGGACGAAGGATATGCGCTGGCAGGTTGTATGACAAGCGCTGTGGGCTATCGTATGAGTCTGGAACGCTAACATGAATGCGCTGTTTGTAAAAGCCGTTACGGGGCCCTTCAGACGTTTTAGACGCATTATTTCCAGCGTCGATGAGTAATACAGCGTATTTGTAGCATATCTTCCAGTGTACCGCCAAATGTGATGCCCGCACGTATGTTAGTGCTAATTTTCTGTTCCGATGATAGGTCAAAGCAATCAGTACAGCATTGAGGTACTCATATGCGTGGCTGGGTGGGCTCAGAGAATTTTCACCTATTTTAAGTGAATGAGAAACTTTGATGAGTTTATAGTGCAGGATATTAGGCAACAAAAGTCGCCCGATGTTAGTGACGCAGCCGAGATATGAAGACAATGTGAAAAGTATCCGAGAATCGGACGACACACAACGCGAACACCACATGCGCGACATCGGTTCATGGCACATTCACAAAGTCCGCGTTGTCAGCTACAAACATTACGAGTGTCTTTGCTGTTAGCTTGATGCCTGTTTCGAATCCACTTGTATCTGAAGCTGGCGTTCATAACATATATTTTAACAATTGGATCGGCGTTTTGCTTCCGTTATTCTACTGCCGCAAAAGTGATGCGACAATTGTAAAGACTGTCTTGGGATTGCCGAGAGCGACTACGTAGATCATATGTGGTCAACAAATGCGGAGGTATACACTATGTGTATACTACAGTCTACAAATAGGCTCTACAGCAATCTCAGCAGTATACAACTTTAGTGGCTTATATCAAATGCAGCTATGTATTATCCACCGGTACCTGCGCTTGGTTACAGCGTACACGGGGTGGGTCCAGATTAACGATGTTTGTCTATTGTTAATCTATAGACAAGCAAGACCACGACAACTCAGAGGTGGTGAATTCACCACCTGGTCTGCGGGCTTTCGCCACTTATTCACCCCCTTTGCCACATCTTCACCATCTGACCTTCACCACCTGGTCTTCGCGAAGTGTACGTCCGGGAAGCAGCCAGGTTTAGGGCCTTCGGGTGCCTGGAAGACCTTGGTGACTCGGACGGTGCCTGCTCCGCCACGATCCTCGTTCGGGGCAGCTGCACCGAACGCAGACTAGCAGTCTGCATGGTTTGGCCGCCGCGCCGGGGTTGCGGTGCCGTCGTGCATGAACCAGTGCCATATCATCGCGTTCGCAGAGGGCGGGGGGTATGGGAACTCGGAATTAAATATTATCGACTTTCTTCTATAGACATTCAATACACCGGGAGTAGAGAAAAAAATAGAAACCTTGTCGACTATTGTCCATAATATAGAGAGTCAACAGACAAAGTATGGACAAAAATAAATAGAAACTGCATCGGCTTTCGTCTACAGATAGTCCATATAGAGGGGAAGTAGACAAAGAAGGAACAAACTCCTTATCGAATTTTTTCTATAGACCGTCTATAGACTGCGAGTAGACAATAACAAATAGAAATCTTATCGACTTTCGTCTACAGAAAGTCTATATACAAAGTATATGGACAAAAATAAATACACACTGTATCGACGTTCGTCTAAAAGTAGTCCATAGAGGGGAAATAGACAAAAAGAAACAAACACCTTATCGACTTTTTCTATAGACCGTCTATAGACAGCGAGTAGACAAAAAAAATAGAAACCTTATCGACTTTCGTCTATAGAAAGTCTATAGACAAAGTATGGACAAAAATAGATAGAGACTGTATCCACTTTCGTCTATAGGTAGTCCATAGAGGGGAAGTAGGCAAAAAAGACACAAACACCTTATCGACTTTTTTCTATAGACCGTCTATAGACTGCGAGTAGACAAAAAGAAATAGAAACCCTATCGACTTTCGTCTATAGAAAGTCTATGGACAAAGTATGGACAAAAATAAATAGAAACTGTATCCACTTTCGTCTGTAGGTATACTATAGAGGGGAAGCAGATAAAAAGGAAACAAACACCTCATCGACTTTTTTTCTATAGACCGTCTATAGACTGCGAATAGACAAAAAAAGATAGAAACCCTATCGACTTTCGTCTATAGAAAGTCTAAAGAGAAAGTATGGACAAAAATAGATAGAGACTGTGTCGACTTTCGTCTGTAGGTATTCTATAGAGGGGAAGCAGACAAAAAGGAAACAAACACCTTATCGACTTTTTTCTATAGACCGTCTATAGACTGCGAATAGACAAAAAGAAATAGAAACTTTATCGACTTTCGTCTATAGACAGTCTATAGACTTTATATCAACAAAAGTCCAAATCTATAGAAAGGAAAGGTCGTCTATGAAAAGTCTATAGACTTTCTATAGACAGTCTAAAGTCATTTTTGTAAGGGTATGTCGAAGCATTCGAGGAAGGAAAGCAAAGCATGAAGACGACAGAACGGCCCAATGATGCTCCGACGCAGTCTTGCGAAACAAAGTCACCTCTTTGTTGATAACAACAAAACAGAAACAGTGACTGCGACTTTCACGAGGAAGTTTGAAAGTTATTGACAATTTTAACAACCCTTAAAAATCATGATTGTCAACGCACTGAAGCTAAAGGCAATATGTTATACCCCTGACTGGGGCTCCAGGCACCACGAGAACAGTGAGCGAAGATTAAACGAAAGCAAGATAACATATAAATAACGAAAAATATAGTGTGCAGCGTTTAACTGTGCAGCATTTAAGGCAGACAGAATCATGTGCCAGTCGTAACAAAAGTGAGAAGAATTGCAGAGATAAAAGGACGACAGAAATGGTAGAGTGCAGTTCGCAAGCTCTGGACCGCGGTTCAAGATACTTCGAACATTATCAGGAACGCGGCATTCACCAAGACACGTCAGCTTTCTTCTATCTGCTGTGCAGTGCATGGAATGAGAAATTTCCGTGATGCCTTAAAAAGAAGAAAGATACCAGTAAGGGTAGCTTCCCATCTACAACGTAAATATTCAAGGTTTTTCTTCAAATGAAAAGCGATGAACATTCTTTTATGATGGAAGTAAACGAACTGACAGTTTTCATATTCTCGGAAACTTGTCTAACCATTTCTACAGGGAGTTCAACGCTGCGCGTAGAATTTACGTTACGCCTGAGATAAACCGTAACTCCAACTACAAAACGCCTGGGCGAAAGTTTGGTCACAGCATGTGTAGCTTCCTTAACCGTCACTCAAGTTGGCGGGCGTTGCAAAGAGCGCATAAAGCCAGCGTAGATCTCCTAGGCTATGGTTATGTTCCCTTGCACTTTGTTTACAAAATTCCTGATGCATTCCGTTGTTTCCTCGAGCGAAAACTCTGCTTCGATATATGGAGATGTTGACACAAAAAGATAGTATGACAGACGGAAGAAACGGCTGGTTTTAGAGGAGGGGCGTTAGTGTGGCTTCTCTATCACTGCCAGAAACGGAAACAACTTTTCATGCACATGAGTGGCGTCTCTGGGTTTACACTTACAACGTTCTTGTCAACCTCTTTGGACTTGCTTTGCTCAGCAATAATTAAACAAAAAGCAAAACCGGTTCTTTAAGTTTTCAAAACCTTTTCGAGCAAAGCAAGTGCAAACACGTTGACAAGTATGAGTTAAGCCCAGTTTCGGAACACTTTTTTCCCTTCAGACAATCTTACCGTAGTTGCAACAAAATGGTGATTAGGATTATTTGACGTTCAACCTAACTTTTCTTGATCGGCGAATACTAAAGCAGAAGCGTAGAGCACGCAAGAACAAGAAAAACGCTTGACGCGCAAATTAGACTTTTGCTATTATGTAAAAAAAAATACCGGAACACGGAACAGCAGCTGCCGTAGGTGCGCTTGCTTGCTCGCTTGCCAGAGATGAATTAGTGTGGCTGTATTCTTCAGAACTAAACAATAAAAATAAACACTTTCACTGCCCCTCGGTTAAGTTTCGGTAGTATGGTAATAGCGCTCGAAGTGAACGTATGAAAAGATGAATGTAGAACGGAAGCATAACTGAAATAATAATTTCCATTTTCTAATTTCAACCGTGGCCTGCTGACATGCAAGAAGAAGGCCAGACCAATGCATGTAAAGCGCAAGCTAGAACTTAACAGCGAGTCATCAAGATTGTTGGCACACCGGGGAAGCACTGCCGCTTTAACAAATGTAGCCGTAGCCAACTGTCTACGGCGAGCACGACAAATGAGTGCTGCTTGTTCTGGGCAGGAAAGAAATCAAAGGTACATATAGCATAGCCTGCGGCAGGGAGTTTGGGAGACACACATCTTTGCAGCACAGAAACAGGACGACATTTGCTCACAACAGTGCTTCGCATTCCTTGCCTGCTGCCAGAATAAGTGCTCGCTAAATTACCGGAATCTATGAGCCTACTAACACAGTTTTGAACCATACTACAACCTGCTTCAAAGTTTTTCTGACGTGAATTTCCAGCTCGCATTTTTTTGCCTACCTGAAATACACTTGCGATTTATTTCCCCTCCCCCTCTCTCGTGCTTTCTTTTACCTTCTTGCCTTTCCACAGCGTACGGTAGCTAACCTGACAGTTTCCTGGTTAAATTCCCTGCCTTCTCTCTTCCTTTTTCCCCTACTCCTTAAATTTATTTAGCGTTGCATCAAATGATGGCGTGTGGCAGAGATCAAGGGTAGTATTGTGTAAGAGTCCACCTAGTGGACTGTCCATTTCGGCCGTTGCTGATTGGATGAAGCTGTACGAGTGGGAAGGAGACGAGCGGCCGTAGCCAGAGGAACGGCCGAAATGAACAGTTCACTGGGTGGCCTATTACAGAATACTTCCCCTGGACTGCATAATTGGTTTGGTGACTCTTATAGCTGACTTCCCCCCTACCCTTCTGTAGTATTTTGCCTATTTTGCGTTTTACGCTTAACAGGGGGAGGGAGGGGAGGTTATATGTGTAGCTGCTATGTGACCAAAAAAATCAAAGCCCTGCGCAGCACATGCAGCGCAGTCACAGCGTAAGCTGGAGTAGCGGATCCATAGGAGCTACATATTCGGCAGCGCGCCCTAGAGAGTGTTCGCGGCGAAGTCTCTTCGCGTCGTTTTCATGAGAACGATGCGAACTGTCCGCCCGGCACCGACAGCGAGCTACAGCTTGTGCGGCTCTCTGCACAGCGGTCTGCTTAGCCGGACGTTGCCTGGTTGTAGCACATAGCTTTACGATGTGCTCCTTCATCAGTGGTTCGTACCTTGCGAGAAAGCGCCATAACCTGCACCGAAGAGCAAACGCAGGTGTCTACACATCGCGGCGCACATGTCACATCCCGTGCTGTTGGTGATGACGATGCTGATGATTTATTGAAATTATTTATTTTGTGATTTATTTATTAAGGTAGGCTGCACACTTTTGTTTTTCATTATAGTACTTCTGTATGCATCACCTTCACGTTTTCTTCGTTCTTCAAAACTTCTCTATCTACCTTGTACTACTTACTACCTATGCAACTGCTACATGGCGTGCCACTTGGTGTAAGAATATGTTACTGCAATACAAAATGTGCACGTATCGACGCTAGGCGGCCTGGATCTCTCATCGCGTGACAAGTGGCACGATACGATGCTAATGAAGATGATGGTGTTAAGGCGGAGGAGGAGGATTTATTGGCAGCCCCTGTCAAACAGGGCGGTGACAAAGAGTCACCAAGCCTGCTTGATTTAATCAGGTATGCCATACATGTTTTTCAGTAATGGAATTTTTACACATCTCCATATTCTTTTCTTTCTGCCTCAAGACTTCGCTATTTACTTTGTAACGCTACCGATGTAACGGCTACATTGCGTGACACTTGGTGTAATAATATTCAACTGCAATGCAAAGAGTGCACATATATACTTTACGCGGGGCGCACCTCACATTGCAAGACGAGTGGCACGATACCATGCTAATGATGATGATGACGACGCTTTATTGGCATCCCCTTTGACACAGGTTGGTGACATAGTTACCTAATCCAGCTGGCTAGATATACATGCTATTTTTCATTCTAACATTTTTGTATACATCTCCTTACTTTTCTTTTTATTCCTCAAACCTTCTCTATCTACCTTGTACCGCTACCTGTGCAACTGCTAGTTCGCGTTCCACCTGGTGCAATAATATTACACTGCACTACAAAGGGTGCACGTATCGTCGATACGCGGCGCGCATGTCACATCACGTGTCTTCTCGCACGATAGGACGCGTTTATAAGGCATGTTTCCGCTGCAAGCTAACAAGCGCTGGTGTGACTTAGTTCAGCATTTGAGGGACGACGACTAAGTGTCTTCTTGGTAGAACGCTTCTCAGTCCTTTAGCGAGTTCTAATGCTAGCTCGCAGATTATTAAACACACACTAACATCGAATACTGCACAACTAATGGATCCTTCATCAGTTATTGTACAACACGCAGACAATGCGAGGCCATCAACTTCAACTCAGCAGACCGACAACGGATGCTTCTCTGGATCAGTGTCGGAAAACAACCAGGATGTAGAAATGGACCTCCCGACTCTTAAACGCACAAGATCACCTAAAGATAACTCATCGATCTCTGTCCCGCACTCAAAAACCAAAAAGTTTGTGAAAGATAGTCTTTCCAAGTCAGATTCTAATCCTGACTCTTCCAGCTCTGACCCTCAATCAAAACCAACAAAGTGCGGTAAAGACAGTCTTTCGAAGAAAGTTTTTTTAGAAGACAGTATTTTAGAGCAACTGGTCTCTAAAGCAGGCATTAATTCATCATAGGTTATATAAAGGTATTACAGCGGAACTGCCGTTCCATTATTTCTGCAGCTACCGATTTAATATATTTTTGCTCACAACTTTCTCCCGACATTATTCTTTTGTAGGAAACTTGGCTCTCCTATGGCCAAGATTTTCATATAAAAAATTATCGTTTATTTCGATTGAACCATCCATTGAGAGGCGGAGGACTTGTTTTCATGATATCAAGTAAAATATGCCACAAAGTAAAAATTTCCTACCAGTATATGTCTACGGAGTGTGAGATACTGGTAATAGATGTAACTATTCCTGGTTGTTCCCCATTTTCCTTAGTTAATACATATTTTCCCACAGGCGTGCATAATACTCGTTTCCTGATACCGTTGTCAAATCTTGTAGGAAAGAAATTGTGATAGCCGGAGGCTTTAATTCGCATCATGTGTCTTGGGGTTTCAAAAGGGACTCATGTGGAAATCGATTATCCGATGGGGCAATTAATCAAAACTTTTGTTGCTTAAACACGAAGTCAGCTACCTTTATGCAGGGTCTTTCTAAATTGGCATAGGATCTAACATTTGCCAGTTTAGGAGTTTCCGTAACTTCCTGGTCTACTGGCGACTCAGCCTCAAATAGTGACCATCTACCTATTAGGTTTGACATTGCCTGCCCTGTTATTCCCCTGGAGTCTCCGACGCGTACTTTTGTCAATTACCAGAAATTTCAGAGTATCTTGAATACGGTCCTCAATTCCCAGAAATCGGTACCCAATGACATCAAAGCCATGAGGCTTTGCGCTGTAGTAAGAAGTTCCTTTAAAAAGACCCAATGTAATGTTAAGATAAGCAAAAGTACTACCTCTGCTTGGTGGAATTCGGATTGCACCCGGGAATATAGAAGACGAAAAGCCGCGTGGAAGTAATTACTTTACAATCAGTGCCCGAGTAACTGGAGTGATTATAAATTCGCAGCTGCTGCGTTCAAGAGAACAGTATCGAATGCCAAACACGAGTTTGACGAAAAACATCATGAATTCCTCTCTAAGCCCAGCAACAAAATAGCTCTGTTCAGATTCCTCCAATATAGAAAATTCATGCCAACACCAGCGAATACTGAATCGATAATACTTTCGCCGCGTGAGTTATCTGCTTCTTTAGAATTCATAGGAAAGGGCTTAGCGCAACGCTTAACATCACGTTTGCCGATTGGGCCACTAAGACATCCCATCGCCGATGACTTTGTGGAAGTCACAGTGTCAGAGCTCTCTAATGTCCTTACATCTCTGCCTGCCTCAAATGAATGAATGTTTGGTGTTTAATGGCGCAAGGGCCATGTATGGACAAAGAGCGCCGTGCCGTTTCTAATGGGTTCGCAGTGTAGTTATGAGTTCTATGAAATTTGTGTGACGTGGCTGTAAAGGGGCCTTAAAGGGAAGCTGAAAGGTTTTCCAGAAAAAATGAGTGAACATGTGTACATAATGGTTTTCAACCCTCCGAATTCGAATATCGTATCGAAATTGAGCGAAAGAAAGCGCAAATATATTTTATTTCGACGAAAAGTGCAGCAGCGGACACGCCCAGCTCGCGCGTCTCGTTTCCGCCTGTGATTGGTCGGGCGACCCGTGACGTCAACTTTAGCGACCGACCGCTGCCGCTCCACATGAAGCGCGGTGCCAGGTAGTTTGGTGCCGTAATGGAAAATTGAGAGGTAATAGAAAATTTAGAGAGACTGCGTTTTTCTGAAGAGTTCGGCGTTGCTCCCTACATGTACGAGCCGATTGCAAAGAGCCGGCCTCTCGAAGAAGCAAACGATGCTGGTGCGAGCAGCGCTTTCGACGAGAACGAAAGCGAAGTCTTGGGATCTCCTCGTGTTAGAAATGCTCTTTGGTGAGTATGCTTTTTGCAAAGCGATCTAGTGATCTCGCCGATCTTTCGCCGATCTAGTGAGCTCGTTTCCGGTCAAACAACTGCAGTGTTGTGTTCCTGCATGCCTCCTCGTGGAACGTAAGCGGGGATGCGATCGTCGGCATTTGTGCGCTGTCCAAAGCTGTCGGCAACCTACAAAGACGGTTCAAACGCGTGAAAAGCTTCCCGGTTCATGCAGTACGTGTAGTGACCTTCATCTGCGCGCCATCCGCACACTACTCGTAACCGAAGTCGTAAAGGCGGCGAATTCCGTCGGCTACGTGAGACGGTCAGTTTCTCGCTGTGCGCGAGAGACGGGGGGAGCGTAGCGTCCTGGCGTGCGCCGGCTTTCCAGCACATGCAAACTCTACATTTGCACTGCGTTATGGTAGCTGCGTGCAGGCTGTTTTACAACACACGTGCAAATAGAAAATTCGCGGCGCTTTGCGACGAAACCTGCGTCGAGGGCGGGAAATAAACATGCACCTTCCGTTCAGCGTGCTAACATGAAGGAGCTCGCAGTAAATCAAAATCCAGGTTTGGGCGAGTTCGTGTATTCATAAGGCCTTCCAACACCAGTTATCATCAGTCAGTCCGCACTCGTGCCGTCTTTGTTTTCGTTGCTCCGATCTTTTCGCGCTGCGTTTAGAAAGCCTGCTAGTGGAAATTCTGGTGATAATCGTCGTCACGGAAGTGGTTGGAGCACAGCAGTGTTGTTCTTGAGGGCTTGAAATTCTTTCGCTTTACAGCAGCCTCCCACTTCCTTAAAAGCTTCTTGTCTTGTGGGAAGCAATGGAAGACAACATCGTCGCGGCCGCTGGGGTTCGTGCAACTGTAGGCTGCACAGAAAGACGGCATGATCGGCCCACCACATCAGTTGATGCTGCGCACGTTCACCACCACTCTACATACACACAGAAGCACCAACAAAGAAATGCAGGGTCGATCGAAGCAGATTACGACGGCACGCACGCAGAAACAAACACGGTCAGGCACGGTCGCGCAGGCTGCGAAGGAGCAAAACACTAAAGTTGACGTCACAACACCGCGGTTTCCGGTCTCCGCTCGCATCGTCAGCGTCAGCAGCAGCGCGCGGCATTCGACGGGGGGCGGAGCTACAGCGCAATTTCAACCGACGATTACGTCGCTCCTATTTGAAAAAAAAAACCCAAATTTGACCTACATGGTTTATAAGGTTCCCGCATCCGTATATGAGCATCTTATTGAATTCGACAGACTCTTCAGCTTCCCTTTAAAATAGTTGCTCTAAATTACGTAAAATCTGTATAGTAAGATTATGGCCGTGACATGTGACGTGTACTATTAAGATTAGGATGCATTTGAAAAGAATTATACGATGTGTAGATTATATCTGGTTCTAAAATTTGCTAGAGCACTACTGCCTCCTTAAAGCCCTTTAACACAAGGGCCTGGAGGCATGTGCTATGCAAAACATTTATCGCAGGCGCATCCTCGGGAACCAGGATGCTCTACGAATCAAATGGACTTGTAACATGTAAGATGACATCATTTAAGAAACCGAGAACTGCTTTCGTGTTAAATAGCGGTTCCTGTCCAAGAAACATTGCCGGGTGTAGAGGGATGTAGTACCTGTATGCCAGAGGAAAATATTTCGTTCATTCAGCTTCGGCCTCCCGACACTCCAATAGGACATGAAGCGCGGTCAGCCTCTCACCATATCTGCCACAGGTTGGAGGTTCACTTCCAGTGAGTGCAAAATGATGGGTCCCAAATGTGTGTCCTATTCTGAGACGACAGAATAGGACATCTGTTTGCCGTGATTTTGTTGCGGAGGGCCAAGAACCTAACTGTGGCTTTATCACATGCAATTTGTTATTTATCTCTGCGTCCCACATGCGTTGCCAGTGTTGTCGCAGTTTCTTTCTTAAGAAAGGCTTCAGATCTGAGACAGGGACAGCAGCCGTAGAAAAAGTGGTTAGTGGTTTTCGTGATGTGGCCATTTTGTCAGCTAGTACATTATCCTCGATGCCTCTATGGCCAGGTAGCCAACGTATTATTACATGTCTATACGATAAATAAATGCTGCATAAGAGTGAGTAAAGTTCAACGAAAACCGGATTTGTAAACTTTTGTAAAGGGTTCAGCGCTTTTACAAGGCTTAAAGAGTCTGTAAATACTATTGCTCTGTCAAGTCTTAATTTATATGTTTTACTGCAGACAGTACAGCATAGGTTTATGCAGTGAAGATACTCGTTAAGGGGTTCAATACGTCAGATTTAGAAAAAAGAGAGACCAACAGCAGCATAAGATACACCAGAATGTGATTTTGATGCATGTGTGTTGAATTCGGAACAGCAGTATTTCGATTGAAGTTCACGGAAATGCATAGCAATTTCGAGGTCAAGAGCATGCTTTGTGACCTCCACAAAGGATATATCACAGTCTATCACCTGCCACTCCCAGGGCGGTACTAAGTTAGCTGGAGGCATTAAGTGATGGTCGACAACTGGGACATCCATTTCCGTGCTAAGTTCTCTTGCACGCAGTGAGAAAGGAAGTCTCATAGAGGGTGTATTATGAAAAAGTGTTTCACACGTCAAGTCGTTAACGGTTGTGAAAGATGGATGTTCCCTATTAGAGCTAACCTTGAGAAAATACGTTAAGCTGATGTTTGTTCTCTGAAGATGGAGTGGCCACTCATCTGACTCTATATACAGACTTTCAACAGGGCTTGTCCTAAATGCGCCAGTGACCAGACGGATGCCCAAATGGTGAACGGGGTCTAACATCTTAAGTGCGCTCGGCACGGCAGAGTGATATACTACGGCGCCATAATATAACCGTGATCGAACTAGGCTCCTGTATATATTCAATAAACACTGTCTGTCGCTACCCCAAGTTGTGTGATTTTTCTTTAGGATGTTTTATGTGAGAAATGAAAGTAAGCCTGGAGTCAAGTATAACACCAAGAAATTTGTGATATTTATTTACAGGAATTTTTTGTCCGCCTAGTTCTACGCAAGGATCTGGGACCAGGCCTCTCTTTCTTGTGAAAAGACAAGAACTTTTGGGGGGGGGGTTGACTTTAAATCCATTTTGGTCTGCCCATTTGGACACCTTGTTTAAGCCCTGCTGTACCTGTCTTTCGCATACTGTGAGGTGGCAGGATTTGAAGCCTATTTTTATATCGGCTACGTATATGGAATAAAAAATCGCACGTGGTAGTGAAGCACGTAGTGCGTTCATCTTAACAATAAAGAGAGTGCAGGTGAGCACGCCTCCCTGGGGTACACCACTTTCCTGCGTAAAGGGACATGGGAGTGCATTGCCGACTTTTACACGGAAGGTACGCTTGGACAAACAGCTTTCAATTATTTTTAACATATTTCCACAGATGCCATTCCCGACAAGTCTCACGAGATCCCGTAGCACCATGTTGTATCATATGCCTTCTCCATATCGAGGAATATCGAGAGGAAATAGTGTTTGTGTACAAAAGCATCGCGAATATATCCTTCAATGCGCACAAGATGATCGGTTGTTGACGCCCCTTGTCTGAAGCCACACTGATAGGAATCGAGTATATTGTTGAGTTCAAGGAAGTGTATGAGTTTGTGATTATTCATTTTTCAAAAAGCTTACACAGACAATTTGTAAGAGCTATCGGACGATAACTTGCGTCCAAGGAGGGGTCTATACCCTGGTTCAGGACAGGAACCACAATCGCCTCTTTCCATGAAGATGGGAGGTATCCCGCAGCCCACAGAGTGTTGAAAAGTGTAAGTAGTGTAACTTGTGTGTCAGTATGTAAGTTTCTGATCATGTCATACATGACCCTGTCAGGTCCCAGTGCAGTGCTTTTGCATGTGCTCAAGGCAGCTCTCAACTCGGCAATACTGAAAGGCCGGTTATAGGGTTCATTCTGTCTGGATTTTCTAATTATTGGCTTACATTCTTCTGTTTCTTTACATTTGAGAAAGGACTGAGAATAATGGGTTGAGCTCGACACGCTCTCAATGTGCTCCCCAAGTGAGTCTGCCTGATCTTGAAGGGTATCGCCTTGTATGTTAACAAAGGGATTGAATGTGCTTGTCGCCCTCTTATCCTAATAACCCTGTTCCAGACTTCGGCCTCATCTGTGGTACGAGTTTATGCTCGATAAAAACTTCTGCCAGCTTTCTCTTCCGCCTGTCGGCGGGTTCGCCTGCCTTGGGACTTTACTGTTTTAAAGTTGATAAGATTCTCTGCAGTGGGAGAAGCGCATAGCAACCCCCACGCTTTGTTCTGTTTCTTACGGGCGATCCTACATTCGTCGTTCCACCACGGGACACGTCGTCTGCATGCCAAGCCACTTACTTCAGATATGCATTTAGATGCGGCATCTATAATGAAGGCTGTAAAATACTGCACAGCAACATCATTTCCTAAAGAAGACATTTCATCCCATGAGATACTAGTGATATTTCGAAATTTCTCCCAGTCGGCTATATCAACCTTCCACCTAGGAGCCTGTGGTGGGTATTCGTTTTCTTTTGATGTTCTTAGAAAAATTGGGAAGTGGTCGCTCCCGTAAGGATTGCTGGTAACTTCCCATTCAAGTTCAGGCAGTATAGACAGCGAAACTATGCTGAGGTCAATTGAAGAAAATGTTCTGTTTGCAAGAGAATGATATGTGGGTTCCTTCTTATTCAGAAGACAAGCACCAGAAGAGAAAGGGAACTGTTCAAGAAGACGACCTCGCGCATGTATTCGAGAGTGGCCCCACAGGCAGTTGTGCGCATTGAAACCGCCAAGAACAACATAAGGTTCTGGCAATTCATCTATGAAGGGCTGAAATTCATGTTTGCTTAGTTCTTAGTGGGGGGGGGGGGTATATAAAGCGAGCAAACAGTGATAAGTTTCTTTAGCAAAACAACACGAACCGCCACTGCTTCGAGGGCCGTTCGCAGCTGTAAACGTTGACACGTACGCTATGCTTTCTTGAATTACAATTGCAACACCTCCCGATGATGCGATTGCATCATCGGGATCTTTTCGAAAAGTAACATGCTGTCGGAGAAAGTTTGCTTGTTGTGATTTTAGCTGTGTTTCCTGTAGACACAGCACTTTTTGATTGTGTTTGTGGATAATCTCTTGCACATCATCAAGGTTCCTAAGAAGACCTCTGACATTCCATTGACTGATTTCTGTATCCATGTTAACTGTAAATAGGTGCTGTGTGAACGGAAATGGAAGTGTTGCCTTGGATTACAGTGCTCTTTCGAGGCCCTGTAATCGGGGTTTTGCCCTTTCTGAAGCGTTCGAGGGAGCCTCGCCGCTCCTTGAGCGTTTGTTGCGCCTTGAGGACAGGTGTAGTGTCCATTGCCCCTATTGAGGCTCCAGGTCCTAACGGCATTTCCAATGCCATGCTAAAAATGTTGTTTAAAATGTCTTCTGATGACATTCTTAGCGCAGTTAATTATTCTCTAAAAATGCTTGGATTCCGCCAGAATGTAAGACAGCCAAAGTTATTCCACTGCTTAAAAAACAAGGAGCTGGCTACAACCTTGACAACATCAGGCCTATCTCACTTACGTCAAATAAGTTAAAACTAATTGAAAGACTTTTATATGATTGTATGATGGATAATATATCTGAAAATTCGTTACTGAGCCCAAGTCAAATAGGTTTCTGGCCCGGTCTCTCCATTTGGTGTGCGCATGCAGACTAGGAAAGCCGCATCCAACTTGCTCAACGTAGAAAAGAAGTTAGCGCTTTAGTGACACTTGACATAGCAAAAGCTTATGACAGCGTTGAGTGCTCTCTACTGCTAGACACATCACAGTCCTATAACTTTCCGAGATATATAACGGCATGGATTTTTGAATTTCTAAGAAACAGAAAATTTCATTGCTTTCAAAACGGCTTTTCTTCAAGTATGTTCGATCAGACAAGAGGGGTGCCCCAGGGGGCTGTTCTGTCTCTATACTATTTAACCTGTTGACGAGTTCAGTACCACTGCACCAGGATGTGAATCTGTATGTCTATGCAGATGATATTGCATTTTTCGCGACAGCTAGAGACATCAATTTCCTTCACCTGTCTTTGAAAACGTACCTCTGTACTCTACAGACGTGGCTTCACAACCTGCACCGGTCACTAAACGTAAACAAAAGTGCAGTCCTTGTTTTTCCGCTTTCCGGGCCTTTACAGTTATCATTAGTATATGAACAGAGAACCATTCCCCAGGTAGAGTCGCTTAAATATACGGGTATCATATATGACGGTAAACTTAACTGGCGTTCTCACATAGAAAATATTGGAACGAAGGTGACACAAGCCGTAGGTTTACTACGTAGAAGCAGCAACCGACGTTCTGGTATGCGAAGTGACACATTAATTATGATTTATCGCATGTATGTACGACCGATTCTAGAATTTGGTTCTGTTTTGTTCTCCGGAAGTACAAAATATAAATTAACACCCCTTGTTCTGTTAGAAAGAGAAGCTCTTCGACTATGTTTAGGTCTTCCTAAATTCGTTGCTAATAATGCATTATACCAGGAAGCGCGCCCACCTACTCTTCACACACGATTCCGCATGCTTACGGTTCAAACCTACTTAAGAGCTTATGATTCTTCCCTACGACGTGGACAATATGCATTGCACAACTATGCACAACTGTGGATAGTCCACAATTGTGGACTATGCACAACTGGTGAAGGCTTTATCTAGCTGCATGCTACTGTATGAAATAACATGAAAAGAAACGCAAGAAAAAACGCTGGCGTGGCGCAGTGCTAGGGTAGCTGATTCCCACGCAGCGCGCCCGGATTCGATCCCGACGGGGGTCTGGGTAACTTTTTTTCTCATTCGCAGTGATAATTGCGACAAACGCCGGTGACTGCAGCGGCGACGGACATCGCCACACGAAAAGGCTATTGAAATGAGCCTGTAACAATTTACACCCTAGAAAAAAAAAAGAAAAGAAAGAAGAAAAACCTCATTAGATAGTCTTATTCCCCGAAGTTAAGGCGCAACCAAGGGCGTAAGAAAAGCTTTAGGACAGGAAAGAGCGTCACTTGCAACTAGTTCATCAAAAGCAGACGAGATCATATTTATAGGCGAAGGTGGCCATGTGCGCACATGCGCTTACGCAGAATACTCAAACAAAGCTTGTGTCATTATCTAATCATACAATGCAGAAACGGTGGTTTAGTGCCACGTAACGCCACAGATCTTGCAAGTGAAACCACAAATCTTCCTGTCCTAATGATTTTTTTTCGCGCTTGGATTCATCTTCGGAGAATAAGAAGAACCAAATAGCCTAGCAACAACTATGGATACATTAGTATGGACACGTTGCAAGCGCTAGGCGGCGCCCCGTCTTTCGGACCCCTAGCGCCCTCTGACGAATAGTTGCTCAATCAAGAAAAAGAAATGGGCATGGGCAGGACATGTAATGAGGAGAGAAGATAACCGATGGTCATTAAGGGTTACGAACTGGATCCCAAGGGAAGGGAAGCGTAGCAGGGGGCGGCAGAAAGTTAGGTGGGCGGATGAGATTAAGAAGTTTGCAGGCATGGCATGGCCACAATTAGTACATGACCGGGGTTGTTGGAGATGTATGGGAGAGGCCTTTGCCCTGCAGTGGGCGTAACCAGGCTGATGATGATGATGATGATGCTCATATGCAGTAGGATTACTCACCGTCGTCAGCAGCTTGTGCTGCGTGTTTGGCGCCCTGTAAAACGGTAGTGATCGCGCGAAACAGAGTGCCCATATTAATTTTAGCCGGGTTTCGGGAATCACAAGATCTTGACAGGGTTTTTCGTGGAAAGAATTTGGAGAAAGGAAGTCGTCTGTTTGAAACGGGGCACGTGTACGACGTGAGGGAAGTGCTGAACTCGCACGGATCGGAAGTGACTGCTCGGTGTATTCCGCAAACGAAATTTAAATCACCGCATCAGCGAGATGCGTGAAGCTCAGCGTAAGTTGCTTCGTTATATACGTTGTGGACGCATAAAATTATAGGTGACATTGATTCTTGCAGATCGGTGACAGCCGACAAATCTTAGCGGGAGCTTCGATTCCCGTGCTGGCATCGTAGGGAGGTGCAAGCACGCCGCGGTAGTAGCCCTGTACATACAGGACGGCAAATGCGACTCCAAAACATCTCAACCAAGAACGTGGGGCGAGCCAACATCTCGCAAGACCTAGCCGAGGTATCCTAACGTTGCTCTCACCGACGGCAAAAAAGTGAGGAACTTACCAGTTTTGTTAGGCTACGCTAGGAAAATATTTTCGCCCAAGTTACTGGAAGTCCGACATTTTTATGTTGCGATTTTTCAGTGCGTGCAAAGGACGTTCCCATAAACGACGTCGTCAAATATTTTGGTGGTCTCAACTGCCCTCTAGTTGATATGCTCGGCGCAGAAGGGTGCCACCTGAGCCAGCTGCAATCCCTCCTGTAGCTCTCAGCAAGCCGTGGCGCTGTTTGAATGGGAGAGGATTGGGAAAGAGTTCCACAGCTTTACTTCGGTAGAGTGTGGAAACAAATTACTTTGTTTGCTGCATATGCTTGGTACGCACTACAGGTGTCCCGTTGCTGCCATCGTTACTGTAAAAGCAACGAATTCAGTATTAACGCAGTTGGCATAACGCCGGAACATAAAACAGTTGCCGTCGGACAAGCGCGATGCAGCATTCACGCCGTTCTACTTCATACGGTCGGCTCCAAAACTTGCAAAACTTTGTTCCTAGTGATTTGGTGTACTTGCTGCTGCAGCCCACTATGCAACAGCTCGGGTTGCACTTCAACATTGCTCAGAAAACGCAAGAGCTACGCGTGAAAGAGTGCACAGACAGGCATTCCGACCGCAAGCGGGCAGGTCGTATCCTGCCGGGTGCGCACTCGCCGCCGCGAGAGGCACCCTAGTAGGCGCGGGAATTACGTTCGCAACCTGCCTACAGAGCGCCAGCTTGCCCCATTTCCACCTTGGTTTTCGTCCACGTGGCCACACCACGCCACAGCTTCTGACCTATCTTTACTTTTGCGTCGCAGAACTGCTCAACAAGTAGCTCAACAAGCAAGACAACCTTAGGTGAAATGAAGTTGTCTTCGCAGTGACCTAAGCCAATACAAGGTATCTTAAGGAAATACCTCTTAGTTCTGACGCCGTCCGTATCCCTTGAGAATACTGCGTGGCCTAAGTACAACGAACCAAAAAAAATGAGATGCAATGACAAAGATTGTAATACAGTATTTCTTTTTTTTTTTTCAAGGCATAGTGCTTCGGAAAAAGTGGCCTCAAGAATGAAAGAGGAGGCCTGGAAAGGGCCTATTACGGGCCGTCCGACTACTTCGAAATTAGATGGAGAGCTCGAAGAGACAGGACTAATTTATCTGTCCTTCACTCCTGAAGCCTTCGAAAGTGCGGCCTTAACACGCGTGGACTTAACAGCGTTTGTGTTCGCTTTTAGTTCTTAATTACTTTGGTCATTCTTATTTTCCCACATGAACCTGTTTTCGTCTTGCATGTTATGTTAATTCTTTTTAATAGTTGGTGCACGGTATCTTGTTCTGACATTGAGTAAAAGAAACACAGTGCAGTGAAAAAGAAGGTGTACAGAATTCTCTCATACCTAGTACTGTTCAAGTGAGCTCAACTTTTTGTTTACGAGTGCACCTTCGCCCAAGTTTATTAGTATGTAGCAAGTAATATTTGCTAGAAAGTATTTAACTTTGCTTAGCGTTGAAATATTGTCGAAATATTCGCTCTTGCTAATATTTCATCCACCGGTCATAATGAAGTTCTGAAAAGAAAATATCTCTTTAAACATATTTGTAATACACCGCCGTAACCAAGATAGGAGTGCGCTGAATATATTGTTTTCGTTTTCCTGCTTAGCATCTTATCCTGAAATATGCCGCATATCTTGATCTGCCGACTAATAGTTGTCTAAAGAACGTGCGCATAAATCCGATAAAAGAGAACGGACGCTCCCGAGGAAGTTTGCAGACTGCTCCGTCAACAAAGAAAAAAAAAGCATGCTGCTAACACAGTAGCGGAACGTGGAAGTGCTTGAATACATTGCATTGGTCGGAGACGCACACGTATATAGCGGCTCTACAAGTTGATTTCAGCTTGCATGCCTAAGCTGAGAAAAGAAAAAAAAAAACTTTCCCGGCATCTTTGAGCTCCAGACTTTTGCTCGGTACTAATTTTGTGCATTCGGGCACGAGCAGCACATAGGTATCCGCCCCTCATTACCAGGCTACACTCCTACATCACCTGCTTGTAAACCAGGGTTCTATGGAGCTCAAACAGCCCAGAGAGCCCATAGAGAATCTAATGTTTACTGACCATAAAAGTCTGGTTCCATAATTTTTACGAAGGTTTGTTCGGCAGCGCCCATAATCGAAATCCATGGCTCGTTGTATCATTACACGTGTGTTATCGATCATGTCGGTGCCGCCGCTTTCGGAGCTGTTGTGCCCGGATACTTTGCTGCAATATACTAACGCTCAATGCAGCCGCAACCATGTCACTGTTGTCATTGTCACTTTCGTCCTCTCCTTTTCTCTGGTGTCACGACTAATGCAGTTGTAGCAGCCATGTGTTCCCATTGGACGCCTTGTTGCGTTCGTTCGTGTCGTGCTGAACATTGAAATACCTTGTAGTGCGAGCACTAACATGCCTTATACAGTATACCGTGTGCCACAGCTAACATTAACCAAGGTATTCATAGAGACTAAAATTATAAAATCATGGTGCGAGATACGATTATCAGACCTACGGTGTTTGGATGTCAGAGATCGGACGACTGAACGCCATTGTTGTCATATTTGTACCTGACACTGTGTTCTTTCAGTTTTATTTCTGAGCACCCTGACTAACGTTAGCTTGTACACTTAATATATACGTGGTCTTTCTAGCTTAGGTTCCGGAAATGGGGCTCTGGCATATTAGCAGCTTTGCAAGGTTGAAGTGATATGTATTTACTCGTCTCAGCGGTGTAATTACAAAATCATCTCTCAATATATTCGAAGCTTTTCTGGCCCAACGCGAGGCCCTTATGTGCTTAGACGTCAAAGGTATTAGGACGAGCAACCAGTGAACGTTCAGTACGCAGCAATGGGGAAGTGTTCGCATCTCTAGAGCGCTAAAGCAAGCTAAGCTCATTCATTTGCTTTCCGAACAAGGTGCTTCTTCATTCATAGTACAAAAAAAGCCCCCAAGTTTCGTCGCGCCATAAAAATATTTTTCTTTGCTTGCCTTTATGGCATAAAACTGGACCCAATGTGTTCTTGTGCTTTAGGCTTATTCGTATAGAGTAAACACTTGCGGTCTCGTCTGCCTGCCTCAGGCATCGGAAAAGTCTTTCCAAACGACACGGAACTGACAGTGATGCGGCGCTCAAGCCTGAGACGTCGGATGTTAGGAGGCTGCATTGGCAAAGGCTCGCTCAAAGGGCAGATCCTCATAGTGGCGTGACGAGCCGCCAGAACAATATGGTTCTGAGCCGCGCGTAAAACAGGCGACCTTGGAAGCGGCCTTGCTCTGTGCTTGGAAAGCGCTTATACGACGCCTCCTTTGAGCTACAACGAATGCGTCTGCGACCAGTTAGACATTGTTTGTACACTTTGCGCGGGAAAGCTATTGACGTCCCTTTTGCCGCCGCACTTGCGATACTTGCAGTTCATGCGTATATATTGGTATGTGTGCTCGGGATCTATGGGAACACAAGCAGAAACACGCGAAAGAGAATATAAGTGCAAAAGCAGAAGAAATAAATGAACGCAAACTGCGACCTTTTCTGACGTGATGAAAATCTGTATGCGAACTTTACAACTGGCTGTCGGTACGTTTTTTTCCCTTATTTTTTGCGTGATACAGCAAACCTTCTCATCACTTTTCTCTTCTCCTCTTGCGCGAAAACTTCTTTTCTGTTTTGGGGGGAGGGTGAGGGGTTCTCACTGGAAAGTCAGCGCAAGACACGCCAGTAGAGTCCGTCTAAGCCCATTTCGAGTATCTCAAATGTCTGAAAACATGCTTGAATTATCCGTTACTATAAGGGTTTTGCTGATCGCTGTAGGTTGCACAACACAGTATTGCTCAATGGTTCTAACATCGGGGTTTCGGAGTCTCCCGTACGCATGCGGCCCGGAACGCGGCTAGCTACACGATATAATGTCGCGGAATTTGAACCCTGCTTAAAAGTAATCTGAAAAAAAAAGAAAATGAGCAAAAGAAAAACTTTCAGCGCTTACCGGAAATGCACGAGTCGCGTATGGAAGGAGGTACACCATACAGCTTTCCACTTGGATTCCACTTGATTTTGGCGTCACAACTTAGCGAAGACTGCGTGCGTGGGTAAGGTATTTACAATGTACTTACTGTTTCGATTAAGGAGATCCAATATGCGCTGCGCATATTCATGAAGCGAAACATCATATCTTTTTTATGACCCATGCATTACTTACTACTTGACTGCTATTTGTGTTCCACAATATAGTGTACGATAACGATAATTAATGTATCCAAAACGCTTTAGCTAACATTGCATATGTAGTAGCTATTATATCATTGTCACTCACGGCAATTTCCTATTTTTGTGTAATATTGTAACCACTCCCCTCTTTATTGTCACTGGCCCAGGAGCTATCATATATCTCAACAAAAATTACGCAGAAAAAATATTGCTTCAGTCATTCATCAGCTTAAAACAAAAAATTAATTCTAAATAACTCTTTAAAGCAATGCCCTCTCGAACCAAGCTCTCCAGCCAAGCTGTCTCCGCCGATTTCTGAATTGAGGTCTGAAGTGAAAGTACATGCGGCCAACTACATAATTTCAAGTTGAGTAGCTCTCCCATGCTACTGAAGATATGCGATTGTTTCATCGCTTTTTTAGTGTGACAAGAACCACTGGAGTACGCAATGTGACACATTTTCAGCTGGAGAAATAGCTAGCGTGGAAACTAAAGAATCATGGCTGAGTCCTGTGCCAGGAAAAGTCACATGCTCTAGTTTCTTTTTATTCATTTTCTTTGATTACAGCGTGATAAGGCAAATGTAGAGGCAGTATTAACGCAGAAACAATATTACTCAATAATGAAATGTTGGCTGTTAAAGTGTTTACAGCCAGTAAGGTTCAGTACAGCCTTAAAGGTGCTGGCACCCTTACCACAGGGCAGAGTCTTAGGCTCTGTTGGTTATCCCACCTACTCCCCCGACACTAGCGCTAATTTTCCCCCTTGCGGAGTGCAGACATCGAAAGCGTCAAAGATGCTGCAGGTAACAAAATTGGGGAGGGTTGACAGATCTTGTTTTTGCCCTACTCCTGGGACACAATTATGGACACTTGGGGTTAGGACCACTTCCCCATTGTGATCACCTCTGTACACAGAAGGAAGCCAAAGACCAGAACTTTACACGTCATAGACAGGTCTCGGTCTAGGAAGCACTGTAGGGATGCGGCCGATCGCTGTGACTTTCTAGACGCCATTGCGGAGTGCGCCCAGGCGGCTACCGTTCAGTGGGTGTGGGTGTCGATTATCAGACTCGGCCTGGGTTTCAAGACACTCTGGCGAGTACGAGAGCGTGCCCAAACGACCAGACTTGCGCGGCACACCTTTGTAGTGAGTCAAATGGACAATGTAGAAAACATGTCTACCAGGAGGCTTTTTTCGTTTTGCAGTCTGTTTCGGTGCATGCAGTGAGCAAAAGCACAGCTTCCGAGAACTGGGGCAGCTTGCGCGAACATTTAATACAGAGAGAGAGAGAAAAAAAAACATTTATTCGAACCATCGAGGTGGTTGCTCTTGAGATCGAGTAGTTGGTGTCCTCATTCCAGGACTCCACCGCTCAAATGACATGCTAGGCGTCTTTAAGTGTTGAGGTTTGCCCCCGCACCCCCACGAGATGTGAAAGAGCGTAGGGCGTGTGTCGCCAAACCAGGGACAGATGCCGCGATATGTTTGTGGGAACATTTTACTGTATCTGTGTAGGTTTGGAAATGTGTTCGTCTGAATAAGTCGGAGAGCTACAGCATCTTCAGTGCTGAGCTTTCTGTGAGGCGGAGGATAAATCCTGCGGTTGAGTCGCTGGATCTCGAGTCGGTTGCAGTAATTGGACGGCAGGGGCATGAAGGTAAAGGGTGGGGATTGATGAGACGATTCGTCTTGCCCCGCTCGGTCGAATAGCGCTCGAGCTAGGACGTTCGCCCTTTCGTTCCCCTCGAGACCCGCGTGGCTCGGCGTCCACGTGATTTGATGGTATTCTTTGCAGCCTCGGGCCTAGAATTTGAGCCGCCAGCAGCGGAGTTCGTCCGTTGGTAAAGTTACAGCAGGCCTGTTGCGAGTAGGTAACGACATGGACTTCCCTGCCTACCCTGTCTTCTTGCTTTATTACCAGCGCTGCGGCTATGGTCTCAGCCGCAGCTGGGGTCTCTGCCCTTACGGAGGCCACGAGGGTCAAGGAGTTGTCTCTCCCGTTCACGGCGTCTACCGCGAAGAGGCCCCCTACAGGGTACGCCGCCACGTCCACGTACCTTACGTACGGGTCACCCTTGAATTGTCGGCGCTGTCTGTCGACGCGCGCCTTGCGTCGTCCTTCATGGAGTTCATGGCTCATGTGCTTCGGTATCGGGTTCGCCTTGATCTTGCCTCTTACCTCAGGCGGGAGTGATCGTTGCCCATCGAGGGCACGGAGCTCCGTTGCCGTTCCGGTCCGGTGGAGGATGGCTCTGCCTGCTGCCGTCTTCTGTAGTATGGTCTTTTGCGAAGCCATAACCGCGTCCAACAGCTCAGCGAAGGTGTTGTGAATCCCGAGGGCCGCTAACTTCTCGTTTGAGGTGGTGACAGGGAGACCCAGGGCCGTTTTGTACGCACCTCTGATGATGGCATCGACTTGTCCTTGGTTGCGTTTGTTTAGCGAGTGATAGTGATACGGCATGCTATACGTTATTCTGCTGATCACCAGAGCATGGACGAGGCGAAGCGTGTCCTCTTTTCGCATGCCCTTGCGGCTTCTTGTAATTCGTTTTATAATCTGCGAGATCTGGTTGGTGGCAGACCTTAGGGTTTGGATGGTGTGAGAGGCTTTCAGGTTGCTCTGGATCCAAAAAGCCAGAATCCTAGTCTTATTGCCTTCTGTGATTCTCTGGCCCTCAAGATAGAGGTCGGTAGGGTCGGGGGACTTGTAAATTCCTCCTCCGTGCACCCGGATCACCTCGGGCTTTTCGTGCGCACAACGCATCCCGCTCGCTGCCGCAAATCTCTCCACGGCCGTCACGGCCTCTTGAAGGGTCGCCTCTTTTCGCGCTAAGGAGCCCTTGGTGGCCCAGAGCGTGATGTCATCTGCGTAGAGGGCGTAACCTAGGTCGGGGATCTTCCGCAGCTCTTTGGTCAGCGCTAGCATCGCGACGTTGAATAGAATCGGGGAGATTATCGCCCCTTGCGGTGTTTCTTTGTTCGGCACGTCGATCGTATCCAATCGATGATGATATGTAGTGTTCATTGGCGCAAAGGCCAAGTGAGGCCAAAGAGCGCCAAATCGATCGTATCCGATCGAGTCTGGCCTATTCCGATGGTTGCCGTCCGGCCCGTCATGAACGATTTAACGTTATTAAAGATGCGCTCCCCGCAGCTGATATCGTTCAGTAGCTTGAGAATGGCCTCGTGAGAGATGTTATCGAAGGGCCCTTTTAGGTCGAGTGCGAGCAGGAGGTGTTCTCCTCCCTTTGGGATGCCCTTGAGAACTTCTTCCCTTAGGATTAGGAACGCATCTTGAGCAGAAAGTCCCGGCCTAAAGCCAAGCATGGTGTGCGGGAAGAGGTCACCGTCCTCTATGTAATGTTGGAAGCGGGTTTCGATGACCCTCTCGTACAGCTTGCCGAGGCACGAAGTCAGCGAGATGGGACGCAGGGCGTCGATCGCGGGCTTCTTGCCGGGTTTGGGAATGGCCACGATTTCCGCGTGTTTCCACTCGTTCGGTACGTGGCCTTTGCTCCAGAGTTCCTCGTTTAGGTATTCGGTCAAGTCCTGCATGTGCATCTAGCTCATGTTTCTAATCATGGCATTGGTGATTTTGTCAACTCCGGGAACAGTGTTGCGCTGTGAGGCTCGTGCCGCGGCATACACCTCTTCCTCCGTGATGGGAGCGTCCAGTTCTCGTCTTGGTTCTGCTTCATATTTTAGGAGGCAGGGTTGTATGGGGTCGCAACCCAGGTATCTGGTTTTTAGGGTGTCAATCAGATCCTGGTCGTTTCCGGGGAACTTGTGAGCGATTTCTAGGAGCGTCCGACTGGTTGTCGATTTCGCCTTGTCGGGCTCGATCAGGCAACGTAGGATGGCCCACGTCTGCGCCGTACTCCGGGTAACCTTGAGCGAGGTGCAAAACTGTACCCAATTTTGCTGCGTCAGCTCGTTTGCGTAATTTCTGGCTTCGTCTGTTATTTTCTCGATTCGTAGACGTAGCTTCCGGTTTAACCTCTGTCGCTTCCACCGTTTGAGGAGACCCTCATAGGCTTCCCACAGGTGTAAGAGCCGGCGGTCGACTTCGGGCGTCTCGACCGTGCGCTGGATGGTTTTAGTGGTTTGGATGTGGGCGTCCCGGAGGCGCTGCATCCATCCAGCTATGTCCGTTACACCGTTTTCGGGCGGGGGGTACTGCCTGAATGCCTCCCAGTCCGTAAGACTAATTTCGCCAATTGTTCTCTTGAGTTTCGGCCTGGATACCGACATGCTGAGGATGTAGTGATCGCTGCCCAATGCTTCGCCCAGGTGCGCCCATGAGTATTCCCTTACGTTTTTGACAAATGACAGGTCCGGAAACGTGTCTCCACTTACACTGTTGCCTACTCGGGTTGCTTGGAGGAGGTTGGTTACAGAAAATATTAATGAATTTAAGAACGCGTTCTAGCGCACTAGAAGTTGTCTACGGGACATTTCAGAACGCATTCTTATTTTTTTATTATTTTATTTAATAAGTGTTTGTGCAAGCCTCCCCTGTTCCCGTTACTCGAAGGGAGACGTCACTGGGGCTTCGATTTGGAAGTCACCTGTTGTGCACTGTTACAGAAAACACAGGCAGTTCCTATACCGGTAGGCTAAATACATTGTCTTCAGCTGTTGGCAGCGGGGCCCAGCAACAACCTATGTGACGCTTAGAGAGGCCTCTTGCTGCCTTCCTGTTGTTGAGACGCCACCACATAAAAAAACATGATTATGAAAGGATCCAACTCACTTGAGAGAATCAACCTAAAGCGAAGCTTTTTCGAAACGCTTTCATCATATGCTCCGTAAAGAGTCACATGATGCATCCAACTTGATTTCTAAGTACGCGCAAGGTACTGCTCACGTTATATCATCCCAGAAGTTTTGTGTCATTTCGTTTCATGGTTGCCGCCATGTAAATTTGCGTGTTCTGTACCACGTCTCACAGCATAAGCGTATTCCTGCTGGCCGGCAAGATGAGAAGACGCGGAGAGCGCCACCACTCGACTCACGTGTGACATGCGACAGCAGATTAGGCTGCCTCCGTGACTGGCGCCGTTTTGTTTACGTCATATGCTGAATCGACCCAGCTTACAATTAAATTGACTCTGAGATTGGGGCATTTCACTCGGCATATGACGGTCCGAGCAGACGCGCCATGCACTGGAGTATAGAGCATGCATAGCATCGCATTAGTAAAAAAAGAATGTGCGCTTCAAGGGTCACAGTCGTGGTAGTAATTATGTTTAGGTATCTGGCTGTTTTATTGCGTGATTCTGTAGGGAGCAGAGCCCGTCACCTGCATAATATTATTGTTATTAAGGACGCTTATATACGCCTATTTGTTATAGAAGTAAAGTCCCTTGATTATAAAAGGCAAACAAAAAACGAACGACTAGGAAAACTCGGGAAAGAACCAAAGAAACGCTATTACTTTAAATGTCCATCACAGCATATGCGAAGCGTTCGGCCTGACACTGCCGCCCAGGATTTGCTCTCGCTCCGTCCTTCTCGGCTTACTTTTACGTCGCTTCCGCAGCGCGCCGCGTCTCCGGCGACTATTTCTGATTAGCGCTAACTCCCTCTCGCCAACGCATGCGCTCTTAGTCCCAAAGCGCTAGCAGTTATGCCGCAAAGGGTGTGGTGAAAATTCGCTCTTCTATTGCCTGGCTTGATTGTCTCGTGCTTAGAGCATTTGGCTATAAAGAATAGAGGGAGGGGGGTGATGGGGGTCTGCTTCGAAGAGCACCACTATACTTGCTTTGTCATTACTGCAGCGGCACTACCAACGAGACCAGTGGCACTACTTACCGAGGCAGCTACCAACGTATAACGATTATAACCATATAGCGACACACCGGCCGCAAATTGGATCGTAAGAGGCATAGAATAATTCAAACTAGTATTTTTTACGTATTCAACAAAAAAGAATACTGTTTGGCCAGAACTTGTCTGACTTTCAACTGACGAACTTCTCATCAACGACGTGCAGGACTCAAATGATATTCCTGTGCCACGTGGTTAATGCCGTTAGGTAAAGGGGGAGGCACGAACCAAGGGGTATGGCGGGCCAGTCAAGTTGCGGCAAATCAGAGTGACGTTCCCGGCTTAGTGTCGTGCTCGCAGCTTGGCTAAGGACCCCACCACGCTGCCTTCTGCATGCTCGCCGGAAGCCTGCAATTAGATGACACGCCGGCTCGTGAAACATCCTGATTGGCACTGTGAAGTTGGGGCGCACGTGTGGCGGCTGCAATACTGAGAGGCAGCTTAAGCGCTGTCGAAATATCGTCATTGATGGTTTATTCAGCTGGCGAGCGTCGACTGCGCAAATATTTTCAGGCCAGTATACATACGCGCGCAATAATATCCACGGGTATAGTTTGAAGCGAATGAACGTGCACGCTTGATTTAATCTGGCAGGTGCTTTGAAGGCAGCATGCATATTTAACAGGAATGCTAACGGAACGATACAGAAGCATCACAGCTAAGATGGATGAAAGCTCTGGTTCCAAAGCATTATACCCTACACCGCAGTAAGCAGAAAGCAAACGTGATTAAGGCATAAAGGATACGTACGAGCGTAGCTATGGTGGCAAAATGTTTGTAGACCCACTTTGCGCCTTCCCTTTCAGCGTTATCATTAGGCGTAGACTATTACATGGGATTCTAACTACAAACTACGAATCCTGTAAGTAGCATGACCTCGTGTGGCAGTGGTAATATTTTCTGCCGTCACAATAGTGCTGTAATCTTGCGGTAAAAATTAAAACTGCTGTGTTCGCTGTGTCCAGTCCGGGATCACTCGTGGAAATCTGCCCCAAAGTGAAAAGAACTAGAAACAGCATCCGTGTGGCCAAAGTACTAAGCGCAGGTACGTTAGAGCTCAATTCGCTGTTCAGCGGTTAGAAAGCGAACAGCACAAAGCCCAAGCAAGTCGGAACACCAAATTTTCAAACTCTTTTTGTCATTTACCGCGGCGGACGACGCGAACTTAAAATGGCATACCAGGCCGTACACACGGACAGTGGTTCGACTGGGCGCAAATTGCAAAGAATGTTCCGGTATCCAGTAGCCCGAGCTCAGGCACCCGATGCGCTGCGCAGCAGAATTGTCGGCTGCAGCTCTATCAACTCCCCACGAAAGAATTGCAAAAAATTTAATTCGCGAAATGGTCGCTAAACTACTCGCCTTAGCGGAAACATTTGCGCTCGTGCTGTGCATTCATGCTGGGAGCAGGAGTCGCGAAAAATACAGTGAGGCGTTGTAAAGCGTTGGGGCTCTTGGGTCCCCCTTCCGTTAAGAACGCGCAGCGAAGACGAACAAAGACAGCAGCAAGAGGGCGTTCAACCAGCGCGCCCGGCGCTCGCATTTACGGCGAAGCGTTCATTGAGATCGACGTTGCATAAGTGGGGCCGTCAAAAGTCGCGAATGGGATTCTCTGGATCGTCTTGAGACTCGGTTCGGCCGAAGAGTTTGGTGGCGTATGACTCGACAGGCTGTAGTCGCGGGCCCGCCGCGATGTCCGGCTCGCTTTTACTTCCCCTCTCCCGCTCGCTCCAAGACGCCGCTGCGAAACCTGCCGTTATGTTTCACGCTTTCCTTCTTACCCTCGAAAATTTCAGAAAACTGTTGTTGTTGTGTAACTTCATGACACAAGTACAGTATCTGTACTTGTGACATGTCTGTCTGTCTTCAGCAGCTAAGAATTTTATAAGAAGTGATTTTGTAAGGATATTTCCCGATCGAGATTCTATGAAGTTATGTCTTTTTGTGATTACCAGAAACTCGGTAGCGCGAAAAATATGGCAAATAAGTAATAACCATATCGTTAATAATCCGGTAATTAGTACTTATAGAGGAAGCACTTGAATTCGAGAATTGAGGACTCAAAGTCATATTATTAACTCAACAAAAACTTCTTAAATAAAATCGTTTTGGGTGCTACAACCTACAGTACTTTGGCACTGCGGGCGGCGCCCAGTATATGGCAGGAGCGAAAGAAATATGAAATAGTGGACCAGTGACGTTGATCTCTTAATCCTCTCCATTGCGAGTGCAGACCAACAGTAGTGCAAGCTTTCGCTGGCACGGGCTTCGTCGCGGCCTTTTCTTTCTTTTTTTATGGTGACGCCAAGAATCGACGCGAAGCGTGCTCTATTCTGTTCCCAATCTTGCGGTGGTACCGCAGCTCGGATACTCACGTTTGTCCGTATAGCAGCAAATGAAAACAAGGCTTTGTTGACCAGAATTTAGAGAACTCGTAATCGTCATAGCATTGGTGCCCGCGCAGCGGGGAGGCAGGTAGCGTTTTCTAATAGGGTGGGGAGATCAGCGTCACTGACAAACAATTTAATTTTCGTTTTCGTTCAGGGCTGCCCACAGGCAAAATACTGCGTGCCATAGTACCTAGGACGATTTTTGTGGAGTTGTTGTTGGGCAAGATATGAACGTCGGGCTTCAATATTGCAAATGCAATATTGCCGCTAAATTCGGTAATTAAAACTTTATTATAAAGATATTTTTTGTTACTTGTGACGTGAGTCATATTTTCCACGATGCCGCATTTGTATTGGCTGCCAGGCCTTACAGTCTGACAGAAGATGTGCACATTGGCTTATCACACGTTATCAGTGCAACACCCTGTGTTATTTGGCGCAGGAAATACAGCGTGTATATTTGCTGCATTCGCGATCTCTGGGAAAGAAAGCGAAGGAAAGAGGGACCCGGGGAACTTGCGCGGTATCCAAGGCGGCTGTACTGCTACTGAAACACGGAAATTGTCGATGTCGATCCTCGCCTTCCTTGACTACATCAGGTAGGGGGTGACAGAAGACCTATGGGCCCCGGGTGCCAGACGACCTAGCTACGCCACTGCACATGGACGTTGCTGCGCCGAGAGGCTCTAGCCTCGATCGAAACAACTTCATTAGCAAGGCGAGTTGATTGGATTTGGCTGAAAACCCCAGAAAAAAATCAAAATGACAGTAATAATAATAAGAAAGGGAATGCACAAGCTACGCCTCTTTTAGATTCCGGCCATATCATGACGAAATTCACGTGAGGATAACATCGTGAAAAAGCGCCAATCAAAAGCACGCAACCGTCGTTCCGCGTAAGCTGATAACGCATAGAAAACACAAAGACAGGCTTCGTACGCCACGCGATTATTTAGTGACTGCTCGAGGGACTTATATATGCAGTAGCTTTTTTTCATATATACGGACTAGTTGTTTTCATGCGGTTCAGTCCTCCTTAAAAACACACACACACTAAGAGAAAGAATAAGTCAAGCTCAAGCGGGTAGATTAAACTGGATGAATGAGAGGTTAGCAAATATGCAGTCATCTCCGAACTTCGGAGCAAAGTAAGGCAGACAATAAAGAGGGGCAAATCTTGGCGGCAGCGCAAGCACCCAATCTCACGAGCGCTTTCCCGTCTCCACGCAATCAGTTAACGGCTTTGTTTTTCTCCTGCATGGCTTAATGTCCCATGGGAAGATCATTTGGGCGCTATGGGTTCGGGTTACAAAAGAAATTGCCCTTTCATTTTCAAATCATTAATTTTTGTCCACCATTCATAGGGAAGGAGCCAGCGGCTCATAATAAGTGTCACCTCGATTGTCTTCGAATAGAGACAGCCGGAGCAAGTATTTGCGAAGGAAAAGAACAGAACAAAACAGCTTTCCGCAGTCTGATTGGATAGCTGCTAAAGAATCGTGTCAACAAAGTAATAATATGTTTCTCCCCCAAGAATGTGCTTACTCACCGGATTTCTGCGATGGCCCTCTCAAACGATTAACATCAGTATTTCGAGGCAAAATGGTAATTTTTACCGAATAAGTGACATCGCAGCGGCGAAAATCCAAAACTTGCCCCGTGAATCACCGATATAAATATATTTGACACTGTTTGAATTATACCTTTTTTATAGGTTACTCTTTCCCTTTTAATGCTAGTCTTTTCGTCCACTTTCATTTACATTTTGTTTATTATTTTCTTGATTCCAATTTCAACCACATTTATCTTCCCCTATGGTTCCCTTGGCTTCATTGTCTGTTGGCTTTATGCGGTCAAGTTTCACAGTAAGGAAGCACGTTATAATTTTTGAAATAATGCCATGTAGTACTCAACTTGAAATCATTGTTAGGAGGTGTACCTGTGGCGTTACTATATGTTACTTAAATATGCGCCGTTTAGACTACTATTCCTTTAACACTTTTCTGCGCTGTATCTTCTCGAAGTACGGAAATACAGTGTGCTCTTGTATTATCCTGATCACTATTTATTACAAAAAATAGAAAACTACACAAATTACGTCGTTCATAAGAATTACCTGCTTACGCGCGAACATCATTTGCAAAACATACCGAGGCAATCCATTCACTGATTGAACAAATGAAGTACTTTAATTCCTGATCACTAACTTTACGACAGATGTTGACGTTGCAGGGAATTCTCGTAGAAATCTTATTCCGTGTCCATGTACGTTTGAAGATGGTCATGCACATTGGAATCGCAACTGTCCAATTCTGACATAGCACATTGTACGCGAGACCCCGAAGCGTGGCTTACAGTATTCAATCCTCTGAGAGAGAACAGCGGCATAAAATGAGGCTCCCCCGTATCGTGTGATAAAGCGGTCTACCTCGACCCTCCTGCTGAAGAGACATGAGCAGGATGTTGAATAATGCGTTCGTTTACTAAATGAACTGCTTTGGTTCATGTTAAGGGACTGTCCGCCAGGGCCGCGAATTCACATAAGAAGTAATGTAAGTCTCGTAAATATTGCGCATACCTTTATTTATGAAAGAAGGTACACACACACACACACAAACACACGTGAGTGCGCCCAGACGCACTCACGTACGCATGTACACACACACTTATTCATATTCGCACAAGCACGCACTTATACACACACGCACGCACCCACTCACGCACATACGCACACATGCACCTACACACCTACGTAGAGGCGCGCGCGCATATTTAGACACTCATACACGTACCACATGCATGCACACGCACGGACACATACGTACAATACAGGCGCGCACAAACTTACACACACAAACGCACGCGCGTGCGCACAGACGCAATTACGCCGGCGCAACACACACACATTAATACACATACGCACGCACTCACGCACATAGACACACACGTACGTACGCACATATATACAAGCACACACTCATACGCGCAAATACGTGCACACGCCCGTAAACACACACACACACACACACACACACACACACACACACACACACACACACACACACACACACACACACACACACACACACACACGCACACGCACACGCACACGCACACGCACGCACACGCACGCGCACGCACACACACACACGCACACACACACACACACACACACACACACACACACACACACACACACGAACGCACGTACACGCACACACTCATACACACACGCACGAACGCACGTACATGCACATACATACATGTACATGCATACATGCATACACGCCCGCACATACGCACATATATACACACGCGCTCTCACATATGTACACACGCAAACATACACTCACAAACGAACGCGCGTGTCCACAGACGCAAGCATGCATACACGAGCACCAAGACAGTGCTGGAGATGTGGCAATCATCATGCAAGAATATGCAATATTTTAAAGGGGTCTACTGGTAAAACTTATACGGGGTCTTTCACGTAATTGGAACCAGAGATTTAAAAAAAAAGTGGTCAGCCGCAGCTGAATGTAACGAGCGGCGTATGGTTCGCCATCATGTGGCGCTCCTTAATGTTTTTGTTATATTCCGATTAATTAGTTAATTTACTAAAATTATTTATACAACATTTTTAATATTCTTTTTAGGGCCAAGTGGGTTTATTTGCGTTGCAGAGGGGATTCCATTTTTTTGTGGCAACACACTTGCTGCGCGGTGATTTTTTTTCGGCGCGTAAAGGCAGCTCGCGAAACATGAAATAAAGCCACCTGAGTGCGCCCATGTGCTATCGCATTGCAGCGCCATCAAACGCGCTTCGTGCGAGAGTAGCGTGAGCGCGGACCGTGTCGAAGTGATCGGCCGCGGATCTAGGCATCGGCTTCACAGTGCGTCAGCATTTTTGCCAGTGGCAGGGGGAAAAGAAGCGCCGTGGTCACTGATAAGCGATAGGGTCGACGCACGTTTGAGAGCGCTGCAATACGATAGCGCATGGGCGCGGTCACCTGGCTTTATTTCATATTTCGTTGGCTTTATTTAACCGCCGAAAAATATCGCCACGCAGTAAGTACGCTGGCACAAAAAATTGGCTCAGTCATTTCTGAATCCCCTCTACAATGAAAAAAACACGCTAATTAATTAATTAAAGATTAATTAATCGGTATATAAAAATGTACTGTACGGAGGGCCACATGACGGCCAACCATATGCCGTTGGTTTCATTCAGCTGCGGTTAACCACTTTCTTTTTTAAATTCTTGGTTCAAGTTAGGTGAATCACGCTCGAAGGGATATAATGGAATATCTGGCTGAAGCGGAAGCTGATCTCTGAGGTCAGTAGCATTTCAAAGATAGCTTCCCTTGTTCGCTGCAGGAGAATCGTAAGTGCGCTGTCAGTGTACAAGACGAATATGTTACGGGAGCATAACTCAAGACGTGGCTAATCTTAATATTTAAAGTAAAATTCCACAATGCACCGATGTTATAAGAATGACTGACTGGTAGTAATGGACTTCTGCAACTCAACGACAGAGCAAGCGTAAATAAAATATATAATGGAGAAAGAGACAGAAAAAATAAATTGGCTACGCTGTGTCGGGGACTTAGCCGCAGTGGGTTACGTGAAATGTCTCGTGCGCGCTGCAGAGGCTGTATGGACACTAGGTTACACATATAACGATAGCTAGTATAGCCCCAGAAAGTGGATCGGAAAACGGTGCCGCGGTAGCTCACTTGGTAAGAGCATCACACGCGTAATGCGGAGACGTGGGCTTGTATTCCCCCTACGGCCACTTGTTTTTCACTCACTTTCGTTTCCTATCATTTATCTTTTCCCTTATGTAATTTCCCTTATGTTGTCGTTGGTGTCTTTGTTTGTTCGCTTGCTATGATATGATTATTAAAAATCGGGCCCGTCGGCTGCCTTTTTTTCTCGTTCATTACATTACGAGGGTCTCGAATCCGGCAACATTGATACCTTCAGGCAGCTTGTGTGGCCTTATTGCCTATTTGCACTCATATAAAAAGACCACGTACTCGTGACGCCTGCGACGGAAAGGATGTTCCTTATCCGCCGCCAAGGTCTTTGAGTCGCGGCGCTGACTAACACTCCCAGGGTTAGTTCTAGTAGTAAAGCACAAATACCCAAGAAAGTGGATGGGAAAGCGGCGCCACGGTAGCGCAATTGGTAGGAGCAACGTTCGCGTAATGCGAAGAAATGCGTTCGCATCCCACTTGTGGCGAATTGTTTTTCTCACCAATTCTCATTTCCAGTAATTTATCTTTTCTTTATTTCAAACAGTAAGTAAAATATTGGCCCCTATATTGTCCTCGTCGTCTGTTTGTTGGCTTCTTATGCTAGGTGTATTAGAAATTGGGCCTCTCGGTACCTTTTTGTGTTGTTTATTACACACACACACACACACACACACACACACACACACACACACACACACACACACACACACACACACACACACACACACACACGCGCACACACACATATATATATATTTTTTTCCGCCCGCACAATATGTTATGCTTTGATCAACAAACAAAACGTTATTTGTGTACAAGAGAGCGATAAAACAGCTGCCAAGTTTCTAGCTTCCCACAAATCAATTACTCGAGCTAGTGAAATCAACATTCCAAGCTCGTGCACAAGTAAACACGATGATAAGCAGGCACGAAAGGCAGGCTTCGCCGATGAACAACCGTCACAAGCATGGCGGAAGTTGCCTAAGGGTATGGCATCGACGAGAAGAGAAGAACCTAGGGTGGGCTGGCTCACGGAGGAGGTCAAAGGGAGGGAAAACATACGGGTGTATCAATGGATTGGCGCGACATGAAGCTGCGTTGAGAAATGAACGGATTATGGAACGTAAAAGAAGACTATAGCGACACCGACAGCTGCAGCTTAGCACGGCCTGATGCACTGAGATACACGATGGCCGGGTCGCGAAGGTTAATAGAACGACGCTTGCTTGAGAGCTTCGTTTATCAGGTATAGTGGATAGGCGTTCACCGCGCTCTGTATATCTATTTACAACAGCGAGTCATTCATTGGAGCGGTGCTGGAGCACAAAGGACAAGAATAAGTTACAACCTCTCCGGCTACTGTTGTTGAATTTAGTGTGCGGAGGTCTACAACTATATCTGGAAATTATGCAAGATAGCTTATGAAGTCTGCAAGTCGAAGATAAGACGGTGAAGAGAGAACAGGAGAAAAATATGTAAATACTATATCGTGAGGTTTATAGCGCCTGTGACACACACGCGCCTGTGACACACCCAGGCGCTCACTTGCAACAATCTTTATTTCGAGCAAGTGTGTGTGTCACGTCTCACTTTCGTCCTTGTCTTTTTTCACGCGCTATAAACCTCACGATGTCTTACCAACAAGCCCAAATCACTGCTTTACAGTAAATACTATAGTTTTCTTCACTTTTTAGGGCATCAGTCAGAATAACTATGCATGATATAGCCAGACTTGGTATTTATTACAGAATTTTGAGATGGTAGGATACGAGCTTCGCATTTTTTAGGAAAGGTGGCAAGTTGCATCTTAATCTAATTGTTATTGCAGCAATACCAAGTGACATTTACAATATGAGCGTGTTGTACAACGAGGAGAGCTCACACAAAAATGATCTGTCGTTCAGATATTCGGGGCTAGTGTAAATCTTTTCACATGCAGGGCTGGGAGACAAAATGTTTTGCAACGGCGTAAAGGGTACTGCTTTGTTCAGAATTTTTTTTAACCTCGAACAATCATTGTAAGAGAAGGCGTTTTGGCTCCCAGATGTAAAACTTTATTTGCTGCAGATTTAGGCAACACACGCTCTCGAGGCTTTCCTGTCCGAACGACCATGGTGCGAAGCTTTTATATTCGTGCTCCCAAACTACAGTACCGGGTGAATATATGTGAGCTAGATTGATAACAGTGTACCGGTCTGCATTATTGGTCGTCGGTAGTTCAGCCAACGTAGCAGACGAACGACATGAACACCCTCTGCTCTGATATAATCACTGTGCATCTCCCAAGACTGACAAGCGCATTGTGCATTAGGCGAAGGTACATGGCCGTCTCCGCGCGTGGCATATTTAGTTCTGAAGAATGAAACATTTATATACCGTCCTTTATATAAAACTTAGAGGAAACACGCGTTGGCGTATAGTGAGGTGGATGGTGTCAAGCCAGTCCTCTCGAACCGACCAGTATGTGTGTCGGTTTTAGCAACGTGAGTGATTGCCAATTCCGGATAATAAAGACAGATCATCCACATAAACATGTGTGAATCTTCATCACATGCAATGGAGCAGCGTAGAACATTAAGTAGGATTGGGAAGAGCCCTGCCTCTAAGGAACGACTGTTTATTGCCATCACCTGCCTAAATAAATACCGCTTCCGAAGCAGTAAAAGTGATCACTTAAGAAAAAAGAGAGCATAAAGTGAGTCACGGCAAGTTGACTCTCTTTTTTCTTCCGAAGACCCACTTTTGCGCAAGTAGTCACAAAACAAGAGTCAACATTTGCGCATGGGTCGTTTGACTCTCAACAGCACGCGAAGAGTCGTCGTGGAAGATCGCGACTCCTCTGATATTCGAGATGAGTCTGGCGAGAGAAAGATTATAATTCAGGAGAAGAAATACCAGATAACGTCTTCTGTTTTAGGCAGGCCCTCGGGTTCCTGTCCTGGTTGTAATGGGGTGTATCATTCTTTAATCCTTGTCATGTTCTGCAATTACTTCCAACTCTATATATTGATTTTCCTTGAACATGTTTGATGATACCTCACACTCTTAAGCGATAGCTGGTTTCCTATGCTAAGGAAGACCTGGTTTTGTCACACTGGATTCTCACCATAAGGAAATCTAAAAAAAAGTATTGGCTACTAAAGAGAGCACAGCAACGAGATAACAAGTTCAGTAGGCGCACTCAACAGTATCGATTGTAAATGTAATTCCGCGAGGTAAAATTAAACTTTGAATATTTAATTTCCAAAATCAACAGCTTGTTATGAGGCGCACGGTAATGAAAAGCTGCAGATTTATTTTCAGCAACTCGGGTTATTTAACGTGTACGGAATGACCGGTATACGCGCGTTTTCGCATTCTGCCCCCGTTGGAATGCGACTGCCGCGGTTGTGATTGGACCCGTCACCTCGAGCTCAGTCCCCACTTGCCATCTTTGTTACCTTATAACCAGCTCCAACGATCTCTTTTAGGCACTTGGCCACAAGGAATGGCGAAATTGCTCTAGCTTTTGTGGATGTTTGTTCGCAGTGAAGGACGTGGAATTTCGGGAACGTTTCTTTGTTTTTGGGCAAGAACAGCGAGGTTGCGTCGGTGCGTACCCTTCTCGAGGCACGATCAGGTGAAAACGGGTTCGAGGATCCCATAGAAATAAGTGATTTGTTCGACAATGGCATCTGCCACCCACCACGGAGCCCAACAAGAGGACGTGGCAGAACATGTAAACAAGTCTGCACAGCACCAGCAGTATGCCGTTACTATAACCCAATATGGTATACCCAAGGTAAGACAACCGCACCAGGTTAACCATTGCCGCCAGGAAAAGTCGAAGTGAATGCAAAAGATGAGAGGACAGGAAAGATTAAAAGTAGAAGAGAAAGACGAAGACGAGGGTAGGGAGAGTCAGGAAAAGGAGACTGCCGGTTTCCTCCAGGTGGGTCAGTCTGGAGGTGCTGTCTATGTGAAGGAGAGGCCAAGGGGGTGTGTTGCCTCCGCCAGGGGGCCTTAAAGGTCCAAACACCCAGCATCGGCTCAACCCCCTGGATCCCCCTTTCCCCAGGCACGGCTAAGCCACGCACGGCTACACGCGGGAGGGTCCAACCCCCATGTGCTCGGATACGTGGTGTCGCAACACACCAAACGCCTGCTGACGCCGACGCCCCGTGCGAGGTGTCAGTTATGAAGTTTTTATACACTGTTGCATGTTGGATGAGAGAATGAAATCGATGCACAACGTTTTAACGTGGTGTTTTTCAGATCAATCTCCATCTCACGCTAACACGCATAAATTGTGTGGGAAAAAGTGCCTACAAGAGTACCATAAGGTAAGACGGCTGTTTTTACAGTTAGATTGGATCATCAATTACCAACCAGTTGTTTTCAGCAAGCATAGTATAATGCATAGATTATGTAATTAAGTTGGAATATTGTTTTTATTGCACTTCATTATCTGGGTCTCTTTTGTACATAAGTGCAGACTTTCTTATTTGTTATGTGTAGCTTGATGATCGATTGAAGTTTATTGGCGCAAGGGCATCTAAGGCCAAAGAGCGCCAGGACATTAGTTTTGGTTCAGTAAAATTGTGGGTTTAGTGCTATGACTTAAAGTAGAGGCTGTATAGAGTCCTACACGTGAGACAAATCTATAAATACTAGTGGATAAATTCTAAAATAATTACGAAGATAATTATAAAGCCCTAAATGCATTTGCTACAGGCACACATGTTGAATTATTCTGGATTGTCCAAGTCCCTTGCTGTACAATTCTTGCTTACGCAAGAAATGCAAGAGCTCAGACATACTTTTGTGCATCAGACTGTGCCTCACCTGTGAGGCACAATCTGAAGGTTAGGATGGTATGAGATGATGTCGAGAAAGTTAACTTGCGCAAGATAATTAAGCACTCTTTTAAAGTTAGAAGTGCATCCTCTGATAAGAACATCGAGGGATGGGGTGGTATATGGTGTGAGTAGAGTACTCTAAAATGAGTCAATCGGTCTCCGTGAAGTTCGGGACATTTAATGAGGACATGTAGGAGGGTTACGTTCTCACCGCAGCGTGTGCACGTCGGTGGGTCAGTTGCTGTCAAGAGGTATTTATGTGTGCCATAAGTGTGTCCTATTCTGAGTCGTGCCAGTGTGACTTCGGTGTGTCTATCAAGCTTCAGTGAAAAAGATTTGGTTAACTGCGGTTTAAGCAGGTGGGGCTTATTTTCAACTTCCTTGTCCCATTCAGCTTGCCAATGATTACGGAGCGCCTTTCGTACCACAGGTTTTATGTCCACACCAGGTATCCAGCTTACATCAACGTTATTCTGATGAGCCGGTTGTCCAGCATTTTTGTCCGCCATTTCATTGCCTGCTATCCCAGAGTGACCTGGCACCCAGCATACAACAAGAGCTAGGTTTCGTTTATACGCTACGTGAATGTGTGTTATGTTTAGCTTACTTGCTTAGTATGTTAAGTCGTAAGTTAAGTCCTTTAGAACAGGGAAATAGGTTGAACTTATATATCTTTTGACATATTATAAGAGACTTGTGTGGTGGTGAATTGAACTTCTACATGAGTTACACAATATTTTGGGGTCTCATTATGGTTCCGAGTGGCATTGCAGCATCATGCACATGCAGCTGCAGGCTACATATTGGATATTTATTTAAGACTCTTTTGCTTGGTTGGCTATTGATTCCTGTTTAATAGTAATCAGAACTGTATTGCTTTCATAGTGATTCTGGGCTGACTGATACATTTGAATTTTCCAGAAGACAATAACAAAGACTGATCAAGTATTAACTTTTTCTTGCTAACCTGCCATGTGCTTTTTGGCAAGTTTACTATGAATTCTTTGTTATCCTATGTTTTCTTTTCACAGTAGTCTTCTTGAGAACTAGCCGTAGTCGTGTGTACTTACACCAAGAGTTGTTGACACTATCTGAAAAGCGGCTCTACACTGCCATCCAAGAGTGAGACGACTTACATGTATTAGTTATTTTACTCCATTTGCAAGAATCCTGCACCACGCACTAAGGGTAACTTGACACACACTGCTGGAGTCATCTGACTAATCTAGAATAGTTAACGGACTCCGACAGCTTCAGAGTCTTGTAACCCTTTTGAGAGGGTATAGGCGACTACTACAACACAGCATGTACGACTACTGTGTGCGGAGTCACGTATACACCTTGTATCGAGCACAGATAGTCTCGGGACTCTCTGCCGAAAGAGAGTTCGTGCGTCTCCCACGAAGTGTGTCTTATACGTGACGAGTCCAGACTCTTCGAAAAAAGTAAGGGATACTCTTTTTTTTCTTAGTGTGTACTTTGAAGTTCTTCAATGTAATGCTTGAAGGTATTAAATAAAAAGCCCAGGACACCTAAGCACTACTTGTGAGTTGTGAATGCAAAATCAATTTCGTACAATTGTACGCCACTGATCTGTCCTTCGAATGATGAACTCCTCGCCGGCATACGAGCGCGCTGACACGCTTGGCCTACGCCTCCTATATAGCGCAAGGCCAGTGAATTTCAGTCTGTGACGTAATGTTACCTTGCCTGACTTCCATAGAATCCAATGGAGGCTCTCCCGAGCAAGCCGCGGTGGTTTTAAAGTCGCCGTTTTTGTGACACCGGGCTTTGCAATGAAAATTTTGGTCCAAATAACACCATGCCATGAACCAGAATGTACAGGCCTGCTATGCCGGAGACGCTAGTTTAGCCCAGTGGGCAAGGCAGTCGGCTTCTGAACGAGAGGTCGTAGGTTCGAAACTCCTCATCGCCAATGTTTGTTCTCTCAAATTTATTCAAATTTTTATACATTAACTTCTTTATAGTGACCACCTAGGCTAAGTTAGAACGCAGGTGAGAGGTTGCGCTCGCAAGGAACGCGCGGATAACGCAGGCTTCCAAAAGGGAGGTTGACGCAGCGTCGTGGCGATGCCCTCTCCCATCACGTGACACCTGGTGCGCCATAGCGGCAGCTGGTGTTCCCTTTCTCTCGCTCGGCTTCGTGGATACGCGCACGTGATGTGGCGTCGCAGCCTATGGGAATTCAGATACCCTTTCACTGCTACAGACGGCGGCCTCTTCACTCAATGGGCCATTTGATGCTTTCGCATCAATAAAATATGTGACTTGCCGTCTTTGAACGACACAACGGCTGTGAGAGGCTGTGTCCGCAAAACCTGGTTAATTAGGGCTCTTGCACTCAACTGGAAAGCGAACACCGTGCCTAGAAATCGAACCCGTAATGTCGCACTTAGCTGGGGAACGCAACAGACACTGCGCGACCACGCTGTGTTAAAGCTGATGAAACAGTCAAGGCTGACAATTTCCGATAGTCTAGCCACAAAACCCTGTGTAGTCTTTTTGTCACATCGACGAGCGTCGTCACTCTGGGTGGGCTAAAGGCATCGCGACAATAGCTTCGGCGCCTTTGTTTGAGAGGAATTCAGTATTATTTTCAATGTATCCAACGTATTTCAATGCATCATGACAAAGAGCTCGTCTTCCATACTTCAATGTACATTATGTGCGCTGCCTTTGTTAAGGCTCATGTTCAGGGAACCATTGTGTACATTTCAATAGGTACAGAAAGCAAGCACCTTATAGTGTACGCTTAGTAGGTATTCAACTCTGGAGTGTGCTTTGCTCGAAAGTTTCGAACAGCTTATAAAAACCTCTTTTGTTACGCATGATCTTTAGTGGATACTAAGACGTGGCATGGTTACAAATTTTGAGCTGCCAACAAAGCTTCATGGTTTGGAGAAGCGGTGTTTCATTAGAAACCATCTACTCATATAGGAGCGTTGACCGGAACGGCAGGTTTAAAAACGCAACGTGTTAAGGTATTCCGCGAAAGTCCTATGACAACCAGGCACAGTGCAGCAAAATAGAAAAACAACAAAAAGGCATGATAGAGAGAATAAACATTTCTTCAAAGCGTAAAGTCTTGTTACAACAACGCCTGTTGTAACCAAAAATATTACACTCGCTGTCAAAGTGGTAATATATTACTGGGGTATCCCTACAGAAAAATTGTTTGTCGCACAGAATTTTAACTATTGAAGCAGGTTATGCGTTATGACGATGCGACAATGGCACAGTGCATTGTTCGGACACCGTTCGTTTTCTTTTCAACCTCTTCAAATATGAGGTGGAAAGTAAAACACGCGAGCAGCTTCTGATAAAAAATTACCGTACTTCAGCTATAACTTTGCTATGAGACTTGTAACATCTTTTCTCTCAATCACTTCTCACTTTTCTCTCAATCGGGTGTCTAAATAGCCCGACTATTGGTTTGAAACGGTAAACTTCACGTAATATTTAAGCAAATCAATACATCTTTATTCTTAATACATGAAGATAACTTGAAACTTCAGTGCAGCTTTCTAAAAAAAATTGAGCAATTAAATCAGCGAGACCTTAAAAAACGGTACTGCTTGTGTCACAAATCTGCCCTGAATGCTCAACGTGACTATTACCACGGCGCCTCATAGATTACCAAAATTAGGGGCAAGTCATGGGTTATTTTATACGTATCAGCTCCGCGCCATAATCTTTGTGTGGTTATGTCAGTCTAGAATAATGCGTGTTCTTTCCTCGTGAATTATTCTGTAAAAAATTCACCCAGAAACTCCTCTAACAGCTGTCCAAGTATTTGTCCAGATGTCCAAGTATGCGTAAGCATTGTGCCACTTCGTAATCTCCACGCAGCCCGATGTGATTTTCAATGTTATAGAACTTCATCCATCCAATTAAAACCCTTATCAACCCTCATCGGTGGTTCGCTTATCGTATTCGATAGTGAACATGCTAAGGTAAGTTTAATTAAGATAGAGTTCATTACTGCACTGGAGCCCATAAGCATTGGTGTTTATTAAGGTGAAATTAGTCACCGTAAATTAGGATAGCGTTAATTATAGCACTCAAACCCACTACATTTGGTGGGAGTCGAACCCACGACCTTTGGTAATAATTAAGGAGAATTAAGGTTAATTTAGCGAAGCTGTTGCAAAGCCACCGGTACATTTGCTGAGGAGGGTATGCAATGCTTTATTGATGGTATGGGATGCTTGTCTTGAGCTTGTTCTTAATTGAAACGTAGGCTATTCTCTACGTTATATGGGTGATTTCAATGTATGTATGCACTATTCGCTTCACTTTGCTCAGCGCTTGTGGCCTCTGCCTTACGTAGGTATGAGTTATTGCATTTTTAGCTTGCTTACGGGCGTATAAGCTATTGGTTAACGTGGTATTGGCCATTCATTGTCTTACGTGACAGACAAACTTCTCGTTGGGTAGGCATACAATTTCTTACGCATTTAAATATCATTTCAGCAAACGTTTTATTATTCCTCCACTTTTACGGCACCTATTTTCAGGTGTGATTTGCTGCCAATGGACACGTCAGCTTGTGATACCCGGAATTATTATCCCTTTGAAATCATTTTTCAAAATAAAATTTCTTCTGCGATTTTTTTTTTCGTCCACCGCACTACCACCCGAGTCATGGTCTATCATCCATACCACATGGGATCACTGAACTGACTGTCATGGAAGAATAGAGTGTGCGCATTTTATGAGCACGAACGTTGACTTCTGAGCCCTCCGATTAGAGGAGATGCAGGGAGTCTTTGTTCAACGCGTACACATGATACTGATGCATAATGAATGAAAAAGCGTTGATTACGGATTAAATATAATGTTCGAATGGCTTAAGTTTGCCTCAGCATGAAATGTCATCTCGTGACCGAGCGCGAATGGTTGAAAGGAAAACCGGAAAGGTAAGCAATAGGCCAGCAAACGCCGACTGCCCGCTTATGAGGACCTCTGGATGGGTTATAGTCAGATGCTTTCTAATCCCTATTGCTTCACTGGAAAACATAAACAGTGCTGAGAACCGCAGTTTAGCGGTGTTCTTTCCGAGCCTGTGTTTCTTTTGGGAACAAAAATAATTATGAAGGGCAGCTATAACTGCCACAGCAATGCGACGCGACAAAATTGATTTCGACGTGCTTGGCTTTGCTGGAAGCGTTTATTGCTGGGCTAGTTGGCTGTAGCGCTTGTCCGTGTCCACCTTTCCTGTCTTTGTGATTTTTATCTCGCTAAGGTACTACTTCAACTATGGCTTTGCTGTATTCATTAGTTCATAAAGGCCGCTTTCCCAGCCACTGTCAAGGGAAGGAAGATCTCAAACCAGTAACAACGGCGAGCGTTGTGACGCGGGCCCCGTGCCAAGCGAACCTTGAAGCATAGCTTATCTACGTTGCGTACTATATGACTTAGTGAATGAAAAGTACGCTTCAGAAAGCGCAAAGTTCCTTTGGCTAATGTAGGCTTTAACACTTCATTGTTAGGACAATAGGCCACGTGTTACGAGTCTTATCTTGTTATACCTTGTTTGCAGATTAGGTACTAGAGTAAACGTATCGGGTTCATGATTACGGAACTCTGCCGTGTTTTACGAGGAAGAAGGTCAGAGAGGAAGGTTCCAAACTATATTTGACCACAAGGTGGTTGCTTCACCTACATCGAGATGCAGGCCTAGCGCCTTGCAATAGAGCCCACAACCTCAGCATAGCGTTATAGCCAGTGAGGCTCCACGGCGCGTACACATCACGCAACCTATACAGTCGAAACCAACAAACAAAAAACGAATGCGTATTTAGACTCACTAGATACATTCCGTAGCGAAGCTGTAATGTGAATAGAAATGCAGTATAGTTAAATCCTCTTTCATTCTTATCTTCAGGGACGTTAGCAGGCGTTTATTAAGAATTACTCGTATCGTGTGTTTCATCTGCCAACTAAGCTCCAAAGCAATAAAAAGAAAAAAATTATTTCTTTATATATCCCACATGGCCAAACTTGGATGGCGTTATCATTTATGATCTCAAATTTCATCTAGCTTGCCAACGTATTTCACCCGTTGTTCAATAAGAATGACGGTTGGTGTTGTTTTTCATATTGCGCTTTTAGTTACATGACTAAAGAATTCTTTCTTTCATTCATTCATTCTTTATTTACATCATATTTTACAAAATACGAAAGCCTTACTGGACCCATAGCCTTAGGCTAGTCCCGGGTCCATAGTGGACTTAGGCTATAAAACGCAACACGCCAGCACACAAAAGCAGCAGACATATTACATAATAGTAATATAAACATAGATAACTCAGACACGAAGGTAAATATAACTCAGTGTTCTTTTATCCTCAACGCGCGCGAGCAACAAAACAGACCTAATACTTAACAATGACATTGACATTCACAACTTGAGCAATTGACATGTACAACTTAGACAGGAATCTAAATTTAAAGAAGTTTCCTTTTATCGACAGTATTTTTCAAAAAAGTATTTTCTCACAGCAGACCTAAAGTTACGGGCTTCTATTATATGTGTTGGCAAGAGAGAGAGAGAGAGGAGAGTTCAGGAAAGGCAGGGATGTTAACCAGTCAAATGTGTTGGCAAAGAATTCCAAATAAGTAGGCCGTTAAATTCCACGAGCCTTTTCCCGTACAGATTTTGACATGGGGGCAAATTAAAACACTGATTACTCGCAGCTCTTGTATTTCGTAACGGTATTTTAAACAAGGTAATTGGAAGTGGATTATTGTTTTCGATAATACTATGAATTACCTCAGCAATTTTCAATTCATACAATGCCTGCACTGGCAACACATGCAATGAGCTATACAAGTACGTACTGGATTGTGTACACCTAGATGAGGTAAAAATTCTTAATGCGCGTTTTTGCAGACAGAATACAGGCTCAAGGTAAGTTAGAAAGATGTTTCCCCATGAGTGAATACAATACGATATGTGGCTGTGAATGAAGGAAAAGTACAGAATGCGTAGGACAGGCTTACTTGTTACCAGCCGTTTCGCTACTTCGTAGTTCCAAGTAAATATTAAGGCTGTTGATTTGCTGTCTTGAGGCTTTAGATATTAGCGTGCGACATTTAGGCAAGCGAAATTGCGGCTAACGCATGACTTCAATGCCGCTCGGTTTCTTCGAAATACCTCGTTTGCAGCAATGGCACACACCGTGCCTCGCGTATGAAAACACGTCACAGGTACTCTTTAGTCTCGTACCAAGACATCACACAACACTACGAGCTCACCCGCAGAACATATGCACCCCCACACAAGTCACTTACCAGAGAGCAGGAGCGATTCCTCCAAGCTCTACAGGTTAATGCATTCCCCCGCCCAACCAGAAATCACATCATAGCCCCTGCACAATTCTCTCCGCAATGCCGCTTCAACGCAGAGCCCGGGTCCCTTAGGCACATAGTAGGGGTTTGCAGAGAGGCGCCATTAAATCCTCCGAGCCCTTACCACACCAACGAGCTTTGGGAGAGAGCCTTGGCCAGCTCCAACCTCGAGGATTAGCAACGGCTGATTGCGAGGGCACAGGACGCGGCCCGAGCTGAAGGCATTCTGGATTGAGGACGCCTCTTCAAAGCTGCATCTACCTAATAAAAATTTTTATTCTCTCTCTAGTAAGCGCACAAACAAGCGTTGAGCTTGATTACACATGAGCTTGCTCCAAAGGCGAAGGAAAATTTTAAGCCTTAACCCTTTGTGTTGATCTAATCTTTGAACGAATCAATGCACGCATAAGGACATTGACAATAGAGCTACAGAGATTGCAGTGCAAAGGAATGCGAGGACCATTGTGGTAAAGTGCGCTCTACGCGGCGATCTGCCGTGCCAGTTGAGTTCCTTTTGCTTCAGGACCTCATTGACTCCACATCAGGCCACTGCATTCTTGACTTCAAGACAGCAGATCACCTCTTTGAGAATCAATATAAATGGTTTGTACCTGCTTTTCCATTCAGCTCTTTTGTCAGTTTTTTAGTGAGTGAGTGTATACTTCTTGTATGTATACCATTCAATGTGAACTGCTCTGACCATGCCTGTAGATAGTGTGCGATTTCTTATGAAAAATACCGTTGGCTCTTGTGTTACGACAAGTGGTTTTTCTCAAGCTACGTTACGAAAACTAATATGCAGAGCTTCTATAAAGTGGGAATCGATATTGTACGAATAATATTATGAGAACGTGACTTTATATTTTTGTTTACACTCCTGCAAAGCATTGTACAGAAAGACGAACGTGTTTGCATAAGGCCTTCAATTTTGGGTGTGATTTGAGCGTTTGAAAGACGACAGCAGTAAGGCGTCGACCACCCCGAAAAGTCTAGCATGGCATTGGCGCCGATGGCATGACGATTAATCGAATCCTCGTACGCCGGCAATGAAAAATTTTCTTGTTGTTGTGCTTCTGGTCGCAAGATTATTACCACGCGGTGTTTATGCCGTACACTGTTCAACAGCTATGCCAATACAGAGCAGCAGATCAGGCCGATGAACAATGTCAGACGTAGATACTTAAATGGCATGCCAACTAAGGCGGTATATGATGCTTGTCGAGGAATAATTGTGATCAGAAGTGGAAGCACAGAGAAGCGCGGCACAGATCTAAACATGTGTAAGCATTCTATAGCGCGTGTCTATCGTGTCTCACAACTATTGTACGGTACATTGAGCAAGAATCCGCGCCTACAAAGTAAATCATACCTAGCAACCCGAAAATGGGATAGCGCATATATATTGTATAAATTTAGGAGAACATCGAGCAAGTCTTTAAATATCATACGCTATTCTCCAACGAGGCCTGTGTGTTCGAGCGACACTTACAAGCCAATTGTAAATGAACAAGTTTCGTGTTGTGACCTATTGCTTTATTAAGCTGAACAGAGCCGTGATCACTCGCCGTACCTCGTCTGTCAGAATATAGTCCTGTATTGTCCCGCGGTAGTGACAGTGAAGAGCACAGTAGCGAAAACTGCGAATCAGGAAAGTGACTCTTTATTGGGCGAACCTGTGGCCAGAATAAACAAGCTACATACGAACAAAACGATAGTGGCGAGCACAGTCGGCTCGCCGAAGGTACTAAGGAAAACGCTGGTACCTGCACGCCTTCCAGAAAGTGCTACACAACTCTCGTCCCTCCTACATGCTGATTGCACAAGGTTCGGCGAAAACACACAACAGGAAGAACAAACGACAACATGCGAGTAAGTAAAAAAAATTAATTAATCGAGATATAAGTGCCAAAACCACTTTCTAATTATGAGGCACACCGTAGTGGAGGACTCTGGAAATTTGGACCACCTGGGGTTCATTATTGTGCGCCTAAATCTAAGTTCTCGGGTGTTTTCGCATTTCGCACCCATGCGTCGAAATGCGAGTAAGTTCCGAATGGCGCAGGCACGCCTTGCGCTGAGCGATAACCTTAAGTTGCATTAGCGGAAGAAATACAGCCACTGAGAAAAAGACTAAATAAGTGCACGTGTCAATATAAGCCTGTAGCGCCCAATGTACGCTATCTTGAGCTTGCCGCCTCGACATGCAGATTTCAGCGCGGGAACCAACCTACATGCCCACGGTTGCGTCGTTCAGAGAAAGAGAGAGAGATAGAGAGAGATTAGTGAATTTGAACGAGAAGGACAGATAAGGGCAGAGCCGTAACTCTCTCGCAGAGGACAGCTCAACAGCACCGCACGGGGAAAACGGTGTGTGGGAAGAAAAAGATGAAGGAGAAAGAGAGACCAGAAGTACCTGCTGGATAGTTTAACAAACCGGAGTATCGAACCCCAACAAAACGAAAAACCGGAAGAAAACGTTATTTTTTGCTCGTGCCAGAACTAAACTGTAAGGTTACGATCTTTTTTTTTTCATTCAGGAGCGAAACCGAAAAGAAAAACAGTGGTTTTTCGTTCAGGCTGGCCACCTTTCGTGGAGCTTTTCATCTATGTGTTGCGTGCGCTTATGGTTCAACTGTGCTGCCTCCTTTGTAAACACACACACTTCTCCCTATTTCAGAAGTAGCAGCACATTAATATTATGTTGAAGGTATCGCGTCGAGTGGTAGACATTCATTATAGTACTGTGGACTTATGCCTCAGGAGCGAAGGAGAGAGACAGCTGACGCGAATGGACGCCAGAATGGAACTGCGTGCAGCGGCTCCACGTGGCACGGCAAGACGCCGTCTTTATTTTCTTGTCATGCGGGCGCACGCTATCCAGGTTCTAGGCGCCGCTTCCCCCCTCCCCTCCCCCCGCCTAGACTGGAAGTTGAAACCTGACTGAGGGCCTGCTGTGACACTCTGGTCCGACGCCAGGTGGCGACGCGAGGCTTTCCATGGCGGTCTCCACGTAAGCCGGCTTAAGGCGCCCTAAGCTAACTTTCTCGGCCCGGCCGTTCTGTAGGGGCATGGCGGTTTTCGGCATGCGGTTGAGGACGCGGAATGGTCCGTCGTAGGCTGGGGTTAGCACTGGTAGGACCGCGTCGCGGTGCACGAAAACATGCGTTGAAGAGGCCAGGTTGGGGTGCACGAAGTTTGTATTGTGGCGGGAAGGATGGGGTGCAGTGGGCCGGAGGGCTCTAACACAGTCCAGGAGGCGTTGTAGGAATGCTTGTGGCTGGGATGGTAGCTGCATTGGTGTAAAGAAGTCTCCGGAGAGAAGCATAGAACTACCGCACACCAGCTGTGCTGCTGAGCACTGTAGGTTTCCCGGAAGACGGCCCGTAAACCCAGGAGCACGAGGGGCAAGGCGTCAACCCAGGTGGCGCATTTGAGGCGGGTAACCAGGGCGGCCTTCAGTTGGCATGCAGCGAAGGCGTTCCACCATGCCGTTGGTACAGGGGTAATACGCTGTGGTACGGCAACATCTGGCGCCGAGAATTCGCTTAAGGCAAGCAAACAGGGATGACTCAAATTGGCGTCCATGGCCTGTTGTCACTGTGCCAGGACAAACAAAGCGAGGTACCTACGCAAATACTGCCAACCCACGATGGGTTCATTACAGGAGTGGTATAAATACAGAAAGAACATACAAAAGTATTACGTTCCTTGCATGTTTGTAAAGCACTCGTAAGCGTTTGGAAATCATCACCGCCAAATATTTTTTCGTGCCATTCAAAAAAATATATATATACTTCCTAGCTGCGTGCTGACTTTTAATCGGCGCACTTGAAGCAGGGGATACAGAAATGAGATATCGCTTCTTACAAGCGTTTCCGCAGTGCGATTTTTAAATCGAAGCTTTCTTTTCCGATTACTCCGCGTTGCAAATGTTTTATTTATAATTAAGCAGATAATGGGGGGGGCGGGAGCTTCCATTTTGGTGGTGACGTCCTGGGAAGAATGCGAGGGAGAAGGGGAAATAGCATTGGGCAATTAGGTTGATTGCGTGGATATAACATCTCATAGAAAGATTCTACGATAGCCCAAGATTTCTGTACTGATCTGCGGGTCCCCTCTTGGCCTTTTCCGTTGCTGAAAACTTGCGAGACGTAGGGCTGTGGGGACAGTGCTTAGAATTTCCCGTCAGTGCTGGGCAAGCGCTGCAAACTGCTGTACCGTGTTGAAGACGTCGGCTCTCTTTTGCATGTTGCACCTCGTACACAGATTTGTGCTTCTGCCTGCTTCGCTATGACAAGTCGTCTCTTTGGCAAAGAGTGCCAGCCTGACAGATGTCAGGGACGTGCCCACGCCTAATCTTCGTGGACATTTGTCCGCTCATCCTAGTTTGGCAATTTTTCCTCTTTGCTATTGGCTGAATGCTTTCGACAGTAGTATGCCTAGGATCAGGATTGACTGAAGTGTTCTTTAAAGAACAATCCTAGCTCAAGAACTTTTTTTGTTGCAGAAGTTCTAGTGTCAGAGCGCTTTTTAGAAAGCGTCTTTGTGAAGGCCAGCTAACAACTCGCAGTGGAGAAAAACTATCTTTACTGGGCTCTTAGTCGGCCATAATATCAACAAAGCGAGCCATCAAGGGTGTCTCAGAATTTGTTGTTAACGCATGATTCGGATCAAGGCTGCGAATGAGCCCTTCTGACAAGAACGTCTACATCGTCGCGTCCTATACTCATCCTTCCTTATGCACGTCCTTTAGTCCCTTTACCTTTCCCGCTGCAGAGAGGAGCAGCAAGGAAGAGGACTGTCTGCATTTTCACAATAAATTCTTCTTTCTATGTCTAACTTAAGCTTCCGTTCGCATAAATCCCAGCATGGGTCTTGCGACTGTCCATTCTCTTTTTACGTACTGACTACGACAAATCGCCTAATTTTTCCGTGTAGCTTAGCGGCAGAGTCAGCAGCGTCGAACACTTCTACAAAGTAGGTAAATCCTCTTTTCCTGTTTTTACTCGTCGCTTATTTAAATGATTGCAAACCGGTGCGAACCAGCTTGCGTGGTTATCTTTATCGCTCCGCTTTGAACCGGAACTGTTCCGTTTTCGCTGTACTGGAACGAAAACGTGAAATGAAAAATGGTTCGGTTCGATGCTTTGCAAAAAACCATAGCATAAATGTTCACCACAAAAATAAAATTTTATATCTTTCAAGATTTCATTGTTCTTCGCACAAATGTGCTGTCTCTAGGAAGAAAACAAGGTGAACATTCTGTTCCAATTTTACTTGACGTGGAACAGCGTTCAAGCGTTGCAAGGATAGGACGCCTGGTTCTGCGGCGCATGCGGCGTTTGGGTACAGCGGTGTTGCTTAAACATAAATGAAATTCGAAATTGAATATGCTGTGATTTTTAGTCGAAATATTGGTGCTTCAGCGAAACTATGGGCCTATATTCTATGTTCGCACAAGCTGCTCGTACTGACATATTATTTCGTTACACAGAATAGAGTTGCGCTCACTTGCACTACTAGTCGCAACCAGATATTGCGAAGAAATTCAAGGATCGATTCCAATATTCCAATCGGATAATTGTTTCTTCGGCGCGAGCAATAGCTCACCATTGCGATAGGTTCGAAAAAGGTGCGTAGTAAAAAGCGATCGAAACGATGACGACGACGACGAGAACAACAACAACAACGACAACAAGAACTGTGTCTTCATTCATAGGGCAAGACTTTTTCTTCGGAATAGTGAGACACTTCCAACATATGATGAATGTTTATGCAACCAACAAACAAAAAAAGCTTTTGACCCCTTTCGTACAAGCTTAGATATTTATAATGGTCTTAGAGAGTTCGGCAAACTTCTTAGGTGTCACTGTGGTGTAGAAACTATGTAAACACAACTTAATCACCCATTTCTGCGAGTGAATATAGAGCGCGCTATTTTTAAATTGAGTTCTGTCCAACTATAACTAACGAACTCCTAATACAGCGAAAACAATATATGCAATGAATGCGTTCGCAGTATCTAATCTCGACTATAATCTTGTATATAAAATGGGGAAAAATTGCCGACCTTAACAGCCACGCTGAGCCCGCCTATTCGACCACCATAAAAAAAAAAAACGTGGAGAGCGATGACATCTCTTTTTCCGCGCGATAGGAACTAGACTCTAGCAAACCAGCTGCGGCGTCCGCACTAGGGGATGCCTTACAGCTCGCCTCCAACATTAGCACCTCCAGATATTTCAGGTGTATTTCTATCAGTGTGGGCCGAAAATAAAATCCATCATTATACTAAAGCGGAAAATATTAGTAACAGCATGTAATCGAAGTTAGCTACTGCGATGAACCTAGCTCTTAATAAATCACCCATTTAGAACGCTCTCACCTGTAGACAGTTGATGAATTTCTGTTTGCACGGAGTAAATACCTCTTTATTGAAAGGGGACGAAACCGTTAGAACAAAAAACAAAAGTGAAATTTAGATTTAGAAAGCGAACTAATTAGTGGAAAAGCTAAATTACTCAACCTGCTCCTACACAGGTCAGCGTCCCTAGATATTGAGAAACGTACCAGAAATTGAAAGCAGTGAATGCCTGAGGTTAGGTAACTATCCCGACTCTCGAGCTCTTCAGTACTAGCACTTTCACTTCAATACGCTAAGAAGGAATTTAAGAAGTGCTGATGAAGTTTCCTGTAAGTTAAAGGAACGACTAGTTTATAAACAGCGCTATCGCCCCTCACGATGTTCTTCGGAGATCAGATAGAGCGAGCGAAAAAGGAAAATTTATATAAGGCAAGTTTGTACGGTAAAACAACAATTTATTTCTGATAAGTACTTCAGTGTAACGAAACTAGACATGTGACTTAAATAGGCCCGGCGGAGCACCTGAGCGTTACCGTCCAGCTTCCACTGAGAGTGCACGATGTTCATTGGGCACTTCCGTGGCGCAAAGTGCTTACGGTTCCGTTGGTGTTACCATGAGAAATGTGCCAAAATTCAGGAAAGAGATTAACACAATAGACAACACATAAACGAAACACAGAGAAGTTAGTTTGCATAAACTGAGCCAGCATTCGGCGTTAGCTTCTTTGCGACAATCCAATACTTGAAAGCACCTACGCGTGATATTCCGAAGCATGGTTGACAGTATTTCTAACACTAGAGTTCGGGAGGTTGGCGGGAGAAAAAGTGCGAGGAAATTGTAGTAAGGCATGAATTCTTGGGAATCTGTGGTGTCAGCTCATTTGAGTAAGTGCATGAGCTGCTGTACACCACGTCACTCTCTCCCCGTTTGTGTCGCGTGGTTGCGCTTGCTTGGAAATAACTGCCGTGAACGCTCAGAGGAATTCCAGCCGAATGCTAACACTGTCTTTGCCTATCATTATCACCGAATTCTACTGCAGTTTTTTTCCCTTCCTGGCTTCCCACACCCACGAAAGTCTACACAGCAATGACAGACATTCATGTGTATTGCTATGAATTCCAGCGTAGCCAGAGATAATTTTTGTTGTTGTAGTTAATTTTGTTTTTGGCATGTTTGATACATTCGTATACCGGCGCAGCGGACGCTGCAGTTTGTGTGCCTCCGTTAGGGCCTCCTTACTGAGTACTTCAACGGAGCCTCTAAGACACGCTGAGTGAGTGAGTGAGTGAGGGAATGAGTGAGTGATTGAGCGATTGAGTGAGTGAGTGAGCGATTGAGTTTGTGAGTGAGTTAGTATCTGAGCAAGTTAACCGAGTAAACTTAGAAAAAAAATGACAAGTTTACGGTGCCCTTTATAACTTTCGCTTGTCTGAGACCGTTAGCTTTTGAGATTTTCTGAGGTTGCTTCCTTGAGAATCACAAACTGCTCATCTATGTGAAGGCGCATGTTTAAAACTAAACTTTGTGAAGAAAGAGCCCTATTCGCCGAAATTTACTTGCCCTTTCCGGTGCCTTGTTAAGAACACAGCGCATATTTTTCTGAATGAAACTTCTAGCTTGCCCTAACGCTCTGTTACGAACATTATTGCAAGCTAGCTTCCTCCTTCCGTAGAACGCCGCACATTCGCGAGCAGCCATAATAAAAACTCATCAAACTAGAGCTACATTGAGGGGTAGCCAGCATAAGACCAATGAAAGTTGTTTGTCGCCTGTGTCAGCGCGGTGCCTTCGGCTACTCTGCTTTTCGTAATTTCGGTATGCGGCAACGAAAAAAATGAAAGGCTAAATTTTTCGAATAACAGGTGAAACATACCACGTGTTGTTGATGTTGTACAGAACCCTGCGGCTCAATAATTCGAATGGCTTTCGTTGGTAGAACACCATAAAATATGAATAATCAGAAGTGCAGTTTCCATCAACGGTGATACGCGGTGGCGCATGTATTTGACAGGAGTGAGGAACAACAATTAAATCTAAAATGTTTCAACGTGAGTATGTAATTCGTTCGCCAGAAGAGATAATGCTATCAGCCTCTTTTCACACAGCACGTACCGCAGCTTTCCAGGCCATGATTCAGTCAAACAGTTACATATTTTCCTTGACAATGGTAAATGCCTAAAGATTTGACCTGCTTTTAATGCTAATGCAGCTTCACTCAGCAGTGAGATGACTGTTATATTTTTTCCAGTGCATAATAACTCATAGATTTATATTTACCCTCATTGATGTCGCCTTTCGAACCATTGAGTTTCGTCGTCGCACAGTTTCAGCATGATTTCAATACATATTGTTGTTACGCGTGATAGTATTAGGCCTCTTTTGCTCCCTGGCCTATTACATGCTTGGTAAACGGCGCTGTGCTTCGGAAGCCACTGCGCATTTCACGACGGGGCCCAAGGGGAACTCGAGATCGCGGCTCTTTCTCGCGCATCATACATGGAAGAAAGTTGGGAGGCAGCGCGGGAGGGAGGGGGGTGGGCGGCTACAACTGCACTAACAATTGCGTACTTTGCACCGCATCTTGAAAGGGATCTACAGACGACTCATGCCTCTGTGCGCACTGTATTCTCGCCGTTGTTGCGTTGAAGCGATAGACCACACGAAGGTCACTTCACTCGCTGCTGCTGCCGCTCTTGCTCCCACCGGCGTTGTGACAGCAAGTGTTCGAGCTCATCCAGGGTAATGCGTTCATCTTTGCTTGAGAGCTATGACACCATGCTTAATTCACTTAGTAAGCGAATGTTTCCGAGTCTATACGGCCAATAAAACTACTGTCCTTACTTCGTATAGCTGTCTGATAATTTGCTGTGTCAATCGATGCCTCGACTTGCGGCCGAAACTGCGCCTTTTGCAGACTTAAGCAATCTGCGCTCAGTTTATCTAAGCTTAACAGATATCGTTGTTCGCCACCTTAAGCTTTGGCTCGTGCCACTGTGTCTTCACCCCTTGACACAGCTGATGGCGAGTGCATGGTATCTTGTATCCTGACGTCTTGCTCATGCGCAATGTTGCTGTATCCAGCACTTCCACCAAAAATGCTACGCGGAAGGCAACACAAGCACAAGGCTACATTTACAGAACCACGTGTTTTAACGCAAAGGCATACTCACAAAAAAGAAGCACAGACTCCCGTGACAGGCACTACTAACGATATATTACTATATGTCGTTAACTAGGCGAACAATAAGTCCTCCTGGGGTACCATATAGAGATTATATACGCAAAAAAATGTGATGTGCTGGGCAGGATGGGCCCTTGTTCGAGCGAGCTTTTTTCTTCGTTTCCACCACGCCGAAAGGCATCTGCCGTTGGTCATAACCAGCCCAAAGCTATGTGGTAGGTGCGGAGTAGCTGCTACACATTTCAATCGATGCCGTTACTAAAATACTCAAGTATTCAAAACGAACTAAATAATCACCATAAAGATAATTTAGCACAAGATCCATGCAACGAATGACAGGTCACTCACCGAAGAGTAAGCCACCGTATAAGACTGTGGAACACAAGCAGAGTGGAGAAAGAGCAGAAGGCCAAAGTAAAACAGAAATAAAGACCAGCTGGTGCTATACCTAAAATATTTAACATGCGGTCGGGTAAAATACATTAGCAGCAAAATATTTGTAATACTCACGCAGCAAAACTGAAAAAAAAATTTACATTAATGGGCTACTATGTTTAGCAACTGATTGCTTCACAGTAAGGTTACCTAGTTTGAAGCTTATTGCCTTTTGAAATCCCGCGATCAGGCAGGTAACTAAGATCCTGTCTATTTTTTCTTCCATTTCTTGTACAGTTCACGACATTTCATTTTTGCTTAATGCAAGACATGTTAGAAAAGGTAAAAAGTTTGCATGACGCCAAATAATTTCTGCTTATCAGCCGGTATTTCTGAACGCGTGGTTTCCGGAAAAAAATAAGCTTTAACTTTGAATATTTGTCGCCGTTATCATCAGCAGCAGCAGCTGCAGCAGCCTTACTTTATGCGTGCTTAAAAGCCAAGGCCTCCGCCATTGACCTTAAATCACTCCTGCCTTGCGCCAGCGTACTCCCCATTTAATTTTACGAATACTTGCGAACACCTAACTGGTTTTATTTTCAGTATTGTGTTTCACATTACTTTCTTTACTTTCATGTTCAATTTACTCGCACAGAACTCTTCAAAGACGCGAATAATCAGGGGTCACGAGAATAATTCCGCAAGGGCAAAAAGGAGGTGGCTCGCAATGCATTTGTCTTTTATGAGTGGCTCACACTTGTCCTTTTGCTTTCTTTGTGTTCTGAACAGCACGGCCGGATTGAAGTGAACAAGCCGCTAACGGTAATTGATCGCGCGTTGGCACGATGATTAGCCTTTTAGCGTTGAAAGATCGAATTTTGGAAGACTTGTGTCCGAGAGCCAGTTGGTAAATTACATGTTCTAGGTAGTAAAATGATAACGAACCATACAATGTCCCCTTGGGAGAGCTTATTAAAGTGACAGAGACAAAAAAAAAAGGATTCGGTTATCAAAAAAGGACGTCATTGCGCCCTGATGCAAAACACACATAGTTAAGTAAGCCGACGCGTTCCAGCAGAGGTCAAAGGACTAACTTTTTTAGAAACAAGTGAAAAGAGTAAAAGCAACCAGTGACGGAGGATGAGTAATTAACGATGCCCTGGAGCATTGCGTACGTGGTTCGCTGCCCTCAAGTTTTATTTTTTTTTTAAATCACGCGAAATGGTGATGCAGCTCTGTATCGAATAAGAAGGACGGCGAAGTTACTTTGGCTTTGCACGCGTGCGTTGGGCTTCACCGAGTGCATTACGAGTTGGTAAACCACGCGCACAGAGAAAAGCAAAAAAATGATGTAGAAACATCGTAACTTTATCGAAAGGGAAGCAAGCAATGTGGCATAAGTATACCCTCAAGAGACCCAGAACTTTCCCGTCTACCCTCCTGTGGGATCGAAGGTTTAAAACGTAGCTTTATTTGACTATTTTCCTGGTCTTGGCGTCACCTCCTGGTTTTCGGGTTGGTCGATATCTCGATAGAGTAATAAAGCGAATCGCATTCTTTAGCTATTTTAACTGGCTGTCTATCGGGCTGGGTTGCTAACCATTTTCGCGCCGGCTCGGCTCACCCCGTAACTTAGGTTCCATGGTCTAAGTCGGACTGCTGTGCTGAAAGAACCCGGCTCGGAACCAGAGATCGGAGCAGCGTAGGGTCAGTCGGTTCGTTATTTGGGTATGTGCCGCCCTTTGAGACACATCCGTGACGCCAACTTGGGTAACTGCGCATATACTTCCCTTCAATGACTCTCGTTATCACCAACTCAGGTCACCGTGTGTGTGCCACACTTAAATAAATCTCTTTCAGACCAAGTATTCTTACTACGTATGTGCAACTAGGTATGTGGCTCTGTTCAATGAGTGTCTTTAACTCCAACTTGGGTGACTCAGTATGTGCAGCTTTCCAATTACAATGAAAAAAAGATACATATATGCGGATGCCAAGCACTGTGGGAATCGACGTAAGAGAAGCTTTCGATGCTGTTTGCTTTCATTGAGGAAAAATAGTGTTCTGCCTGTCCCTTCTGGTTGTGGTGTTCACCACGCTCCTCGCCTTCCATGGCCGTCATGCCTTGTGGTTGCCCTTTTCGCTTCTGGTAGTAGTGCTCCCTATGCTCGTCGTCTTTCATGGCCGCCATGCGTCGTTGGCTTGCCTCACGTCCTCGAGCCAGCATAGATTCGTGGGCTACACCATGTTTCGCTGCGTAGCGACGACACTCCTGTTCCGCGCGGCCTTTCCTTCGGGCCTAAGTGTCCTCGACGCTGAGTGCACGTTTTGTAGCCATGTTGATGGCGCGTGTTTACGTACTCCTGCTGCATACGGCGACGGCACGCTGTTGAGATGCCAAGGCCATGGACGATCGTAAAGTTTACACTATCACAGCCCGGCTCGCGACCTCCACAGCCCAGCGCCTTCATTTTAGTCGCATAAGAAAGCAAGCACAGCACGTGCTGTCCGAACAACATGTGGACGCTGCCGCGGTGGCGCCGGCCGGGATGCGCGTAGGCGAGCGCCATCTCGGGGAGGTGTAAGAAACCCAGTGGCGGGGCGAGCAAGACCATAACAGCAGCAGCAGCAGCAGCACTCGAAAAGTCGGGCAAAGAGGTGAAGAAAGTTCAAGTTCAAGTTTATTGTTATTGCATGAACAAGAAACGGGCTTAAATATTATATACAACATCAGGAGGTACCAGAGTAACGAACTGCCAGGGGGACCTCCTATCATTAGTGGGTACATAAGAGTACTAGAGCAGCAAGTAGAGGGCAAACAAACAAACAACATTCCCCAACAAACAAACAAAACAACCAAACAAGAGCTTCGCTTTAGAAAATTCTTCAACACTGATTCAACGTTAAGCGGAATCACACCCGCGTTACATATATTTCTGCCATCTTGTCTGAAAATATATTAATGCCACAGCGTTAATAGCCCAATGCCGCAAGAAATCCGGCGTCGGCGCCCCATGTCCAGCGTCGACCGTCGCTACGGCAAGAAAAGTTATTCCGAACTCCAAAAATGTAACGACGTGGGCATACCCAAATTTGAGACCCTGCGTGTAGTGCAAACAGGTTACCGAACTAATTGAATTTCTCAAAGTAACATACGTCGGTAAATCGTAATGTACGACCTACACAGAAACTACACACTTGATAGCGTCGGATTGTAATTTGAATATACGAGAAAACGTAATTCTGTTTCGCGAAAACTCAAACACAAACCCCCTTTCCAGCGTTTCTACCACTCATGGACCGGCCATGGCATCCGAGATATGAGCACGAGCAGGCGCGCGCAAATATCGCAAAAGTGCGGAGCCAGGCTGCATCATCACGTGATACATTACGCCGTTCGGCGGTCGGAATACGGTGCGTTGCTACACTGCTTCCATGCAAGTTCCATTAACATCGGCACAATAATTCCGAAGGAGTGCTGATTGGATGTCTATGCCGGTTATATGAAAACAGAAATACAAGTAACTTATATAACCCTAGCATGCTCACCAAGCATACCTGCCTCTGTTTTGCACAACAGAAAATGTCTTCACAAATGAAATAAGAAATTATAAAGTCTGCTCACATGCACTTATAAAGCACACATATCTGTTAACAGAACGGGGATTTATATTTAAGGAATTGTTCGGTTTACTCTGTTTTCGTGCATTTAGCCACTCCGTGTGTGTTACAAGGGTGAAAGTTTGTGCCTTGACAATCTCTCACAATGGCCATTCCTCACTATGACACAAGAGCTGCGGAACCTGTAAATGTTGCTAGACTCGTGCCGTGGTCTCGTTTGCATGCATGTGTCATCACCAATCTTTACTTGGAAACATAATACCACGCATTAGTTATTGTGACACGACTGCGTGTACGTCTCTCATCGCGCATCCGCCTCTTTTGGTGCGTACATTTCAGCATAGCAATGTTGTGCAGATAAACAAAAATTGCACGACAACAAAATTTTGACCTTTTTGGTGGATAAACAAATATTTTCAAGAGACTATACATTGAATAGAATGTAAGAAATCAAAATTGTATGCATCGTCGTTTGTTTCGAAGCATTTGTAGCAAACCACGACGTGGATTAGACCTGGGGCGGCTTGCACGAACATTTAGTAACGAAAATAATAACGAATCTAAGAACGCGCTCTTACATGTTCCCTACACAACGCGTAGTCCGCACTGAAACACGTTCATGAATTCGTTAATATTTTCATTAATAAATGTTCTTGCAAGCCACCCCTGAACCCGGTCGTTTGACTCATTCGTCATCTGGGAGCAACAAAGTGAGTAGCCCCCTTGGCCGCCGCTCGTTCTCGGCGCACCTTCTTCGTCTTTATTTCCAACCCACTTACGTGGCCGAAAAATTGCTAAAGACTGCCGGCTACAACAGAGTAAACTTTTTTGGACGGGACGCCTTATAACCTAGCTGGACGCCAACTTCAGGCAGCCTGCTCGAGCGACGCAGTGCCCACCAGGAAGCGTTTCCGGCACCTGCGACAGCTTCCAGAGGATAGGCGGCGCATCGCCGTCGTGCACCAAGGCGACGTCTACAACTTGAAGTCGTGGAGGCAGCTTCGGTGTCACCGCGTGTGCAGCGCGCAGACGCAGTACGTACTCCTTGCGCCAGCGCTTGCCTGACATGGCCTGTTAATGCTTGTCGATGTGTGTTGAATTAAAGTTAATTTGGTTAGTGTAGCGCCCGACTCTTGAAGCAAACACGTTGCACGTTTGCCAAGTAAGAAGTGCGAAGGCGTCTGTGGTCTTCCATCGCAGGTGTCTTTGTGGCCCGATGTGAAATTTCTGCAGTACATTTGTCCCCGGCTTGTGTTCAGCTTTGTTGAGCGTTGGCCGATGTGCGCTGGCATTGAATGCTGAAGGGCCGCGCTTGTACACCTGCGTTTTGACGTAGTTGCGCATTGTCATATTGTACTCGTGGTATAACTACTGTTCGAAGTACATGTAGCCATCGTTGGGAATAAGCTTGAGCTTCGACAGTCCGCACTGAAACACGTTCATGAATTCGTTAATATTTTCATTAATAAATGTTCTTGCAAGCCACCCCTGAACCCGGTCGTTTGACTCATTCGTCATCTGGGAGCAACAAAGTGAGTAGCCCCCTTGGCCGCCGCTCGTTCTCGGCGCACCTTCTTCGTCTTTATTTCCAACCCACTTACGTGGCCGAAAAATTGCTAAAGACTGCCGGCTACAACAGAGTAAACTTTTTTGGACGGGACGCCTTATAACCTAGCTGGACGCCAACTTCAGGCAGCCTGCTCGAGCGACGCAGTGCCCACCAGGAAGCGTTTCCGGCACCTGCGACAGCTTCCAGAGGATAGGCGGCGCATCGCCGTCGTGCACCAAGGCGACGTCTACAACTTGAAGTCGTGGAGGCAGCTTCGGTGTCACCGCGTGTGCAGCGCGCAGACGCAGTACGTACTCCTTGCGCCAGCGCTTGCCTGACATGGCCTGTTAATGCTTGTCGATGTGTGTTGAATTAAAGTTAATTTGGTTAGTGTAGCGCCCGACTCTTGAAGCAAACACGTTGCACGTTTGCCAAGTAAGAAGTGCGAAGGCGTCTGTGGTCTTCCATCGCAGGTGTCTTTGTGGCCGGCGTTGTAGGATGTGGACATTTCTTGGCTTTGGTAGACTTCGTGACGCCGCTATAGGACTTTGCTTCCTTAGGCGCCTCTGTGGTGGCTGCTTTAGATGGCCTTCCACGATCGGCAAACTTGCCACTCTTGTCTCTTGAAAACTCCTGTGTTGTTTGCCTTGTCCTTGCTGCCTTTCTTGATGTCCTTATGAGGCATGGTGATGGCTTGTTCTCTGGACAGGAGCGCTTTTGTATGGAATCTTGTAAACGATGAAAGAGATGCGGCGCTGTCTTCGGCTCTCCCATGGTGAGGGTAGCTTACTGCTTCTACTCGTTACCTTCTTCAGTAAGGTCTCGCATAACAAATGTACTCGGGTGCAACATGGAAGAACTGTCTACTTTCAATGGCACATCGCCTCTGGCAGACTGTCCAGTACCGAAGACCAGAGACGTGCTTTATACAGTTTAGCCTTGGAAGAAGTCGCGAAGGGTTCTCTGGGCCGTCTATCAAAAACGTGTTTCCATTGCAGCAACTTGAGGCGATAATTGAGATATCTTGTCAGTTACAACGTCCCAGTAGATATCGGAGCCGTTGAAAATGCTGATCTCGTTTTCTCGGAAAGTGGCTTCTCGAGGGGTTTCATCGGCGCTAACAAAACCGAGGTTTTCATCATGATGATTATTACGCCATCCTCTGATGGATGGTTACCGCAGAGATTTCCGGAACTTTGAGGGCATCAATAGTGATCTCGTTGGCATTGTAGTGGCTCCGGAGTGTGACGGACACTCGGTTACGTGCAAGGGTCTCAGGGCGATGCCTTTTCCCTAAAGTGAATAGCTTGAGGCGCTCAATGCCTTGAACAGGATAAATAAATGCTCGAGCAACGTCCCGCTGAAGAAAAGTGCGCTCACTGACGGTGCCTAGAAGGAACGGCAGCAAAATTGACCTTGCTAGTGCGACAACCCAAGCTCTGCCCGTCTGGAGGAGCACTGCACGAATCTAGTACTACTCGTAGACACGGGTGTTGCTCGAAGTGCTGTGTTGATGGATTCCATCCTGCTTGCACGTTGGACGGACAGCGCGTGCGCGTTGCCTTGACGCTCTCATCGGTTTTGATTCGGAGTACATACATTGCACAGCAACGTCAAGTGTCGTGCACCACGGTGGGCACATTGCAAATTTCTGGGGCTTCAGCATTCATTGGCGATGTGGTTGCGCTTGGCGCAGCGGAAGCTATGCCTGTGCACCTGAAGTTTCCGGCGTGTTTTTTGTCAAAGTGACTGACGTAGAGCATTACTGAACTGTATGATGCGACGCGTTCCACAGGAGGTAGGGATGCGTGTACGCCGATCTTAGCTCAATTGATAGAGCCGCTGCCGAGGCCGCGATTCACATTGATGATAGCGCTGGCTTGCATACGAGATGGCTTGGTGGAGACAGCCTTCCTGCCTCGCCTCGACTTGAATTCGTAGGAAGGTCGCAAGATGTTTTACTTGCTGGGACTTGTCTTCTGTAACCGCTGCAGTGTCAGCGTGGATTAACGAAGAAGCCTTCTTCAGCCGCTGACGGTACAAAATATCAAGGTCAGGTAGTAAGGTCTTACCCGCTTCGCTAGATCTTCGCTCTCACCTACATTCTAAGATGTACGTTGCATCTACATACTATGTTTTTCTGCATAATTTCAGTGCAGGTGTTCGTTCTCGGTCTCGTCATTATTGTTTGGGGAATTCCTACGTAAATGGGGCATATTTTCTGCTAACAAATACATGCAGCTTCTTTATTTTTCCCCTGAATACTCTCGCCATCGCATAGAAACGCAGCACAGAAACGTCTACAACTTACACCTGTGTGTAGAGACATGTATCCAGAGAAATTATGAGTAGGAAACTAAGCAACTCATCGGTTTATTCAGTACTTCTTAAGTGTTTGACATTGTGTTCTCGTTCAACCTCTGAGCCTTGCATTGTTGCTTCTTCGAGATTCACAAAAGCGCGCGTCTAAATATAGTAGGCGCGTTTCGGAATAAACTTTATAAACACAAAGCGCCTTATTGCAAGTAAACATTTTCTGTGTTTGACTGCCTCGTTTACAGCACCACGAATTCGTCATTAATCCGTACCTCGTACTTGCCCTTGTTGAACGCCTGTGAACGCTTATGAAAACGTTTGCATATAGCTACCTGCTGTGGTAAAATGAACTACGATTACAAATTCGCTTGATCATTATTTCATAATCACCAGCTAAATTCCAAGGGATACGCCATGCGCCGTTTTGAGGACCGTGGTCTTCTCATCTGCCTCTTCCTGCTTCTTCATAGCTGGTACTTCATCGTCGTCTTCATATTTCAAGTTTTCGCTACGCTACAAATAAAAATAAAGGAAACACAATGGAAGAATATGACTTAAAAGTGCAGCGTTACGGTTGACAGGCTAATCCTAATGCTGGTCGCGCTTCACAGAACCCTGCGGCCCAACAATACCGCTGGTTTCATTGAAAAAACGCAGTCGACTATAAAGACTCCGAAGTGCGGCTTCCATGAAAGGAACATCGCCATGTTACGTAAATCAACAGCAATGACATCAGCACGAAATAAAACGGTTAACAAAGTTTATGTCATCCTCCAACAGGAGCCCAAGTCATATTTTTTGGAGAATATGCGACTAAAGTTTGCCCTAGAAATCTGAAATAAAAAAGAATATCCGTTGGTTGATTTTTACCGCCTGTCACATGCTGGCCTCTACTGTACTGCTTTATCCACAAATAAATAAAATCCGTTTTTTTAATCAACAACTGCACTACAAATATTAATACCCCACGGATGTTGGCTAGAGCTATATTTTGCTTCATTCTAAATAGGAGAGCATGAGTGCTGCTATCATAAGGCAACATTAAAACATTATCGAAGTGAACGAAAACACAGTGGGGAACCGGAGCATTCACGATGTTATTATGAATGCATTATAACTGCGAAAAGAAGAGCACAAAAGACGTTGCAAAGCCGACTCTACAAAAAAGAAAGCGCTGTACTCTGGTGCTGTTCACTGCTCCAATAACTTAGAGCCAGCCTCGAAGGATTATGCATCGCAGGATCTGAGATATGCATAGGGCACTAATCCGAGATATCGGTTTGCTCTATTTACTACGGTGTTGGTGTTTAACATAATGCTGTTATACTGACTTGCATATCAAATTAGGCTAAATTTCGCGCATTTTGTGGACTATACTATACTAACTATACCAAACGGCCTCGTTCAGTGGAATTCTAGGTACCTTTCATGCAGATGAAAAAGTGAATTTCGCAATCAGATTCGTAGAGATCACAATAATGGAGTTCTTGGATAACCTCTGGCATTCGGCCTAAAGAAGGTAACGATTTTAATGCTTTAGTTTATACGTACCTTGCCTGAGTGCCATACACAATCTATGAGTTTTCGTGTGCGGTGATGTTTCTTCCCTTGCAATGTAATTATAATTCCTGGAGCCAATCCACTTCTTCGTAAAGGCTTATAAAGGTAGCACCAAGCGAACAAGAAACACACAAAGAGTGTGCGTTAGGCGTAAAGGCAGTCTCGAGGACTGAGCAACACTCAAACGTGTCGCGGCACACTCTCGTAAGGCATCTCTTAGTGGGTGCATAGCGATTAGGTGACGCGGACTAGAACCAACGACAAGGACGGGCGTTCTTTTCTTGCCGCGTCACTCAAACGCTATGGTCGCAATAACTGCTTTGAACCATCTAGCTTTAAAGTGCATACTCCTGCAAGGCATCGCTCTTTGAAGTAAGATCAAATAAAGACGTATTTAACTTCATTCCTGCACTTATAAAACCCTCTCAAACCGGAGTATCTCCCCTTTCAGGGACTTGAAATGGTGGGACACCTCATCATTGGCTGCTGCCCAGTCATCTTGTGCTTTTCTACGGCCACCCTTGCGCGATAAGCAGCTCCGACAGCTTTCGTGTAGCATTTCGTTGAGCCCACTAAAATTTGCCTGTCTTTACTCTTCTCAAAGCGCCTGCCGAAGTCCTTGCCTCCTGGGGGAATTGTGGAGACGCCAGGAAGTCTATTCTTATGTGACAGCCTTTCTAAGTGGCCACAATCAGGATGCCATTTTGTTAACGAAAGCCGACACGGGAATGTTTGAGTGGAACACGTAACGTGTGGAAACTAAACAAACAGTACAAATCCGCTGACTTTCCGTGAGGAAACCTTCCATGCAGAAAAGATGTGAACGTTACAGAATTTCGCGATCCCTTTGGGGGGAAATAACCAAAGAGCGGAAAAAGAAACAGAAAGAAAAAAAAAGCCACAGAACGAGAGAGACTTTTTTGATAGAACCTGGGGTAGGAGGCTTTCTTTTTCAAGTTAGACATTCAAGTTAGGCATTGCACACACGCACGCATGCACGCACGCCGTTGTAGGTTGTATGTAAGGTCGTCATAATAAAGAAATGTCGTATTTATGCTAGTCTTTGCCCTAACACATTTTTCACTGGTTGTGTTTTGCTGGAGCACTGTTATGGTGCAAAGCTTTTGGCATTTATCTCGGGCAGTCTGTTAACGTTCACAGCACAGCGCCAGCGTACCTTTAAGAGCTGCAGTGCTAAAAAAAAAGAAAGCTGTTTTTCATAAGATTTCCGCAGTTCATTTTATACATTACGAATTATTTCTAGGCCCATTAATTACACAGGGAGAACTGAGGAAGAAGCCTGCACAAGTGGCTTCACAAGTACATCGACTGCTCTTACCTATTACCCAGGAAAAAGAGTGTATAAGTGTCCACCACTTGGTTCAATAGCTGTGTGACAACTGAAACTTCGCCATCGTTTAAAGAAAAAAAGAAGCCAACGAAGGAATGAATTGAGACGGTAATTAAACAACATATCGGTATCAATAGTTTGCGCTTGTTGGTGCATACCTGCCAAGATTTTTGGCTTCGAAGGAACGGACGTTCAAGAAGGAAAAAACAACATCAGCAAGAAAGTGCTCCTCAAACACAGGTGTATGCCAACCTCAAAAATGATATACCAGAGGTATTCGATGTGTTTAGTCTTTGATGTCTTATTTGTATACAGGGAAGCGGTATAAACGAGTGCTGAAACACTTTGGAGTCAGTTTGCTGACTCGGGCTCACTCGAGCGCAACCACTTCTGCCACATTCGAGCACGGCTGTGGCTGGCATTCCTTTTAATGCGTTAGCATTAGCAGTGTCCAAATGTATGTGTGTGAAGTGTGCGAACGCGGTTAAGTGGTAGAGGCAGAAGGGGGATGAGAGAGCTTAGACGAACGTGTATGTATGCATACATATTGTTGCCATGCAAGAGACGCTTAAGAGACCAGGTGCAAGGGGAGACGAAGACGGGCACCGTAGCTTGGCTCTTATAAGTAAGTATATCGTAATTAGTTACTGTGGATAATTAGCTCCGTAATAAGTGTGTTGAGTGATGAACACGTTAGAGGGGGGCAACACGGTTTAAATCGTGGATCCCGGAACTCAAAGAAATGCCACATTTTTGTAAGTTTTAACGCTAAATATTGACTGAACCTTTAAGCGATAGCAATTACATGGACACTCCAGGCGCATTTCTGCCGTCGATGTCGCTGTGAGCTTCCATATGAGTGGATGTGTGCGAGGGTGAGCCGGTGAACGCGGTTCAATCTCGCGTGTGCGAGCGAGGCTTGGGGGGTCATGCGAAGGAGTACGGGGCGTTTTCGTCCGGCGGTTGCCACGGTGTCTCGATTAGTCTCGATGTCCTCCTCACCCACCGATCCTTCAGAGTGGAGTCATTACGGCGTCTACTACGGCGTTGGCAATGCGAATCGCGGACGCCGTAGAGACGCGTTGCCGGCGCACGTGTGTCTTGAAAGCAATCTGCGACATGGCCAAAGTGCGCGCCCGCGCGGGTCTCATCTTCTAAGCGATCTGCTATGTTTGCAGAGTGCGTGTAGTGCCGATGGCTTCGTATGCGCGTTTCGACGTTTCGCTCGCGTTGAACCGACAGATGCACGGCGGTCAATTGGCTCGCGGTTGCTGCCGCGTTTCCTAACTTCAGCGTTTTCACAGGCAGTTTCCACTATCATCGATCGAGATTTAATGTTTACCTGAGCACGCGTCACACCGTGCTGGTTAATTTAGCTGAAACACGTTGACGGCTAGTTGCTTTGAATCCATGATAGAATGGGTAGGCGCGACTGAACAAGGACGTAGAAAGAAGCAGCCACACAAAGACACTGCTTTGTCCGTGTGTCTGTTTCCTTCTACGTCCTCCTTTAGTCGCGATTACGTATTCTATCATTGTTAATTTAGTTTGTAAGCGAATGTTTACAAGTTTAGACTGCCGATAAAACACTCTCCTTACTTCGTACAGCTACCCACTAATTTGCTACCGCAATCGGTGCTTCGCCTTTCGGGGAACTGCGAATTTTTTGTAGAGACGGCGCCCACAGAAGCTGCGCTGCAAAAGAACGATGTCTGCCTTTCACAGCCGCAGCCATACAAACTGCTGTCCAGCCTCCGAGGAGGAGCTGGTGAGGCGCGACGCATTACACAAAATATGCTGCTTAGTGATTTAAAGAAAGGCAATTATAATTGTCTATTCCGATAAGCTATAGGCAAGGTAACATTCCTTTATTAGCATCGATTATTACGTTTCTAATCAAATTCCCTGTGCTCCTTCACATTACGTTGCGCTTACGCACGGCGTAGCATGAAAGATGTTGCGGAACTCCCCTTAGCAGTTTCGCTCAAAAGCAAAGAGAATCGAGCGAATGAGTACGCTATCTAGATGTGCGCATCAAGAACGATATGGTTGTACGACAGTGTGCTGTATCGCTTATGGCATTTTGCTGTCTAGATTTTGCCATCTAGACAGTCCATCTATCGACGTGGTTTGACAAAATATAGCTTTGTTGGCAAGTTAGGCACTTTTTTTGTCAATTTGTTCTTCCTTCCGCCTATGGTTAGAGTAATAAAATTAGACGCTGTAAAAATGAATTCTCCAAACTAGAAAGACGTTCCCTCGCGATGTTCTTAAAACATATTCTGTCATTGTATACTGCAGTCGGGCAAATGCTCTTCAACAGAAACTGCGTGCGTGGTTGTAGTGCCAAGCACGTGGCTGAAATGTAATATTTTTTGAAGAGCTTCCAGCAACAGCGAGCCGAGTGGTTTAGAAGTGCACATTCGCTGATGCAAAGCAAAGGCGTTGCGCCCGACAGAATATCCACAACCAGAATGCGAGGATTCACGCGAAAGGCAGCCATTAGAGACAAAGAAAAAAAAAAGATGCTAGATTCGTATATTATTTTTATTATTCACGAAATAAAGCATTCGGAAACTCAAAAAGCAACACGTATGCGCTCCCTGAAAAGGAAAGCGCTATGTGGTAATATTTTCGCAGTGTACATAAAAGCCCCTGGCGCGTGCTCGTGAAAATGAGCAGCCTCTTGCGAAACAACGCCGTCTCATACCGCACAGTAAGTAAGCGGATCTTACGAACTTCATCCGAGTCCCCGTTACTGCGTCGTGTGGTTGTTTGTGTTAATGAATTCCATATCTTATGGCACTTTGCGCCCGTAGCGCCTGTGCATAACAACTTCGTGGGAGTGGCGATGCGATTAAATTAAGCCCCCTTTCTTGGGAAGGAGCCACTCTTTATTGCTTCGTATCTGCCGTGCTGGGAGAAAATTTCACGGGGCACCGGGCCTTTTGTTCGTAGCGCGAAGAAGCTTTTCCCCCCATTAAGTTGGGTGGATGCGCCGACATGCATGACTTTGCCCAATAATTTCTTTGAAATGCGTTTAATTAAGTTCAAGGGCGGACACAATAATGCGGCAGGGCGCTGTAACATAACACTGCGTAAATATCTGCGGGTCACATTCGTGTCTTCCTTTTGTGCAAATATGTGGAATTGCGACTTCACACTTTACTGTTGTTTGTTGTAAACAGTACAAAAAACGGTTAGAATAAGCGAAGCCAGAAGAGGCCTCAAATAAAAGTAAGGCTCAAACATGACATAAATTTTTTTTCATAAATGCAAGTTTTATAGCAAAGAAAGAATATCTTTAAACATAGAGCAACTTGAAAGATGCAACCTTTTCTGTGTTTGCGGAATGCACGGACTCTACTATTTGAATTGAGGCTGAATATATTGGCAGTGAAAAAATGACGATGAACATATCTAAGCAAAACAGTCACAGCAATATTGTATCTTGGTTGCTTTTGTGCCTAACTGATTGCGGTTTTGAAAAATACGCCCACTATTATTGTAGTGCCCGCTGTTACTGTTGTTACTTTTGCATTGCGTGTCGTGACACTGTGCATGCTCTATTTGTTTTGTTTTCATTATCCTACATTGGTAGGTGCGCTGTCGAATACACTAGACATTCTTCCAATCTTGCTAAGATTACACCTTTGCTTGCATATAAAGCTGTACGCACTTAACGCTCTCTAACGAGTCTACAACATAAATTCAGTGCGCTTAAGCATGCAGCCATGGTACGTGGGGTTGCTCACTGCACGAGACACTACGCAAACGCATGAATGAATGTGTTTGCACTCTCGATGGTAAGAATGAATGAATGAATAAAGGAATCAATAAATTCCGGGGATTTACTTGCAAAAAGCACAACTTCATTATGAGGCACGCCGTAGTGGGGGACTCCAGTTTAATTTTGACTACCAAGGGATCTTTAACTTGCCCCCAATGCTCGCGACAAGGGCGTTTTTGCCTTTTGTCTCCATGGAAATGCCGCCGCAGCGATCGGGATTCAGTGCCGCGACCTCGTGCCTACCAACGCAACACGATATCCGTGAAGCCACCGCGGCGCAAACACATGAGCAGAGAGCGCGAATTCGCGTAAGTGGTGAATCTTCCCGTTTTGTTTGCTGGCTTCCATAGTCTTCCCCTGCATTTCCTTTGTATGCCTGGAAGCAGCAACTCAGAGACAGACAGACAGGAAGGAAAGGCAGGGAGGCTTACTAGACTTAGTCCGGTTTGGTAAGCAGCTAATGAATATCAAAAACGGGAAGGAGATAAAATGTTAAACTAGCAAATATTTCCTTTATATGGATTGCGCAGAAAATCTGAGCAGAATGATATGCGAGATATATGGAACAGTCAGTCTCTTCAATTTGTCTTCCCGAACTCCTACTACCGCAGAAACTTGGTAGCCCAACACTCCTTGGCCTAAAGGAGCCCATCGGGCATTGCTAGGCAGCCCCTGACTACAGATCGGCGATACCTATGAGGAAATTTGTAATTTAACAGAACGCCGGCTGTTACGGCTACGATCTACCTTTTCTTCCAGCGACTAAACTCTCTGGGGTTTAATAACATGGGAATATATAAAAAAAGACACCACTTCCAGGCAATGCTTCACAGCAGTAGAAGACAGCAGAATTTACCGGTAAGTACATGTCTATTATTGAACTCACTACTTCCCTAAACATCAACTTAAAGTTAATAATTGTACCTTTCCTAGCCAGTCGGAAGTTATGCTTTGATATGGTCATCGCAAGCTTTCTGCAAAAAAGAATTGCTGGCTCTCCCGTAATAAAGAGTAGATGTAGGCATGAAATGTCAACCGGCAAAGCAGATTTAAAGAATTCTGAGGTTCTACGTGCCAAAACCACTTTCTTATTATGAGACACGCCGTATTGTGCGACTCCGGAAATTTGGACCGCCTGGGGTTCTTTAACGTGTACATAAATCTGAGTACACAGGTGTTTTCGCATTCCCCCCCTCCCCCCCCTCGACATGCGGCTGCCGTGGCCGGAATTCTGTGCCTCGACTACGTGCTTAGCAACGCAACACCATTGCCACTAAGCTACCACGGCGGGTGCTAAACAGACTGATTGGAGATAGTACTATCCACCGTCTCAAAATAGGTTTAGTGCATGTTGCAAAGGCCCACCGACACCGCACCCCACCGCTCCGCGCCACACTGTATCTTCTAGCCGGGCAGCGTCCATATGGACGCTGTCCGGCTAGAAGAAGAAAACTCGCTGAAGGCAGCATGCCAGGCAGCGAAAGACGCCATGGAGACGGGGCACACGTCTCATCTAGAAGAATACGAAATGAATTTTGTGGTTTGACGTGTCAAAGCCACGATTTGATTAGGAAGCATGCATTAGTGGGGCACTCCGGTTTAATTTATTAAAACCACCAGGAGATCCTTAACGTGCCCCCAATGCACGGAACACGTGCGTTTTGGTATTTCGTGTCCATCGAAATGCGGCCGCCGTGGCCGGGATTTGATCCCACGACACCATGCTTAGTAGAGCAACACCATAACCGCTAAGCCACAACGGCGGGTAGAAGCGCCTGAAGGAGGCGCCATCTCTTGAGGCAACGCGAAATCCGCACCGCGCAACCCGCGGACCGCTGGCGTTCAGCGTTGAGTGCCAGAAGATGACAAGAAAGTGTAGAGTGCCCCGTATGTGCCTTTATAACGTTGATATTCGAAATGACAACCAAAACTTTAGCGAATTAGTAGGTACAGCTTGAGTGATTGTGTGCCCAAACGTTAGGCACAACTAGGAAGAAATATTTTTTGTTACTTGTGCGCGCAGTAACTAGTCTTTTTAAGCACAGAGGGTTGAGAGCCAGAGAGCGCATTTTTTAACGTTTTGACTAGTTGCGCAGATGATGTCGTTTTCTTCTCGAAACTTGCACGGTTGTTACAGTGCCCAGATGTTCTCGTTTGAGTGCCCGGATAACGGCTCTGGCTTTTGGCTCGAGCCTCATTGTAGGTCGCCGAGAACGGAAGCTAAAAGCATTCCATGCTTATTACGATGGCGTTTTATGTTCGTAGAAAGCGTTCTACGTAGCTTTGACGTATTTCTTTATTATATTATCGTTCCGGAAAATATAAATAGCTGTACTCTGGCCGTAATGTGCACCGATACTCGTGGACCGATTTAATAGAAATTAGTGCTATAAGAAATGTATACACATTGAAAGCGAATTTCCGCCGTCAGTGTAGCCGTGACGTTCCGTGTATAGTTAAAGTGAAATAACCTCCCGGCCGCACTCCGCATGCTGCCGGTGCGAGCGAAACTGTGTCACGGTGAGAAGAGGGGGATGGTTTAACGATGCACAGCGTCTGCTCGCGCGTGTAAGGGGGAGATATGAGTATGTAAGAGGAAACGAAGGCGGCGTGGAGAAAGTTAATACAAGACTGAAAGCTATAGCAAGGTCTAGCGTTGCTATCAAGCTCCTTGCAGGGTTTTCTAACAATAAGTCGCGACCAAATGGTGCGGTCCAGGGCGCGAGGTGACTCGTGCAGGGCAGCATGAACAGTGCCATGGCTGAAACCAGGCCGGCGCGTCACAACGCTTGATTGATGCAGATTGCTTACAATGGTGTTACCAGCATAGCGCATGGATGGTACGCGAGATGACAGTGACAGAAACGCCGCGGCGTTTGCGAGCGTGCAATAAAAGAAAACGAAGGATTTAGCTTTACATTTACTGCGTTTTCTGCTCATACCAGCGAATGCACCACGGTGCGGTGTGGACATTGTCCCAGCAGAAATGCAAATCTGTGTTGGCACAACGCTCGTGGTAGCAGTGGAAGCAACTCTGCATGCCCTGGTTTCGGCTAATTAAGTCACTTATGTGAAGCGTGACGGTGAGTACAGTTGTACACATCACTTTTGAAGCAACAGGCATTGCGCGCCTCTGAATGCCTTTTGACCTCCCACGCGCCGGCCGCGCATGCGCGGTTGACACCATCACAGTACGACCGTGCCAATGGCAACGGCATAATCGCTCTGCGAGTGGCGGTATAATTGCTACAGGGCTAAAGACTATGCCATGACTATCAAGTGAGTGTGTCCGAGAGTACGCCTGTGTCGGTCATCACTTTGAGATCACTGTTGTCGGTTGAAAAAGCAAGCAACGTACTGAACGCAGTGATATAAAATGTTGGCATCCCTCAAGTCGAGGAATAATCGACATGCACCCATGCTTTCGTGGGTAACTTTGTGCTACTTTTCAAACACTGAGTAAAAAGTAACACTTGCGATAATACTGCTAGCACTGTAGGAACTCTAGTCGCCGCGCGGAAGAATGCTTTAGCGACCAGAGAGGGCAGAAATTATGGAGCACTGCATGGGCACACCTGCACGAATTCCGGCATCCTCATTACACTTGGTATTGAAGCTTGTAAACGTGTTATGGTAGAGTTATCGTACGCATCAGTTCTTAGCCCTTTATAGACCTTCTAAATCCTACCTTTCTACTCTAATACAGAGATGGATGTTGCTTGCTATTCATCTATTCTTTTGGCTGCAACTTTTCGTAATAATGACCTGTTACCACAAAGAAAGAAAAGAGCGTTAGCAGGATACGAAGGCGAGTAATTCTGCAGGGACTTCTGAGGTTCTAGCTCTACAATACGTGATCAAGAGAATGCAGCTTTGCAACAGACGAATCGGCGTTCGCGTAGCGTAACCCATGTACGTGCCCCTGGAGCTATCGTTGCTGCAACATATCTTCAGGACAGGGAGTCAATTTGGTATCTGCAATGCTACAGCTTTTTCTGATGGCTGCAGCTTTGTGAAATGTAAGAGATTCGCTGTTCTACAGAAATCCGCGTATTACTCAACGAAAATTGTTATTAGCCTTTCGTCAAACAAATTTTTTGAAGACCGACAAGGGCGACCTAGTTTCTCGCGTGAGAAATTTTGCAACCGAACTGTGCAAAATGCGCCAGGGCAAGGCAACGTGGTGCCTAGAAAATAATACTTCTTCAGGATAGGATGACAAGCACCTGACAATAGAACTTCCGGCCATCGCGTTATTATGAGAAGTCCCGCATTAGGCTTAGCGTCGTTAAATGCCTTGTGAGACGGTCGTGCATGGTCGGAACCACGCGTCCTCAGAAGCAGCGGAATTCTTCTGTAGTCAGCTGAAAGCTAGCTTTGTGAGGTCTATTCTCGTGCACCTGTGGTGTCTTCATATGGCTAGCAAACACTGAATATAGGTTGATGAGAACCACAGCTTAACACGTTCAGGTGCTATTCACATAACAGCCTCTTTTTTGCCTCAGCATCTACAAATCCATGTCAGCATTTTGATTACAAAGAAAAGACAAGGTCAGCCTACACAAGCAATAGTTTTGTTATGGCAATGTAATAAATAAATGTCCGTATCGAATATATTATTTGAAGTGTTTCTTTTTGAAGAACTACCTCTCTACTTGAAATAAATAAATATAAAGCAATGTTGAAGCGGCGTCCACGTAACCAAAAATACGTGAACGCCACTGCATTATTCATTTGGCTATGACACGCATTTCCACCGCTATAGGAGCCCTAATTTTTTTAGCAAAAAGTAAGTGAAGCCTTCTTCTTGCGGAAAGTCTCTGGGCCCGAAACCATTTACGGAAGGATGCAGTCGTCTGTTTCTGGCTGTTTCTTCACGACTAAATTCTTTCGCGCATAATCCTTGTGCATAAGGATGCTTCAGACACACATTGCAGGGACGTTGACCGACGGATATTATAATTTCCATGCTTGTCAGGGGTGAGCGCCCAGGAATCCACTGCCTTGATTTGGCTCTTCAATAAAATACTATGTTTTGTCTGATGTGCAATTTCTTCAGCTAGCACCGGACAACTCGTGCGCTAACGAATATTCTTGTGATAAAACTGCATTATTCACTAAAGGCTTGCATGCTCAATGCCACGCGTGATCCATATAGGTAATTCGATAGTTCTAGCGGATATTGAAAAAAAAATGCGTGCCGCTTCCAGCGTTTCACACGGCAATAAAGCAAGCCACGAAAGCAATTTGCAAATGTGCCGTTTGAGTTAGTTCCGCTGCTGTTGCCGCGCACGTGGCGTTCCTTATTACTTTACAGCAAGGCATCTAAACAACTGTAAAAGCTTGAAAAATCATCCAGACGATCATATCGCCTGCCATGAAGGTTAATGTTAGGATTATTGTTTTGCAGAGAGTCATGCTAGGCGCCGTTGTGCGATGCTCATTTTTTTTATTTCAGTAGGTTTTTCGCCATTAGCATCAAATATACGCCACGTTATATTCTCGAAAGTAGTTGCATCCGTTCTTTTGCTCCAAATTGATCAATGCCAGAACACGTGGTATAGCTAATGTGCGTGTGCGTGTGCTTTCGCGCGTGCGGTATGTGCGTTTGTGTGTGTGTGTAGAAGTAGGAGCAAATAAATATTGATCCGCTGCAGAGGGAAACACAAAGTCACAGTAATGATGTTGAAGCTAAACAAACATGGTTTTTTTGCAGAAACATGGGTTTTGCAAAACAGAAGTACTGAAAATGACAAAATTTGGACAACAAGCTTACAACCTCATAAAGATTCAGCGTTACATCAGAAGAAGTTTAGTAGCCCCGGACACGTCGTTTACCGTTTATGTTTGATTTTTTTTCCCCAATTGATGAGGCATCCTGTTTCACAATATTGCGGAGGCAGCTCTCGCGTTTTTGGTTCTCAATATAGGATAAAAAGAGATTCCACATGAATGCTGCTGAATTTTTCCCCATCTTAAAATTACCATTACAATATTTTGTCGAATAGTAACAGAAGCGCACGACGTATTTTCTGTGTACGTTTTCTTCGTGAGGAAATTGATTGGCTGTGTTTCCTGTCTTCTTTTGTGTCTGGTACAAGCGGTTTTTAATCGCAGTGAGCGCCTGAAAAAATTGTTCCAATTGCAAAACGGCTACGTCAGACACTGTCAAGCACCTTCGTCTGATACGCTGAAAAAAATGATTTCGTAAGCCTTACGGAAAGCCAGTCCCTTCACCTTTAATGCCCTGGCCAGCTACGTGGAAGAGCCGCCACTGTTGGCTTTATTTTGTGCATTTTCTGAATGGAAGAAGAAAAGATTTCTCACTGACAAGGTAGGCATGCATATAAAACCAGACGTTCGTGCGATTAGATATATCAACCAAGGTTGTTCTTATGAAAATCCAAGAGAACGGAGCGGTGCAACTCAAGCAAAAACGCGACCTTCTCTTCATCCAGGTAAGCCAAAATTGGGGATGCTCAGGTTACAAGGCCGCGGTCTACGTAATTACCCCGAGTGTCGAGATCTCCGTATACAGTTTCACCTAAAAATACTGGCAAACAATTTAAGAAGCGGCGATTAAGTTTTGTCAAAGAAAAAGGATGGCGGCCCTGCATTGGGCAATAAAACATCACGGTGTTCTTAGGAAATCAGATAGAGCGAAGAAAGAAAGGAAGTACTTGCGGCAAATTCAGGGGAAAAATTAATTTATTTCTCACAAATGGAACCTCACCGTAATTAAACAAGAAATGCGATGAAAATAGCCCGTGTGGACAGTCTGAACGTTTCCCTCCACCTTCCGATAGGATACATACTTCAGTGTTCCTCGGAAGTTTCCGCTGTGCAAACGTACTTCTATGGTTTCGTTGCTGGTACAAGGAAAAACTTCAGAAAAACGCAGGAAAGAAAATAACACAATAGGCTATAGGTAAAATGTGCACGTGGAATTTGAGTTTGCGTAAACGGCATTCAGCGTTAGCTTTATCGCGAAAATCCAATCGTTCAAGGTACAAACCGCTCATCCTTCAAAGCATGGTTGGATGTGGTTCCTAAGGTTCGGGAGGTTGTCGGGGGAAAAAGTGTGAGGTAATAATAGTGGCCTCTGCACTCGTTGCTAATCTGCGGTGCCAGCTTTTTGGAGTCAGCACACAAGTCCCTTCCTATCACGCTATCTCTTCCCGTTTGTGTCACGTGATATTCGCTGCTCAATGGGACCAAAGTGCCGGGAACACAGCTGATGTTCCGTACATTTCAAAGATGCTAACCATGTTTTTGACAATGATCACGGATGATATACGCGTGTATTTATGCACGCCATAACAAAGCTTCGAAGAAGTGAAAAACCAGTTAGTTTAGTTAGTTAGTTAGTTAGTTAGTTAGTTAGTTAGTTAAATGGGGTTTACTGGAGCAAAAGCGGCTAAGGCTATGCTGCCCCAAACGAGAGGTGTCTTAAAATACAGTTTGTGAAGTAAAGGGCTGTGTTAATAATCTATACTTTATGTAAAAGGCCAGTGTCATCTAGAAATTTACGGATGTTACATAATGGGACTAGCGGATCATCACCTAAAATTAGAGCAGGGCGTAAAGGTATGTGTAGTTGATATAATTTGTGCAAGAGTGCTCGTCTGTGTGTTTCAATATGCGTACATGTCAGTAATATGTGCATAACTGTTAGTTGCTCTTGACATTTCTCGCATGTTGGTGTGTCTTCTTTCGTGAGTAAATAATTGTGTGTGAGGTGTGTGTGCCCAATGCGTAGTCGGCATAAAACTACTTCGATGAACCGCTCCTGATGACAACATGACTTCCACTCGCCAACTATGGGTTTAGTGAGATGTAGCTTGTTGTCGGCACAACGGTCCCATTCGCGTTGCCATTTTGCCGTTAAGGCTTTTCTAATCTTACGGATGCTATCTTTGTATGGAAGTGTCGTGTTTGTTATCTCTTTGTACGCTGCCATCGATGCACATCTATCAGCTGCTTCGTTACCCGGTATCCCAACATGGCTTGGAACCCAGCAGAAACGAATTGACCTCCCGTGTTTGTTAAGCGCCAACATATTTAAAATGTCTCCTATCAGGGGTTCACACTCAGATTTCAGCTGTAAAGCCTTCAGTGTGCTTAAAGAGTCAATGTATATGAGTGCATGTTTGTGTTTTACAGTGATAATCTCTTTAACAACAACCCATATAGCGTAAACTTCGGTCGTCAAAACAGAGTCGCGTTGTGGCAATCGAATACTTGTTTCCCAATTTTCCGTTACGGTCCCCACCCCCACGTGATCTTTTGTTTCAGAGCCATCAGTGTAATATTGCATGTTATTTTGATATTTGTCCTTATGTGTACGAAATTCTTGTATGATGTGTTCGTGCGGGGTGTCTTTCTTCTTTAAATGTTTCATTGTCCAGTAGCACAACTGTGTGAACTCGTACCACGGGGCCAACCGTTGTGGTTTCTTGGCAACCTGGAGGACTTCGCGGGGAATGTCATAATCCCGACAGTATTGCTCATACCACAGGACAAGTGGCCTAATCCTCTTAGGTTTATTTGTATAGTGTAAGCGTGAGTTGCATTGTGTGATGATGTTGTAGCATATGTGTTGCGGTGATGACTGAATTCTGAGTACGTAAGAAAAAGTGAGTAATGCTCTGTGCTGCTGTAAGGAGGGTTCATTACACTCGACGTATAAACTTTGAATAGGTGAAGTTCTGTAGGCACCACTTGCCAGTCGCAGTCCAAGGTTATGTACTGGGTCAAGTCGTCGGATGTAGGACTGTCTGGCTGAGCCGTAAACCACGGAGCCGTAGTCTAAAAGGCTACGCACAAGAGACCGGTAAACACGTAAAAAGCACGTTCGGTAGGAACCCCAGTGCTTGTGAGACAAAACTTTAAGGATACTTAAAGCTTTATTTGTTTTAATCTTTAGTGTTTTTATGTGAGTTAGGCAGTTAAGTTTGGTGTCAAAGGTTATTTCTAAATACGTATGGTCTTGTTTCACCGGCAGTAGGGTGGCGTTCAATTTTAGGACTGGATCGCTGCGTAGCCCTCGTTTCTGAGAGAACAAAACAGCCACTGTTTTCTCTGTGGAGAAACGGAAACCATTTGTGTTAACCCATTGTGTAAGTTTATTTATTGTCATTTGAAGCTGCCTTTCACAGGTTGGCAAATTTGAAGCGCGGCAAGCCACTTGGAGATCGTCTACGCAAACAGAGTGCATAAGAGAGGAACGTATAATCTTATTAACTGAAATCATCTTTACTATAAACGGCGTCGTGCTGAGAACACAGCCTTGCGGAACGCCATTTTCCTGCGTAAATGTATTAGAATGAACTATACCCAGACGTACCTGAAATGTTCTATTAGACATAAAATCAGTTAGGCAATTCAGCATTTTACCACGGATGCCGAGGTCAGCCAGGTCCCTTAAAATTCCATATCTCTATGTGGCATCATAGGCTTTTTCTAAATCAAAGAAAACAGCAAGACAGTGTTGGTTGTGTAAAAATGCATACCGAATTTCGTGTTCCAGACGGACAAGATGGTCAGTAGTTGAACAACCCTTTTTATATCCACACTGGTGGGGGTCTACGAGGTTTCTCGATTCTAAAATAAATGAGAGTCTTATATTGATAATGCTTTCATATGATTTTGGCAAACAGCTCGTGAGGGCAATGGGTCTGTAGCTGCTTGCGGATGTTGGGGATTTACCTACTTTTAGAAATGGAACTACTGTTGCTTTTTTCCACTCTTCGGGCATTATACCTGATTCCCAGATTATGTTGAAAAATTGAAAGAGAGCTTCTACAGATGTCATAGATAGATGAGCCAGCATGGCGTAGTGAATACGGTCGTGTCCTGGCGCTGTATCTTTCCCTGCAGAAAGGACTCTGTTTATTTCTTGTTGTGTGAGGGGGGAATTGTATGGTTCATTTAACGGGCCAGTAGTGGGCAACTTCTGTTTTTCAGCAGACTGTTTGTACTGTAAGAATTCCTTTGTATAGTTGTCTGAACTGGATACATCACGGCAATGTTGGCCATGTATATCTGCCTGTTCTTGTATTGTTGTTTGTGTGTCTGCACTTGTTAGTAACGGTACAGTATAAGATTAGTAATCTCCCCGAAACTTTCTAACCTGTTCCCACATGCGTTTAGATGTGACTGAACTGTTTATGGAAGATACGTATTTCTTCCACGATGATTTTTCTGCCTGCCTTCTGATAAATCGTGCCTTGGCTTTGGCCTGTTTAAAGCATAAAAGGTTTGTATAGGAGCAGTGTCTTCGTAACATACCCCAGACCCTATATTGAAGCTTTTTTGTTTCTGTGCACACAGGAGTCCACCAAGGGAAATGTTTTTTTCGCACAAGGCTGGATGTTTGAAGTATTGATTTCTCTGCCGCTGAAATTAAAACCGCCATGAACTTCTCATTAATTTCATTTACACTGAGTTCATTTAAAATGACTTCTTCGAGTTTTGCATGTTTCATAAAAAGCGGCCAGTCGGCAAGATGTGTTTTCCAGCGATGTGGCTTAGAGTTTATGGTAGGTAATGGGGATGTTATCTTGATAAATGCGGGCAAATAATCACTTCCTAATGAAGTAGCCAGGACTTCCCACTTAAAATCGCTAAATACAGACGGTGAGCAGAATGCTAAATCTAGACAGCTAAATTTGCGTGAGCTTTGTGAGAAATATGTTGGTGAACCTGAATTTAAAAGACATATGCTGTTAGACAATATAAAATCTTTGATTACTTCCCTCTTTGGTCTGTTCTGTCGCCGCTCCAGAGGCTACAATGGGCATTAAAATCTCCTTCTAAAATAGAAGGCTCCGGCAACTGGTGCATTAGATTTTCTAGTTGTCTAGTAGTAAAATGAGTATGGGGTGGGATGTAAAGTGAACAGATAGTGATGGTTTTATGCGATAGAACGGTGACGGCAACAGCCTCGAAAGAAGTATCCAGCTGAATATTTCGTGTAGGGGTGCTGCCCTGAACGACTATGGCGACTCCTCCTGACAAACGGCTAGAGTGCTCGCGGTCCCTTCGGACAACGGTGATACCTTTGAGAATGTTACTATTTTTTGGACCAAGATTCGTTTCTTGAAGACACACTGCAACTGGCGAAAAAGTGTTGATAATGTCCTTGATGTCACCTATATTGTGTATAAGACCTCTGCAATTCCAGTGTACAATGAAAGCTATGGTTGTAAAATAAAAAAAAAATGTACTGATGTTTGCGAACTTCTTAAAAGTTAAAGGTGTCATGTGATATGGGACAGTACACGTTTAATGGGCGGTAACTGTTCAGGTTGCCTGTCCCTCTTTCTGTATAGTTATAAGGACCTTGTCCTTCTTAGAGCGCTAAGAAGAGCTCTGTTCTTTTTGCGTAAATGGCACCGGGGTTTTGGTATCAACCCCCTTCGCCTTTTCTGAGGCGCTGGATGATCGAAAGCCAGGCGCCGAGACACGCGCCTCAGGCCTTGGCGTTCTGTTTAGCCTTGGAACCTGCGGAACAGCTGTCTGCAGCGCCGTCTTGGATGATGGTGGAGCAGCACTAGCTGCTGCTACCGAGGGGGCGGATGGAATTGCTACGGGACCACTGACTGTGACTTCTGTAGACTCCTGAGACTGATGTAGTGCTGCCCCCTGCCGCGCCACATTGGCATGGCTTATTTGAGGTAAGAGTGAGAGTCCCTTCCTTGCTTCGAGAAATGAAATCTTCTCTTTTAACGTAAGAGCAATCACCTCTTTCTCCTTCTTCCAACAGGGACATGATCGTGAATACGCTGGATGATCCCCTTTGCAGTTCACACAGCGTGGGGGAGCGTTACAGTTTTCAGATGGGGGATCTTCTTTGCCTCTACATGATTGCGATGCGTGGCCGAACCTCTGGCACTTAAAACACCGCCTTGGGCTCGGTATGTATGGTCTGACATTTACCTTTAGGTATCCTGCGTCGAGAGAAGTGGGGAGAATGCTAGTACCAAATGTGAAGATCACATTTTTGGTGGGTAGTTGTTCTGTGTTCCTTCGGATTGTAATTCTTTGTACTTTAATGACATTTTGTTCTTGGATCCCCTCGAGGAGTTCCTCGTCTCTCAAGCTGAGAAAATCTTCCTCTGAGATAACGCCCCTGCAGGTGTTTAGGGAGCGATGGGGAAAATCGTGACTTTGATTTCACCAATACTGGCGAGTTCGGGCAGCTTTGGCACTTGTTCTTTGTTTCTCAGTTGTATAAGCAGGTCGACACTAGTCATTTTCGAGGCTTTATACTCTTTGCCAATTTTTTTCTATCAGGCATTTCGCCACCAAGAAAAGGGATAGCTTACGCATACTTAGTGTTCCTTCACTATGCAAGACGTGGTAACGTGGAAAGTTGTCTAGGTCGGCTCGGAGGGCAAATTGAAAAGGTGCATCGGTGCGACCTCTGTTCAGAGGCCGATCTGGAAGTCGCGGGAAGCTTCTGCCATGACATGGTATAAAATTCGGCGGCGGTGGTAGCCACCCACCACCGAGCCCAACAAGGGGACGTTACAAGTTCTGAGCAATCTGCATACGCCAGCTATGCACCGCCACTATAACCTAATGCATATAACCAAGACTAGATATACTACACGTGGTTAACCCTCGCCACCAGGAAATTCGGAAGTAAGCAGAAGCGAAATAAGACAAGAAAGATGAAAAGGCTAGATAGAAAGTTGAACATTGAAGAGGAGGACAGGAAAAGGTGACTGCCGATTTCCTCCAGGTGGGTCAGTATGGAGGTGCCGTCTATGTGAAGCTGAGCCCGAAGGAGTGTGTTGCCTCCGCCGGGGGGCCTTAACGGTCCAAACACCCAGCATCGGCTCAACCCCCAGGATCCCCCTTTCCCGACACGGCTAAGCCGCGCACGGCTACATGCGGTGGCTCCAACCCTCGTGTGCTCGGGTACGTGGTGTCGCAACACGCCAAACGCCTGCTGACGCAGACGCCCCTGCGGGGTGAAAACTCAGATTTCACCCGAATAATTGCTCGGCAGCAAAAAATTTACAGTCTCTTATCTTATACCTAAGACGACTTGAAGGCGAAAGCTCAAGTGCCGATGCATTATAGAGGGAAACATGACGTGCACATCCCCATGAATTTGCTTAGTGCACTTCGATTAGTCATCTCTCTGAATTCGAAAGGTCGAGGGTTCGAGTTCTACCCAAAATTGTTGGTTTAAGTGCCTTAATTACCCCAATCTTAGTAAAGAGTACCTTAATTACCTTTGCCTTCAATAACACCAAAGGTAGAGGGTACGACTCCCGCTAAAACACGTGGGTTCGAGTGCCTTACCTCAATCCTAATTAACTGTGCATAAATTAATGCTGCCTTCATTAACACCAAAGCTCATGGGTACAACACCCACCTGAAGTGATGGGTCTGATGGCCCTAATTAGTCTTTGTTAACTGCGCCTTAATTAACACCGAAGGTCATACGTTCGACTCCCACAAATCATCGTGGTTTGACGCCCACCGAAGGCCGAGGATTCGTAGACTTAATGAACAAAAAAGGACGTGGGTTCGACCCCAACCAAAGGTTGAGGGTTCGTAGCCTTTTGTACCTATCGGGTCATCGACGCGTTTTCGTCGCTCAAGGTCGACTGACCAGTAAGACGTATAATGCTTTCGCTTTAATAAGGATACCAAAGTAACAAAGCATGCGCGCATTACTTCGACATCACAGTCCTGAAGATTTCAGTTGCGGCAGTATTGGCCAATTTTATTTGGTTAGCTATCGTGTCAAGTCAAATAGCTGAAGCGGAACAACCGACACCTCGACGCCTCTTTAACTTATTCGTTTTTTTCCGCCTCTCTCCTTCTCTCTTTCTCTCCCCAATTCCCTTCCCCACTTTGAGTAGCATGTCAGCAATGTCTATACGCCGGCTAAAATTGCTGCGTTTCATTAAAGGGTTCTCTCTCTCTCTCTCAATGCCTCATGGGACGTAGAGGTACCGGAGCGCGCGAACTCCTGTTCTGACGCAAGATAGTTGGGACAGCACAGAGCCTCACTAAATTCAAGCAATTATGGTGTCCACAGTTACCTCGCAATGCGTTCTTCTTTTGTAAGTCCCCCACACCTGTGTGTTCATTGCGTTCTGAATAGCGTGCGCATCGAAGCAAACAATCCGCTAGCGGTAACTGATCGCAAACTGGCACGGCGACGAACCTTTGAATGTTGGCACATGACATTTTTGAAGACTGTTATGTTCCAGAGCCAGTAAGTACGTTAGAGGTCTTAAAGAGTCAAAGGGTCATGAACCACTCAGAAAAGTGGCAGAGATAGAAAAAAAATACAGATTCTATTCCTAAAAAAAGCGCACTGATGCGCTGACGAATTTCTCACTGACGAAAAACACAAATAGCTAAATAACTTGACACGTCCCTGAACAGGTCAAAGCACAAACTTTTTCAGAAACAAGTGAAAAGATTAAAAGCGATGATTGCCGGAGGCTTCGTAATAACGATGCCCAGGAGCATTGCGTACATTGCGGTTGCGCTCACAATCGTTTGAAATCGAATTCGAAACTGTGATGCAGTGTTGCATCGAATAAGAAGCACGACAAAGTTTCCTCGGCGTTTCATGCGTGCATTGGGCTTCAGAGGGAACATTGAGGTGGGTTAATTACCGCATGCACTGAGAAAAAGAAATGTTTGTGTCGATTCGGACTTCCAAACATCCTTGCTGTAGCGACGCGGGAGCGAAGAATGTAGCATAATTACGCCCTCAAGAGAACCGGAAAGTTCGCGTCTACCCTGCTGCCTGATCGAAGGTTTAAAAGGTGGCTTTATTTGCGTAATTTCCCGGTCTTGGCGTCACTTCGTCGATTTTGGTTTGCTTGCTATCTCGCCGGAGATATGAAAGCGAATATCATTCTTTGCGAATTTTTATCTGGCTCTCTATGGGGGCTTGGGTCCCTAACCATTTTCTCGGCAGCTTTGCTCCCTGTGTAACTTTGGTTCCATTTTCCATGTTCGGTTCCAAACCGTCGGACTGTTTGGCTGAGGGAACCCGGCTCGAAACTAACGACCGGGCAAGCTGAGGTCACTCGGTACGTGACACTGGAGAGAGACAAGCTTTAAGCATACGCTTAATACGTTAGCATGGCACTTCGCCCGACATGGGTATGTGTCACTCTTCATCGAACATCTTTTGAGTGAACTTGCGTCTATGGGTACATACCGCTCCACGGTGAACAGCGATTAACGACTTGAGTCAATACGTTTGTGCTGCACTTCACTAAATCTTCTTCACGCATGTTCCATCACTGAGTATGCGCAACTGCGTGTGTGTCGCTATTCAATGAATGTCTTCAACGCCGACTAGGGCAACAGGGTATGTGCAGCTCTTCAATCACTTAAAAAAATCCTGTCAAACTGATTCTATGTTAAGCGGAATCAAACCCACATTACAGATATTTATGCTATCTAGCCTGAATATATATTAGGCCACATGCAATGCACTGACATGATGAGCGGCACCGTGTCTCCTGAGGGAAGCGCAAGAAGGGAGCCAGGCTGAATCATCACCTAATGCATGACGTCGGAATATGGTGTGTCGCTACACTATTCCATGCTAATTGCATTATGCCTTTACTTGTCCATTTTTAACTGATTTATGTTCTTGTTTAACGAACGAAAATAAAATACCCGCCAAGTGACTTAAACAACCCTTGTATGCTGACCACGCAAGCCTATCGCTGTTTTGTGCAACAATAAAATGTCTTCCCAAATAAAAAAGTAAATTGTAGCTCCGATGACAGGCAGTTACAAAGCACACATATCTGTTAATAGACTTCTGATGTACATTTACGGAACCATTTGATATGCACTATTTTCTTGCATGTAGCCACGCCGTGTATGTTCCAAAGGTGCAAGTTCGCTCTTTGATAATCGTTTAGAAGTGGCATCTCTAACTACGACAGAAGAGCTGCGGAATCCCTACATATTGCTTGACACGTCTCGACGTTTCGTTTGCATGCACCGTTCGACACCATTCTTGACTCGCAAAGCACTATGCATCGCGTTTGTTCTTGTGACACGACTGCGTGTACGTACCACATTGTGCATCCGCCTATCTGTAGCTTGCATCTCAGCTGAGGAATGTAGTGCATAGATACCGAAATTACATGACAATAAAGTTTCTACCTGCGTCGTTTCACGAGATTGCACTTTGTATAGAATGAAAGCAATCAATATTGTAACAACGTAGTTAGCGGAAAAGCCTCAACGGCTTCAATAACGCTTCGCTTCCCATACGCGTATATTGCAACATGTACGTTGATATACGTATGATTTTTTCTGAAATATTTCAATGCAGGTGTGTGTTCTTAGTCTGGTCATGTTGTTTGAGGAATTCAGCACTTATTCATTAAATGTGATAACGCGAAGGGCTATGTAAATGGGGCACCTAGATATTTGCCGCCAAAAATGACATGACTCTTCCTTCTTTTTCCTAAATACTCTGCCCACCACATAGAAACACAGCACGGAGAAACATTTACAATTTACACTTGTGTGTTGCGACACATAACGATAGAAATCATGAGAAGTAAACTAAGCAACTCATCCTTTTTTTCAGTTCTTCATGACCGTTTGATATTGCGTTCTCGTTTAACCTCCAACACTTCAGTTGTTTTTCTTCAAGGTAAACAAAAGCAGACACCTAGATATCGTAGACGTGTTTCGAAATAAAAATATTTATTCATGGATAAATATGAATTTGAATTTTAATTCGAATTTGAAACACTTAAAAATTCAGTTCAATTTAGCTTCCTGCTATGGCAAAGTGAATGACGATTCTAAACTCGCTTGATAAATATTTCATAATCACCAGCTCAATTCAGCACCATACATTATGCATCATCTTCACAAGCGTGCTCATCTCATCTACCTCTTTATGCTTCTTTATTGCTGGTAATTCGTCGTCGCCTTCGTATTTCTATCTTTTGCTAAGCTACATAAATACAAGAAAGGAAGCAAAATGAAAGAAAAAAGATTACAGTAAAATGTTACGGTTGACAGGCCGAACTCAATGCTGGTACGAAACTTCGTGGCCCACCAATCCCGCTCGTTTCATTGAAAAAGCGCAGTCGACTGCGAAGCCCCGGAAGTACGGCTTCAGCCATGAAAGGCACATCACCGTGGCATGTAAATCATAGGAATGACATCAGCACAAAAGAAAACGGTTAAAAAAGCTTATGTCGTCCTTCAGCAGGAACCCAGACCAGCTGTTTTGGGAAAATATGCTACTGAAGTTTGCCGTAGAAATGAAAAAAAAAGAATATCCGTCCATTGATTTTTACCGCCACCCACATACCGGCCTCGACAGTACCGCTTTAACCACGAATAAATCAAATCTGTTTTTTTTTCCATTAAGAACTGAACTTAGCAGCTTAATCTGACACGAATGTTCGCTAGAGCTAGAATTTCCGCCATTCTGAATAGGAGGGCATGATAAATAAAAAATTACTGTGATCATAACACAGCCCTACAACATTGTCGAAGTGAATGGAGACTCATTAAGGAGCAGGAACATTAACGATGTTATTATGCCGGCATTTGCACTGCGAAAGGAACAGCACAAAGGATGTTGCAAAGCCGAGTCTAGAAAAAAGAAAGTGTTCTAGTGTTCCTTCGTGCTGCTTACTGCTCCGGTAACTTGGAGCCAGCGTCGAACGTTTTTGGACCGCAGGATGGGGAAAAACAGAACTCCTTACGCAGGGCACTCATACAGATTATTCGTTTGCTATTTTTACTATGGCGTTGGTGCCTAACAAAGTGTTAACTGCTTTAGTGACTTGCATATCAAACTAGGTTGAAATTCGCATTTTTTTCTGCCAATAAAAAATCCTGCTATCTTTGGCACCAACCATATGGAGGAGCCACGTTCTGTAGAATTATAGGTGCATTTTTATGCAGACTACAAAGTTAATTTCACAAATATATTCGTACACAGCACAATAGTACGGGGCCCTTGGATGACTTCTCCCGTTCGGTTTAAAGAAGGTAGAGATTTCAATGCTTTAGGTTGCAGGTACTTCAACTGACTGCCATACAAATTCGTTTATTTATTTGTCTGCGGCGATGGTTGCTCTCTTGCGAAGTAATTAGAATGCATGCAGGCTCTTCGTTTGTTTGCAAAGGTTTCCAAAGGTGTTAGGAAACGAACAAAAAACAAGTCTGTACTAGGCGTAAAGGCAGCCTCGAGGAATGAAAAAAAAAGTCCAATGTGTCGGCGGTGCACATTGAATTAAGTTTGTAAGGCATCTGTCATTGGGACCATAGTGCTTAGGTGACGTGGAAAAGGATGCACGACAAGGATGGGCGTTCTTCTCTTCCCGTGTAACTTAAGGGCTATGGTCCCTATAACTGTATCTAACCAGCTAGTCCAAAAGCATGCACTCCTGTATGACGTCGTTTTTTGAAGCAAGAGCTTAGACAAGCTTTGAACTTCACTCCTGCACTTATAAAACCCTCCCACAGCGGCGTATCTCCGCTTCAGGGAGCTTGAAGTGGTGGGACATTTCGTCAGTGGCTGTTGCCCAGCCATCGTGGTCGTGTCTTCGACAGTAAGTGTTCGACAGTATCACGCGACTGCTATCAGCTAGGTTTCCGAATGTCCCAAGACAACCCTACATTTCAGATATTTTACACTTTAAAGACTAGACAGCATTTTAAGTGCAATGTGCCCTGTAGCTTTAGCCTTTCTGGCTTATTTAGGAGCGTTAGGAATAATTATTCAACCCTCATCCTTTTTCTGCTTACTTTTTCATGCGTGATATATTAGTTTTGCCTGGTGTCCTCACTGAACTAAAGGAGACAGCTTCGTTGCGTCTGGTGACTGTAAGGAAAAGGTAATGGGTGACGTGGAGGTGAAATTCAAAATAGATATGTAATTGGGTCTTTCGCAATAAATTAAGTATGCAAGCACTCTAAGAGTGTTATGAGCGTGTCTAACGAGCGGGAAAGAATTGAGCCCGCTGCCCTGGCAGAACTATAAAAGCCGCCAAGACCAAAATCAGCGAAAGTTGGTGGGACACTGTGGAAGCTCTCTGTGCGAAGTTAAATGCGGTTCAATCAAACAAAGCCTTTGTAAACAATTTCTTATTCAAGTGTTAGAGCGTGTGATATGGCCGCTATCAGCTATGCTTCCTAGTGTGCCGACGTAGCTGTATTTTACAACAGGTTTTCATATTGTGGAAAGGGGAGGGAGAAAGGGTAACCGTACTGTGCGACAAAATTTTTACATTCCTGGTTCTCTTAGAAGCGTTGCAAATAATTAGAGAGCCGTAGCTTTCCTTTCCTTTTTTTCAGGCGTCATAACCCGTTCCGCCTTAATTTCAGAGATGATCCTCGGTGAGCTAAGCAGGAGTTTTATTTCATTTTTGGCGAAAAGAAAGAGCGTTATGGGCAATGTGTAGTTAAACGTCAAGGATGTAGACTGATAATCACATTTGTAGTAAATTACGCATGTAAGCTCTCCTGAGCTTTGTGAATGTGTTTTGCGAACAAAGAATTTATACCGTTACCCTGGAAGAGCTGTGAACTCAACAGATAATAAAGTTATCGGGAACTGTGGGAGGGGGGGCGGACATTATAAAGCAATAAAGCATTACATACCTCCCTCAGCAGTTGTATTGGTGGTTTTCACATCCACATCCACTGTCGCTCCACATCCACTGTCGCAAGGGCGGGATGGCGAGTCGCAGGGCCGGGATGGCCTGTGACTTTTTTTTTTTGTGTGCGCGCATATAGCAGGCAATTTATGTTGATTGTAGGTCGTTGCCTATAACTTCGACAATACGATTACCTAAACCAGCGATGCATTTATGTTGTGGACTTAAACACCAAGTACAATTATCTGTTCAATTCAAATTCTTTGTAGCAAATGTGCATTGTATATGTGCGCTGTAGTACTGCTAGTGGGCGGGATCCGGGACCGTTGTGGGACACTCACTGGCCTCTTGTCCCTGCATCGCCTTGAGATTTTACGCAGTCGCGAGGGATAAATGCAAATTCAGATCACTTTTCGGGCCACCCATCGTTCACCATGTGTGATTGATTAATAGGTCTCTGCCTGCTAAATATAGATATGACTCACAGAAACATTTCCAGGCTATTTCACTTATTGTAATAGTATTCCGCAATATATATATATATATATATATATATATATATATATATATATATATACACAGAGAGAGAGAGAGCAAGAGACCAGAACGTCTGCAGTTCGCCCCCCCCCCCCCCCCCCACTCGAGAAATAGTTCGTACGCCACTGTCCAGCAACATGCTCAAGTCCAATCGTTGCGATGGACTATGATAAGTCAGCATGATAACAGACTTATATGAGAGATACATGAATTAACAGATCATTTCATCATGACGTATATATTCGTACATGCATGTGAGGCATCGGGAAACTCCCGGTCTTATCAGCAAGGCCGTAAATTTTTAGGTGTTCCACTGCGCGGTGCCAAGGTTGCCGAGGCCTTTATATAGGCTAGGTTAATTAACATAAAGTGAACCTTTTTTTCTTCACACGCACATCCTAATGAAAGAGTAAAAATGTGTAATATAGCAGCGCCTCATGATATTCCATGGTTTCCTCGATGTACCTAAATTTTTAGTATATTTAGCCTGCGCCATTGTTAGTATAGTGAGTATGTTCAGCCAAATTGTCCCGCTTAGATAGCACAGAATTTTTGCTTACCGAGTACTGCCAGTGAGATCAGCGTTGTTTCGCGTAATAAATCAATAAATGACGCCTAATCCCTGTGCACCTAATGTCGGCTTCTAGGTATCTCCAAAGAGCGTGGACCAGTCACCTGAATAGCGCATAGTATTGAATGGCTCGTTTAATTTTCCTTGATTTTTAACGCGTGAGTCATTCTTAGCCCATCGGGTATAGGCCTCCGTATATGTGATGGCGGCAGAAATGTTTTGAAGCCTTTAATGAAATCAATTCTGTATCCTACTTTGCAACACGTGCCTCTCACATCACTATTCCTCCATCGGTAAACATTACACGTAGGCATAATCCTCGGGGCATCGCTTCGTCGACGCCTCACAACGAACACCCGCCTGATTTCATGATATGTCGAATGGAATAAGGATATACATAATTGCACGCATTGCCTTCCGTTGTTTACATTTAATTAGACACTTCACGAAAAGTTCACAGAGATTGCAATTTATTTTCCACATAAGCCTGTATATCGGATGTTCTTAATTTTCTTCGCGTTTCAGTGGGGTTTCCGTCTATTTGTTGAGTACACGTGGGTATTTCATACACTTTTTCATGCGTCCTCCTTTAATAACCTTCTCCTATATACGCGTTATACTCTAGCAGGGTGGCGGATTTAGGATTGCATAATATTATGCGGGTATTGGCCCGCGTGTAAGTTTCGGGACGTGCTGAACGGAAAATGCACAGAAAGATGCTCCAAACGCACGTCGACAACAGTGCGGGCGCTTCAATTGCAAGAGCTTTCATAGTAGGAATTTCCAACGAGCGCTATGTGTGAGCAGCGACAATTCTGTCTTGGTTACGAGCTTAATTACGCGAGCGAGTGTTTAGGTTCACAGAGGAGAGTGGCAGCGGCTGCAGATTTCTCGCACGAGGATTATTTCGGTAGGCGCTTCACAGAGCACTCGACGTAAGCCTGTATACCGGGTGTTTCAGCGAACACTTCCAAAAATTTTCGAGAGTTGCTGGTGGCAGATAGCACAGTTCTAGTCTATGAGAGGGTCTAATTCGAAGACGCGGACGTTACCTACACGAAAAAATTGAAATGCATAATCAAATAATGAGTTAAAATTCACGAATTAAGTTGCCACCATATCAGCTGATGGCACGTATTGCAATTTACAAATTATGTCTGAGGAGTTGGCAAGGCGGATCCACTTGGAACGAATTCTCAAGGTGACACGAGTCTCGAGATATCATGTTAGCGTGTTATTCGTTCTTTTGGTCCCTTTGTATATGTACGCGTTCTAAGTAAAGTTTGCGATGGAATACCAGCTAGCCCGTATCCAAACCCTGCGTCGAGATATTAGTTCCCGAACTTTGTAGAGAAATGCATTGGCGTTCCATTTACTTTTATGCTTCAATTCATAAAACGAAGCTTTTTTTTATGAAAGTAAGTGGAACGACGGTACTTTACCGCAAGTTTGACAGCGCATATCTCGTAAATTGTGCCACCCAAACAATGCTGTTCAAGTGGATATGCCTTGCAGTCTTACCCGCAAGAATCCGTAAATTGCAATATTTGCCGTAAAGTAATTACTTACAAGCTTAATTAGAGAGGATTTGTTCTTTAGTCGATAATGCATTTTCGCTTTTCGCGCAAGTGATGCACTCTTGTTCGAGCAGAGCAGCTCTTCGAGTAGAATTGTGCTATCTGCCACAATCAACTTAAAAATTTGTTGAAATCGTTCGCTGCATCATCCGTGTATGTGAGGGACAAAAGTGATTACAGCTTTCGTGTACTAAGTTCGGTTATCATGCTCTACTGAAGCAGCAGTGGTGTTTTGTGTTTTCTTTTTCTTTATTGAGAAGCGTCGCGGGTTCATGTCGGAAAATTAAGTAAACAGGTAATCCGGGTAAATTGAAGGATACGAGCTTATGGTGATAAGCTTCATTGGAATGCACGTCTTTTCAAGGCAGTTGGTTCGCGATATCCCGGAAACACAACGCTGTAAACACAAGCAAGTTGTTTACGCTGTCCATACAGACTCATTTGTTATACAAACACAAATGAACCGAGGGCCAGGTTCGGACAAACTTACAGTACTATTGAAAGCGACGAAAGTGCTAAACGAAGCAAAGCATTCGATAGACATTTATTAAGATAGAAATGCCGATACGCCGGTTTGTATCGTGCGACCAGGGCATCGTGTACAACGTTTATTTAACCGATCAGGCAGAGATACTGAATTGAGCACTCTTGCGCAATGAGAATTTACAGTAACGTTTTATTGGACTAGTTAGTAGGCTAATAAAGTATGTATAATTTATATCTGAAAGGCTCTGATACGAAGCCTAGCTTTCAGAGGCGTTCTATCTGAAAGCCCATGAAAGCGCATGTGAAAAAGGCATCTGGAAAATTACACCAATTTGTCGTAGCACAAGGCAATTCCAACAGATACACATGACTTATTGTGGTGCAAATAGCCTGTAATGAAACCTTGACGCTGCTGCACTGAACGGCAGCCTATTCGGAGAGCCTTGTGCTTTCTTCCTTAGAGAACACACAGCTCGTGCGCTTTGTTTTTCACAACAATGATCGCCACAAGTAATGTCGCAAATTTGGTAGCTGCAGTGGTTAAAGAAAGCTATATATGTCTCCGCCCTCAACTTCTGGAGGCACGTGCTTTACGTTGGTTTCGGGGGTGCATTACCTGTGCGAGTGAAGGCATGCCTGGCTTCGCTTTTTGTTCCCTGTATTACGGCCTAAACATTCCGCCATGCTGACAAAGAAGCAACTAGATTATAACTTGCTACTTCTCTTCATTACCTGCCGTTTCAGACATCAATATACTGTCGCTCAGAGATGTTTTATATTCTATACTGTCCTATTCTACTTCTGCTTCTTTCGTAACATTGTTTCTTTTTTGGGGGGGGATGTATCGTCCTTGCAATCGTAGCTTTACACTTGTTAGCAGAATAGAATGGGCAGAATTGTACAGGAAATGCTCGCACTCTGGTATACCTTAGAATGAGCGTAAAGAAATGTAGCAAAACGCCCATCATTACGTGATTAGTGTGCTATATTCAGAGACAAACTTTCAATAAATGCGTGTATAAAAAAATTTCAACGTTTTCTCGATGCTAAGAACATCCTAAACTCGGCTGTAGATCACTTCGTGATGTGGCTTGTTGCCTGCGTTTATTTCATTGCACGCACTTGCTTTACATATGGCAATCTCATAGGGCGCAAGTTCGACACATTGCCAGGCTTTGAATCAACTCTGTGTCAACGATATTCTCGCATCTACAATTCAGATGCTCTGGCTTGCACAGATTTATATTTTATCCCTGCGTACTTTCATGCCGTGAAGAGCCTCCCAAAAATTGCCGAGAATAATATTTTCCCGTCTTCCTTCCCGATAATTTTTTCTTGCGCTGAACCTGACCCCCAAAAGAGAGAGAGAGAGAGATAAAGAGGAAAGGCAGGGAGGTTAACCAGATATCAGTCTCCGGTTTGCTACCCTACACTGGGGATGGGAGATAGGGATTAGAAAGAGGACAAAGAGGAAAACGTTGAATAAAACACGCACACAAGGAGGCACACACACACAAGAGGCGTTCCAGTTAAAGAAGTTCACTAAGGCTGGTAGATCGCAAAAAGCGCAATAGTGCTTGCACGGCCTTCTTCTAGGACGGTAGGTCCTTTCGATAGTGCAAAATTCTTTTTCCCGATAGCGGTCGGTCGTCCAGCCGGTGAAGTTCGTGGCGAAGGCATTCCCTCTGCGGACTGAACTGCGGGCAGGCGCACAAAATATGTTCAATCCATTCTTCATGGCCGCAGTGGTCACAGATAGCGGTGTCGGTCATACCTATGCGAAATGCATAGGTTTTGGTGAAGGCAACGCCCAACCACAGTCGATATAAAAGCATCTCTACGGCGAAGCTGTGATGGCGCTCGAAGACTTAATGTTGGATCAAGTGAGTACAGTCGCGTATTTCTTAAATGTGGCTCATTTCATTGCGACGCGGTGCACTGCCGAGCAAGTAGGCGGAGTTTCCGTGCTGCGTCAGTTATAGAGAGTAGAACTGGGACGTGGTGCTCCTCAGTATGGGCTGAGCAGGCAGCTTGATCCGCCCATTCAATGCCGATAATCCCCCAGTCACTTGGAAGCCACTGGAAGGTTATTTCATGGCCTGCATCACTTATACGATGTAACGTCTTCGTAATATGAAATATTAGCTGTTCTTGCGGTCCCCATCGTAAAGGTGACAGTAGAGACTGCAGTGCCGCCTTCGAATCGCCGAATACCGTCCACTTGTGTGGCGGTTCATCACAAATGTAATGAAGGGAAGTAAAGAGCGCTGTGAGCTCTGCTGCCATCGATGTTGTCGCGTGGGTGGTCTTAAATTTGTTTGTTGTAACTTTCGCTGGTGTGACGATTGCCGCCGCGGAGCTGTTTGGAAGGACAGATCCATCAGTGTAAATATGAGTAGAGTTATGGTAGTTCTAGAACAAATGTTGTGGCGTGAGCTGTTTAAGGGCTGGCGATGATAGGTCAGCTTTTTTCGAGATGCCAGTTATGGTGAGGTTGATTTTTGGCTGAGCGAGGCACCATGGAGGAATCGAAGGTGTCGCAGCCGGAGTGAAACAAGCTGGCAATGATTCATCATATGATGTTATCGTTTGGCTGAAAGATGTGTGTGGTCTGTCCGCTAGTACAGAGGCTAAGTGGTGACGAGGAGTCCTTGCTAGATGCCTTATATAGGTCCTGAGCACTTCAATTGCAATGTGGAGCTTGACAAGCTGGTCTCTAGCGATTGCTATCGTAGACAATGTTGAAGCACTCTGAGGCAGGCCTAGACAGATCCGGAGCGCTTGAGCCTGAAGACTTTGCATTGTGCGTAGATTCGTTTTACCTGTGTTGGTTATTGCTGGCAAGCTGTAGCGCAGAAATCCTAGAGAAAGCACCCTGTACAGTTGTAACATGGCACTTGTCGACATTCCCCAGGTCTTGCCAGCCAAAAACTTGAACAGGTGGCAGATGCCTGTCAACCGTTTTTTCACATATGATACGTGGGGCTCCATGACAAGTCCCTGTCGATTATGACACCTAGAAACTTGTACGATCAGACCCGTCGTATTATTTGTCCATTTATTATTACGCTGTAGTTTGCCATGGGTTGGCACGTCAATGGCCCTAGTGCGCATTTCTCGGAGGAAATTTCCTGGCTGGCGGTTCTGAATTCTCGCTCGCAACTGTAGGCGTGTTACTGCAGACGCCCATATACAGATGTCATCCGCGTACATTGATAGACGGACTGTTGTTGGTACCTACATTCAGCATGAGAAATGCCGTAAGCGTTTCTGCACTTTTTTATTCCTTGATGTTAAAGCGGCGTATGACAACGTTACGCATGAAGCCATCCTCTCTGCTCTCGCGGAGGTACAAGGGGGTGGTCGGATGTTCCAATGGATACGGAGCCATCTCTCCATGCGATCCTTTTTTGTAAGAACCGAGGAAGGCCATACTTCTCTACATTATAGCTACTGCGGCGTCCTCCAGGGCGGTGTACTTAGCCCTGTGTTATTTAATCTAACACTAATTGCTCTTCTTGAACCTGACCCAAAAGCTTTACAGTTGCTTATGGACATAAACCATTTTCTGATTTAATACCCATCAGAAGCAAGCGCTCTTCATCGGAGGCCAAGTCAACAGACTGTGGGTGTATCGCGCTCAGACGGACAAAAAAAACGTGCGTCGCTGCTTCAGGAGCATGCCGTAGGTCGTTGAGCTAATAATAAGTTGACACTAATCACTTCGATGTGTCACCGTCATCACCGAGAAGTGTGTGTCCTGAATGGGCTGGTTAGGAAAAAAGCTCCAGTATGCCAAAAAAGCGCGCTTTCATTGCTGTAGTTGTTTTAACGGTCGGGATAAGAAATTGCTTTTGTATTTACGCTGCTCTTTGCACTATCATACTTTTCACTGATTGTGTTTTTTGGGGCGCTGTCATGCCCACATATTTTGGACGTTCTCTTGTGCGCAATCTGTTGCGCTGGTGTATAACTTCGCAGTTATACACCAGCGCTCAAAGAGAAGCACCCCACATTTCTAAATACTATATATTTCAAAAGGTTTGCCGAATTTTTTTGTCCAATACGAAATTATTTCATTCGCCATTAAGTACACCAAAAGAACTGAGGAAAAGGATTGGATATGCAGCTTGGCGACTCCGTCGACCGTGGCGGCAGGTGATCTGCAGCGAGCCGCTGACCTGTTTAAACTGCTTGCCGAACATAAGGCGGCCTTTGATGAAGATAAGTCTGCAACTTTTATACTGTACTGTGCTACTCCTCCTGCCGGCCACCTTCTTGATTTCGGGCCTTATACATAGGCAGAAGACGCTATAAGTTTCCTTTGCTTCATTCAGTAGCTACGTGACAAATGGAACTTCTCCGTTGACGAAAGAAAAGAAAAAGAGCGAACGAAGGACTGATTTGAGAAAGTAATAAGTGAACATATCGCTATCAATGTGATAGGGTAGTTGGTCCATAGCTGTCAAGATGTTTGACGCCGAAGGAACGGACGTGCAAGACGACGAACAGCAATAGCAAAACAAGGATCCCCCAAACAGATGTATGCGAATCTAAAATCAGACGTATTTGATGTGTCTTGTGTTTGATTTCCGGCGTGCAGGTACGCAGCCAAAATGAGGCCCAGGGGTGGGTGGGGACCGGGCTCCCCGCCGAAATTAAGAAGAATTCCCCCCCCCCCCCCAGTTCCCCGCCCACGCCACCTCTCCTCACACACATTTCCAAAGCGCCACCAAATCATTGTTGGCACTTGACAGCTGTTCGGCACTAAAAATTTCGCAGCTTTTTTCACTCCTTTTGGATGGAGGCAATTATCGGCATCTCCTGGGGTGTGAAGGCCAGTTTCCTCATCTATTTGGGGCCCACGCGATTAACTTGAGATGCATTCACTTGTCACCGTCTATTCAAGGGTCTCACGCATCGCTGTTGCTTCGTTAGTTCAGCCTTCTTTATTTGGACTCATCCACCGAGCAGGAAAGGGATTTCTTTTCTGGTCAGCTGGTCTGTATACTCGTGGAACGAGTTGCGGCCGGAGAAAACACCAATTGTGTTTAACGTTTCCTTTTGCTTTATTATTTGCTCGACTGACGGCTCGCCGCGACGCTGACAGATCCTCGGAAGCATACGCCTACGATATGGGTCAGATAAGGTGGATAATAAAATATACAGACAGCGTCCATCGTCAAACCCTGCTATAACCCTTAAACTCATAAGCAATGTGACTGTCAACTGTCACCTTGCCTGGTTTTTCGCTAATTGTAAGGCACTCCTCGTGCAAAATTGGCAACTGGAAATGAGAGTTGTAAGGAGTTGCGAAATTAAGCGATCTACTAGCCCAACAGTTAACTCTTCTAGAATAGCGCTTGTGCTTGTCTGTCTTCCTTGTATCCTTGGTTTTATTCGCGCTAAGCTACTACTTCTAATATGGACGACCAACTAGCCCAACAGTCAGCTCTACTAAGGGAGAGCCAAGGCAGCATCCAAACAGGAAGGAAAAGAGAAAATTAATGAACTCAGCCTCTGTTTATGAAGATATTTATAGATCTACACCTTTTTGTTTAAAAAAGAAGTAGAGAAAACGCTGCCGGAAGTGGAGAACAATTCCCTTTGTTTTTAATGACGCTTCTACAGTTATCGTTCCGGCCGCCTGACGTATCCACTTCTCTGCTTTGCTTATGTAGGTGTTTTTCTAGCCTTCCACGGTGGGCGCAGCAATTCTAGAATCGCAGCATCCTGCGATGTACGTGGTTGTACGGGACTGGCGGCCACGCATCGTTACGCAACTTCCCAAAATAACAATACGAGTTGGTTGTGGCATTTAACATGTTGGAGCAGTAAACGAGGGATCCAAAGGAACCTTCGATTGTTCCGGAAATATATATTTCTCTATCATTCTTCCAGAGCTAATTCAAAAAACGCTTCTATAGACTGATACAACTTATGCCTGCAGCGAATTCCTGTCTACGCCCTCAAACCACTGGCCACTGTTTCTCCGCGAGGCTTCAAACAACCAGTACTTCAAACTTTTCCTGTTACCCAAATAAGACGGTAACCACAAAAATGAAATTATTAGGGCCTAATGTTATACGTTTTCCCTCGCCTATTATAGTGGAATGGCCAGAGCCTAAGTCTTTATTGAACTAAAATAAAATGCTTGCTTCTCTGCAACTATTTATTGTGAAGTTTCACTTCAGTTGGGCAGTGAAGTTTCATGAGTAAAACACCTTCAGCAGTGAAATGAACTGCACCGCAGATTTCTGAGGAGTGAAATGCTCAGACTATACACATTTTGTCCATGTTTGTTGCACACAAGATTGCTTCCACCGAGGAAAACTCTTCCAGAACAGCTGACACTCCAGTGGTATCAAGTACGGCGCCATTTTGGAACGACTGCATCATGACGATGTTGTTTGCTTCTGTGATTGGCTGGCGGAGTAACACAGCTCCGCGCGGTCCATGTGCTTTGCTTCCCAACTGCTGTTTTTTTTAAGTTGTTTTCTACTCTTGTAATCTATAGTTTTCTACTAATTTTACGCTTTTGCTTGTTTACTTGTTGTTGGCAATGTTCTTCCCTCGCTTCTTCCCTGCGTGAGTCGATTTGACGTGGTTCCTTGTTTGCCAAGTAAAGAGAAGGTGTATCTCCCTTGTGTACCTGTAAAATACACCCTATTTCATTTCTCTTTTCTGGGTTTACGCATCTTTATGGCGAATGGTGGGCGTTATTCACCTTTGTACTAGTAAAAGTGCCCCTCTCCCCGTCATTTGCAGAGAAAAGTTACCGGCGGAAAAAGAAATCGTGGGTACGTGCCTGCTGACGGGTATACATGTGTTGGGAGCTTGATTTAGGGGAGGCCAGTGATACACGTTTCAAAAGGTTGAGAACGAATAGACGAGTGGCTTTAGCCCGCAATAAATGCAGGTTGCAATAAATGCAATAAATGCTGGCACCTGCCTTCCAAGAAAGTACCATGGCTGACATTTGACAATGTATTATTTTGTTAAGGCAATCACTGGTTGTTGCCCGTGATTCCTAAAACCATGTGTTATTCACTATGTTTATACGCATATATGTATGTACTGAGACCATTTTTTTTCTTTCTTTACTAGTGCTTTACTTTGTGCCTTTGATTTGGGTACCCCCTTTTGGTGTGTGTGTGTGGCACCCTTGATTTTGTATGCCATTCCTGCGATAATCCTGTTAGGTTTGCAGTATTTATAAATAAAATAATAAATAAATAAGTAAATAAATAAATAAATAAACTAAAGGATTATTTGAATTAAATTAAAACGACAAATGGGCCCCCCCGTGGAGGCCAGGCTAGGTAACTGGATTTCCCAGAAGCGGGGACACCGTGTAGTGTCGGACGGTCGCTACACGGGCTCTTCCCGTAGAATGCTGGAGGCTTACGTGCGAATGGTGGAAGGGATGAGAGAGAAAGAGAGTAATATAGGAAGGCAGGGATGTTACCCAGTCAATAGTCTGGTTGGCTGCCCTACGCTGGGGGAAGGGAGAAGGGGAAGCGAGAGAAGGGAGAGAGAAGGTGTAGATACGGTACGGACAGCACTTGAGTTAAAGATGCTCGCGCAAACCAGAAGTTCTGAGAAAGCATAAAAGTGCCTTCACTGACTTCTGAGCCGATGATCGGTCGGGATGGTGCTCTAGTAACGTCTTTTCACTCAGAGGACGATCATCTAATTTCCTCAATGTGTTGGACAAAGATTGTCTTTGCGCTTGAAATTTAGGACAACGGCACAATAAGTGTTCAATGTTCTCCTCGCATCCGCAAACATCATATGCAGAACTATCAGCCATTCCAATTAGTGCTAGGCACTCGTGAAAGCAACTCCAAGCCATAACCGACACAGAAGAGACGCTTCACGCCGGTGTAGACCGAATGGATGTCTGAGTTGAAGTCACGTGTTTAGTTTGTGCCGTCTTGTGCGCCTTGTATGTGCGGTGTTCCACACTGCTAAGGAGATCGTGCGTGCTAAAATGCCAAGTTGCCTCGCGGCGTCGCTCCTTGAGAGAGGAATGGGGACGCAGCGGTCTTCTTGGCTTGATGTCCGAGCTGCCTTATCGGTGTCATCATTTCCTATGATACCGCAATGACCTGGTATCCACTGGAAATAGATATCATGGCCTTTTTCTCTTAAGTGATGGACAAGTTACACGATTTCGTACGTGAGCTGATCGTGAGCTGCATGTCGCAGAAATGATTGCAAACATTGCAAGGCCGGCTTTGAATCGCAGAAGACTGCCCATTTTCTAGGACTTTCAGCCTTTATCACATGAAGCGCGTCGCGGAGAGCCGCGAGCTCTGCAGCTGTAGACGTAGTGACATGGGAAGTCTTGAACCGCTGGGTTATTCTCATTGTCGGTATAACTACAGCGCCACCGGAACTGGTTGATGTAGTTGATCCATCAGTGTAGACGTGTGTGCAGTCGCTGTATTTCTCGTACAAGAGAAGTAAAGTTAGTTGCTTGAGCCCTGATGATGGCAAATCCGACTATTTCTGAAGTCCTGGGAGTGTAAGGATTACTTGAGTACGGCGCATACACCATGGAGGAATTGAAGGCCTTGCAGCAGGTGTGTAACCTGACCTGAGAGAGGCATGGTGCGCGAAGACAGTCGCACTGAATGTCGTGTGGGGCCTATCTACTGGGAGATTTGCGATGTGGTGGGTAGGGGTCCGCGCGAAGTGTCTTATGTGCACACTTATTGTTTCAATGCTAATGTACGTTCTAATAGTGGAATATTGAGCGACGGCAATAACTTAAGCCGTTGACGCACTCCGCGGTAGACCAAGGCATATCTTGAGGGCTTGGGCTTGGATGCTTTGGATTATATTCAGGTTAGTTCTGCAGGTGATGGACATGACCGGTAAGCTGTACCGCAGGAATCCGATAAAGAGGACCCTGTACAGTTGCAGCATGGATTGTATTGGCACTGCCCAGGTCTTTCCTGCAAGGAAATTGAACATATGGCAAATTCCTGTTAGGGGTTTTCTCACATAATTCACATGAGGGATCCAGGAGAGATATTTATCAATGACCACCCCCAAATCAGTTGTCTGTCGACGGAGATCATCTATGGCGACATTAATTCTCTGGTAAACGCCACCACTGCACACTTTTCGTATGATATATGAAATCCTTGTTCCCGAAGGTAGGATGATGTTAAAGTGGCTGCCTTCTGAAGCCGCGCATGAAGTTGCAGTCGAGTCACACCCGACGTTAATGAGGCGCTAATGTCTAGAGAAGGCTGGTTTCACGCGGTCACACGACACTGTCCCTTCTTTTCTGCGTACGTCAATTTTCAAGGTATTCTCTGAACGCGAAACCACACGAAAGGGGCCTTCATAGTAAGGAGTCAATGATGGCTTGATAGAGCCGCACCGAAGAAATACGTGCATGGTTGTGTCCATTGCACGTAAACTTAAGCCAGGCTGCCCGCGGGCGATACGCGGGGAAGTAGGTTGAAGCTTGTCAAGCCAGGAATGCAGCCACTCTAAGTGCTGCGTGGCCGTTAACGGAGCGCCTTGTTGGGTGTGGAAAAACTGGCCGGGAAAAAGTGGACGTGGATTGCTGATACATGGAGCATCTCTGCTGCACTGACTCCGAAGGTACCCTTGATCGTTGTTCCGAGCTGCAGCAGTGCTAGGGGTAGCCTTTCCGCCCAGTGCTGTCTGTCGAGCGTGGCGGTCAATGACACCTTCAGTTATCGGTGGAAACGCCTGACCATGACTTTGCTCTGTGGGTGGTAAGCCATGGTGTTATGAAGGCACGTTTTGGGCACTCTCGCCAGGGAGGAAAAAAGCTAGCTTTAACATTGTCGGCCTCGGTCAGTAGTTGTTCGCAAAGGACAATCGTACTGCGACGCCCAGATATCAACAAATGCTTTCGCCACTGATTCGACCGCGATGTCTCACAAAGGCCTTGCCTCAGGTCCCCTCGAGTACCGGTCGACACACGTGAGGAGATACCTGAAACCTTGGCAGCGTGGAAGAGGCCCCACCAATGTCTAAATGCACGTGATCTAAACTGCTGCACCGCTGAACGCGTGTGCCGAGCCACTTTCATGGATTTAAAGGCGTGGCAGTTTCTTGCTCAACTTCGAACATCTTTGTTGATCCCTGGCTAGACGAAGCCGTCTGTGATTAGATTCAGTGTCGCTATGATGGCGGGATGGCGCGTGCAGTGAATAGAATATAAGCCGCCGAAGCTGTAGAGGCACGAACGGGCGAAGAGGTGATTGCGATGTGTTGCACGTGAACAGTGTTGCAAAGGGAGGCGACACCTCCGCAAGCTGGAAGGACGAGGCTTTTTCCCATAACTGGTGCTGCTCGAGGTCGTCTTGCTGGGCGGATGATTGGAAATCCACAGGGCGAGCAGGCACAGAACTGATCCGCGACAGTGCGTCAGCTGCCTGATTTTCAGTCTCAGAGATGTGGCGGATGTTTGTAGAAAATTCGGAGATAAAACAAAGTTGCCGATGCTCACGTTCTGAGTACGAGGAACTTTTGTTCTTAAAAGATATGTTGACGGCTCGTGGTCGGCCAAAGCGTGAAAGCGAAAGCCTTGAAGAAAAACAACGGGAATGCTTGACAGCACAATAGATGGCCAACGATTCAATTGTGCTGCTGCAATACTGCACCCACTGCCGTGGTTGACGAGTCTACCATGAGGCGAGCTGGCGTGTCGGGTAATGGATAAATAAGCAGCACTGCAATTGTCAACCACGTTCTGGCTTCCTGGAAGCAGTGTTCGTGCTCCGAGGACCAGTGAAAGGTAGACGGCTTTTTGTTGTCACGACGCAGCAGGTCGATAAGCGGCTGAAGAACTTGCGTATAGGATGGTATAAAGCACCTGTGAATACTAATGAGCGCAAGAAACCCGCACAATTTTCGGACTGAGGTTGGAGAGGGGAAGTCCTCGAGTGTCCGCACCCTTGATTACAGTAGCTTGATACCTTAGGGGGAAATGCGACGGCCGAGAAAATCGAGGGCTACAACTCTGAAAAGGCCATTGCCGGGCTTCAGGACTCGACTGTATTCATCCAGTCGCTATAGAAGAAGACGAAAGAGCTCTTTCTGCTCTTCGACTGCGCGACTTGCATCAAGAAAGCAGTCAGGGTAGACGAAAATGACAGGAAGTCCGCGCGTAACCTTGTCCGTGAACATTTGAAAAGTTTGCGCTGCATTCTTCAAACAATAAGACAGAAGGACGAACTCTAATTGGCCAAATGGAGTAGTGCTTGCTGTCTTCGGAATGCCACTGGGTTCGACAGGAATTTGGTGGCACGGGCTCATCAAGTCGATCTTGCTCTATATTTTCGTTTCTGCCAGACGGGCGCCGTAGTAACGTATGTGGAGAAGGGGATATTGATCCCGAGTAGTGACGGCATTTAAAGCTCGGTAATCACCACAAGGCCGCCAGTCGTTACTGCCCTGCTTGGAACCAGATGGAGAGGTGAAGACCGAAATTGCTGGAGGAAAGGCGAATAACGCCGAGCTGAAGCAAGTGTTCCAAATCAGGGCGGGTGACTTCAAACCTGCGTCGAGTGAGCCTCCGTGGCCGTGTCGCGACAAGTGGGCCCGTCGTGTTACACTGGCCGCGCATCGTTTCGGCCCTTGGTTAGTGGCGGGTACTCTGCAAGTGTCTTGTCGAATGTGGAGACCGGCCGAAACGTACGGATGTCACACGACGTGACGTTGGACTGCAGGCCAAATACATCGAGGGATGTAAAGTTATCTTTAGGGGCCGATCGGGAACACTCATATCTAGGTTCAAACGGCTGTGCAAGTTCGCTCCCAGTGTCGGCGCTCCCAAGCACGTCGGACATCCCAAACACCAATCTGTGCAAGCGCCGGAGCCCGATGTCTAGCGTGATTGACCGGAGCCCATACGACGCGATGGTAGTGTTGCCCACAAACGCATGGAGCGTCTGGGTGGTCTTGCCGCGTTGGCGATTTGCGGCCGTGGCGGGAACGATAGGCAGCTCGGTTTCGGTGTCGACGAGGAGGCGGCGTCCATGAACAGTCCTGGGTGCAAAGACTTGTTTGTTCGTGAAATTGACGGTGCTACCAGCACAACTGCCTTTGTGAGTCTCTGGGTGCGCTTCGAGACTGTGAAGGCAAATGGTTGCGCCGAAGTTGGTCGCTCAGGTTGCCACCCGTCATCAGCGTCTCTAGTGCATTGCTAAGGTGGTCGACGGTTTCCTCGATGCGCAAGAGTCAGTCTCCTGCTTCTGAGTCTCTCGCAGCCGTGATAAGTAGCGGTGCCGCTTCTAAAGCACGCTTCTAAAGCGACGTTTGAAGGCTCGGAAAATTTCAGTATTTTTTATATGATTAGAAAGAGCTCTTTGAATATTTTGTTCATTTTCCTCAGTCCTACTTCCAAACCCTAACTCGCTTTCAAATGTAGCCTAGAAAACAAAACAGCAATGTGCAAAACGAATTTAGGTGAAACACATAGCTGTAACTGATTTTATTCCATCAAGCTCTTCATAAAAATAAAGTTTAAAAATTCGAACAGAACCGGCAACACTTTCGATAAAACCTTCAAATACGGGAACAAAATGAGGTAGAAAACGTAGTTACGCTTGATTGCCAACGCAATGGCGAAAGAAGTTTCGACAAGAATGACATTCTGCGTGAACTTACCCCACGTGAACTCTCACTGCGGACATAATGGGTTTGCAGATCGAAATCAAGACCTCCAACAAGCAGAGTATATTCATGTTGATTGAACGCGGTCACACTTTCTCTCTTTGAAGCCGAAGATTTAAAATATGCGGAGCTACACTAGCCAGATATGCTAATTCAGAGTGCAATTGATGTTGCAAATTAAGAAGTATGCGCGGTTGCAACCTCGTATGCGGAGCTTCTAAGGTGCAGGTTACTGTCAGTCGACAAATAGCTCACAAAATTATGAATTTTCACTTTATAGGCAGCGCTATGCCATTAGCGGCATACGCGGCAACTAGACGGCATGCATGACATACCACATTGATGCGCGACTAACAGAGTTGTAAATCATCTGACGAATCACGGTGCAAAATACAGATTGGCAGCTCCCAGCTATAGACCTTTGCCCGAGGCGAAATGGCAGCGGGCACAGAGAGAATGGTGAGCTGGCGAATATAAAATAAAAACAACAAAAATCGTGGGAATTTGGTACTTCAGCACACTAAACTGAACAGTTCAGAGGAATACCACCGCCTGGTGTTAAAAGTTGTTAAAAAAGCGTGAGGCTGACTGCTCCCTATTTCGATCAACGCTACCGCTCGCGCAAAAAGGTTCTCGCTTTGGAATAAATATACCATTACGGCGAATTTAGCACCACACATCATAGAAGCACATATCCGAAATCATGAGAAATTGGCAGTTAGCCGCCGTTTAATAAACGCGAACCATAACTAATGTTGTTACCTGCAAATTTCAATCGTCCAGGAATGACAGGCGGGGGACCGCAATGTGTTCATTACACATACGGAAATGCTGCTCGGGAGCCGTCAGACCACGGTGGCTTCTCTCTCGTAAACTCTCGTATACTTGGCACAGTGCACAATGTATGCATACGCCCCCTGCGTTGTACGGCACGAATGCCTGTAGAAGTGAACATGGCGATACACACCAACTCTGGCAATTAGACCGGAAGCTCTGTGCTGCAATGAACAAATGTCGACCCAGGCAGTCCTCCCGAAAATCCACAGCAATGATGGGCCCCCCGAGCGCAGCCTTCAATACACCACGGCCTCCTTCAGCCTCCCCAAGAATAGGTACGCATTCCACATAGGGCAGTGAGAAGACGCTGAGTGTTGTTTCTCCCTTGCCCGCGCTCCGCGAAGGTCAGGGGATATATCACCGATCCCCTATTTGTATTTTTATAAGCGTGATGGAAAGTTCCCGCGCGAGTACTCCGCGGGAGGTTAAGCGTGTGATTTGCGTTTCTGACGCATACGCGGCTCGCTCACGCTCGCAAAAGACATAACTATGGCAGGCAGTTATGTCCTCACGCTTACATGAAGAAATGTCACGCTTATTTTTGGTCACGTGATGCTTGAAACCTAATACGCACATCATTTACATGCGTGTCATGCTCAAACTTGTAGTTTAGCGTGATATTCCGGTTTCTCCACACATTGCGTTGCACTTACGTTTGACCTCGACCACGGCGCCGCACGAAAGCTGTTGCGGAACTCCCCTCGACAGTTTCGCTGAATAACGAAGAGAAATTAAACTCCTAATGCATTTTCATATACCAAGCGAATTAGTACGCTCTCCAGATTTGTACATCACGTTGTACGGCAGCCTGTTGCATTGGTTATGATATATTGCGGTCTCGAGTTTATCATCTAGAAACTCTACGTATGCGCGCGCTTTCACATATTAGCGTCAGAAAATTCGGGATGATACATACGGATCCTGCGAACTAGAATAACATTCGTAGCTATGTTCGCAAGAATCACTGATTTTACTACAGTTGCGTAAAAGCTCTTGAATGGAAGCTGCGAGCGCTGTTTTAGTTCGAGTAAGCTCCTGAATGGCAAGTGCTTTTTTTTTCAGGAGCTTGCACCAAGCGCGAGAGGTTTAGGAATGTGAATTCGCTGATTCAGAGCAAATCCGTTGCGCCCGACAGTATATGCAAAGACTGATGGCAAGGAATTATATGTAAAGAAGCCAGTAGATAGTAAAAGTAGTAAAAACAAGAAAAAAGACAAGTTGCGAGTCGAATGGTTCGTAATTAGATTCACAAACCAAACTATTCATGAACCTAAGAAAGCAGCACCTATGCGTTCCCTGAAAAGCAAATCATGACGTGATAATATTTTCGCTGTGCCTGTTAATGCTAGTGGTGCTTGGTCGGGAAAATGTGCAGTCTCTTAGGAAACTGCACTCCCACATACCGCACAGAATGTAAGTGCATCTTACCAAGTCCCTCCGAATTCCCGTGGCTGCGCCGAGATGTTTGTATTAAGGACTCCCATATATAATGCCACTTTGTGCACATAATGCCTCTGCATTACTGCTCATGACTTTGTCGAGGCTCTTTAAATAAGCACCCATTCTTGGGGAGGGGACATTATTGCTTCGTATCTCCCTCGCTGGAAGAAAATTTTATGGAGAACCGGGCCTTTTGTGGGTAGCGCGACGAAATTTGTCCCTCATTAATTTGGGTGAATGTGATGACATACATAAGTTATCAGAATACTTTCTTTGTGGAGTGCCGGTAATTGAGTTCATGAGCCGTTACTATAATGCGACGTGACGCTGTAACATAACAGTGTCCATTCTATATTTTGGCGTATAACATTCCTGTATTTTTCGTACAGATGTGTCAATGGCGACGTTAAGCTTTCCTGTTCTTTGTTGTGCACAGAACACATAATGATTATCACAGACATATATCAGAGGAGGAGCAAAGCTCAAACACGAGGTCAATTATATTTTTCAGAAAAGCCCGCTTTGTAGGAAAGACAGTATATATATTTACGCTAGGAGAAACTTACAACAGACAAACCATTTCTGCTTTTGCTAAATAGGTAAATTCGTGGCATCTACTCTTAAATTACAGATTTAATAGGCTATGAAAGGATAGCGAAGAGAATGCCTAAAAACAAAATCACGGGAACATAGTATCTCGGTTTCTTTTATACCTAACTGGTTGTAGTTTTAAATATTGTGCCCGATATTATTACTGTTTCTGTTGTTCCTTCTCCATTGAATGACGTGATAGCTTATAGCTTTTCTTGTTTTATTACCAGTATACGCCAAGCGACTTGCTTGTCAGTGTGCTGCCGAATTCAATACCCATTATTCCAGTCTTGCTTCTAGCACACGTTAGCTTGCCATACCCTGCACGTAAGGTAATGCACACTTAATGTTCTCTAACCAGTGTTCACAAGAGAGACTGAGTTTACTTAAGCTTCCCATCGTGCCACGCTTGGTTGCACAGGGCACGACACCCTGCGCCAACGCACAGGCAGAGAGCGCCGATTCGCGTAAGTGGTGAATCTTTCCTTTTCCTTGGCGCGTTTACGAAGTTTCCTTCCGCATTTTCTCTGTGCGTGTTGGAGGAGCAAATGAAAATCGAAAACGGGAAGGAGATAAAATGTTTACGAAGAAAGAGAGACGAGCCGATGTGGCCATTATATCTATTTTAGGGATTGCGCAGAAAATCTTAGCAGAGTGGTATGCAAGTTATATGGAACAGTGAGTCTGTTGAATTTGTCATCCCGGATTACCGCTACTTCCAGAGAAACTGTCTAGACCCAACGCTCATTCCCTTATAGGAGCGTCTCGAGGGCTTCTGGGCAGCCCCTGACGACAAATCGGAGAGACCTACGTGTAAATTTCTCTTTAAACAGAACACCACCTCTGACGGCTGAGATCTACGTTTTTCTCCAGCATCTAAAGCCTACGAAGATCAGTAACGTGGGAAAAAAAAAGGCAACATTTTCAGGCGATGTTTCACAGCAGTAGCCGGCAGCAGAATTTACCGAAAGTCAACGTGTATTATTTAGCTCACTAGACCCCTAAAATAGCTATCTAAAATTCAATAATTTAAGCCCGGTAGCTTGTCACAATTGGAGCTTTGACAGGCCCATCGCGGGCTTTCTAGAAAATCTGGCAGCGTTTTTTGTTCGAAGAGGGCGTTCTACGAAAGACCGACCCATTTCTTTAATATATTTGCGTTTCGCAATGAAGAAATACCTGTACTCAAGCAGTAATATGCACAGAACACTCGTCTACCGGTTTTATTGTCCTTAGTGCAATACGAGTTATGTGGACACTCAAAGCGAATTTACCCCGTTGGTGTCGCCTTGATGTTCCATGTATAGTTCAAGTGGGATAACGTCATAGCTGCACTCCGTATGCTGACATTGCAAAGGGAACTGTGCAAGGGTGAGAAGAGAAGGATGATGTCATACGATGCACTGCGTCTCCTCGCTCGTTTAAGGTCGGGGAGGGGGAGCATGAGCTCATGCTAGGAAGTGCATGGAAGCATGAACAGTGCGGTGGCTGAAACCAACCGTATCGCAACACCTGCCTGATGCGGATTGCTGACAGTGGTGTTATCAGCATAGCACTTCAATGGTGCCCGAGATGAGAGCCACTGAAAGGCCCCGGCTTTGCTCAGCGTCCAGCACAAGAAAACGAAGGATCTAGATTTACATTTATTTAGTGCGTTTCCAGCTCAAGCAATCGAACACACCGCTCTGTGGTATGGACGTTGCTACCCAGCAGAAATGCAAATATGTGTCCCGCACAACGCTCCTGCCAACCGTCGAAGCAAGTCTACATGCAATGGTTCCGGCTAAGCCAGTTGTGTGAAGCGTGACTATGCGTGCAGTTGGAGTTCTACTTTTTGAAGCAGCACGCATTGCGCGCCACTGAGCGCATTTTAACTCTTCCCGCGGCGGCCGTACATGCGCCGTTTACACCACGACAGTACGATGGTGCCAACTGCAATGGCAGACACGCCCTTCGAGTGGCCGTATAATTGCTGTATGGATAGAGACGTTGCCGCACTACCAAGTGACTGTATCGGAGAGGACGCCTGGGTCGATCATCAATTTAAGGTGATTATTGTCATTTGAAAAAGCAAGGAAGGTACTGAATATAAAATATTGGCATCAATCGAGTTAATGGGTAATCGACCCGCAACCACGCTTTCGTGGATACTTTTGTGCTACTTTACACTCAGTTAAAAAGGTGACAGTGCCGATAGTACCGTTAATACTCTTGTAACTCTACTGCCGGCGTGGAACAATAACTTAGCGACCAGAGAGGACAGAAATTATGGGACACTGCGTGGACACACCTGCCCTACTTTTGACATTATCATTACACTTTGTATTCAAGTTCGTAAATGTGCTATGGTAGAGTTATTGTACGCATCAATTCTCAGCTTCAAAGACCCTCAAAATTCTACCTTTCTACTCTAATACAGGAATGGATGTTCCTTGCTAGTCATCTATTCTTTCGGCTGCAACATTTCGTAATAATTACCTGTTACCACACAGAAGCAAAAGGGCGTTAGCTGCCTTCAAGGGCGAGTAATTCAACAGGGACCCATGAGGTCCAAACTTTACAATCCGTGATCAAGAGACTGCAGCTTTGCAGTACACGAATCGGCGCTCACATAGCACAGCCGATGTGCGTTCCGTTGACATCGTTGCTGTAATATCTTCAGGAGAGAGGGTCAGTTTGGTATCTGCAATGCTACAGCTTTTTCTGATGGCTGCAGCTTTGTGAAATAAATAAGATTCGCTGTAGCACAGAAATCCGCGTATTACTCAACGAAAATTGTTATTAACCCTTCGCCAAACAACTTTTTCAAAGACCGACAAGGGCGACTAAATTTCTCGCGTGTCAATCTTTACAACGGAACTGTGCAAAATATCTTAGGTGAAGGCAATGTGTTGCACAGAAAATACAACTTTTTCAGGACAGAATCACAATCACCTCACAATTGAATTGGCTGCCGTCGCCTTATTATGAGAATCTCTTCCCAGACTGTCGTCCATGGTAGGAACCATGGGCATGAATGAACTGCTTTATCTAAGGCCAAAGAGCGCCACGACATGTGTTATGGTTTTATAAAATTGTGAGTTTAGGACTATGACTTAAAATAAAGGCTGTATAGAGGCCTAGACGTAAGATATATATTTAAATATTAGCGCATGAATTCTAAAATAATTACTAAGATAAATATGAGGCCTTGAATGCATTTGCTACAGGCACACATGTTGAATTATTCTGGATTGTCCAAGTCCCTTGCTGTACAATTCTTGCTTACGCAAGAAATGCAAGAGCTCAGACATACTTTTGTGCATCAGACTGTGCCTCACCTGTGAGGTACAATCTGAAGGTTAGGATGGTATGAGGTGATGTCGAGAAAGTTAACTTGCGCAAGATAATTAAGCACTCTTTTAAAGTTAAAAGTGCATCCTCTGATAAGAATATCGAGGTAAGGGGTGGTATATGGTGTGAGTAGAGTTCTCTAAAATGAGCCAATCGGTCTCGGTGAAGTTCAGGACATTGAATGAGGACATGTAGGACGGTTAGGTTCTCACCGCAGCGTGTGCGTGTCGGTGGGTCAGTTGCTGTCAAGAGGTATTTGTCGGTGCCATAAATGTGTCCTATTGTGAGTCGTGCCAGGGTGACTTCGGTGTGTCTATCAAGCTTCAGTGGGAAAGGTTTGGTTAATTGCGATTTAAGCAGGTGCAGCTTATTTTCAACTTCCTTGTCCCATTCAGCTTGCCAATTATTACGGAGCGCCTTTCGTACCACAGGTTCCATGTCCACACCAGGTATCCAGGTTACATCAACGGTATCTCGATGAGCCGCTTGTCCAGCGTTTTTCTCCGCCATTTCATTGCCTGCCATCCCAGAGTGTCCTGGCACTCAGCATATAACAAGAGCAAGGTTTTGTTTATATGCTACGTGAATGTGTTTAAGGAGAATGTTTAATACAGGGTTTCGGCTTGCTTTGCTACAGGACAGGGCTGTTGATGATGTATGGGGTTTTATGGCGCAAGGGCCAGGAATGGCCAAAGAGCGCCATGTCTGTGGTAGTGGGTGTGCAGTGTAACTATGATTAATATGAAATTGGTGTGACGTGGCTGTAAAGGGGCCTAAAATATACGCTCTACAGTGCGTAAAATCTGTGTAATAAAATTATGGCGATGACATATGACCTGTACTATGAACATTTCGATGCACTTAAAAAGAATGATACAATAGGTAAAATATATCAGATTATAATAAATGCTAGAGCACTACTGCCTCCTTAGAGCCCTTGAAACACAAGGGTCTGGAGGCATGTGCTATACCGTAAAACTATCCCAGCGGCATCCTCTAAAGAGAGGAAGCGCTAGGAATGCATGGGGCTAATAACATGTAGGACCACATCTCTCAGGAAACCTAGGACTGTGTCTGTGTTAAAAAGCGGTTCTGGGCCGAGGAACATTACTGGATGAAGAGGGATGTGCTGTCTGTAAGCTAAGGAAAAATGTTTCATTCTTTCAGATTCGGCTTCCCGACACTCCAGAAGGACGTGGAGCACGGTCAGCCTCTCCCCGCATCTACCACAGGTTGGAGGTTCACTTCCAGTAAGCAGATAATTATGGGTGCCAAACGTGTGTCCTATTCTGAGACGACAGAATAGGACATCTGTTCGGCGCGATTTTGTAGTAGAGGGCCAGAATCCTAACTGTGGTTTTATCAGGTGGAGCTTATTATTCGTTTCCGCGTCCCACATGCGTTGCCAGTGGTCCCGCAATCTCCTTCGCAAGAAAGGCCTCAGATCTGTGACAGGCACCGCTGCGGTAGGCTTAACAGTTTGCGATGCGACTGACGTGGCCATCTCGTCCGCCAGAAGGTTACCCTCAATGCTCCTGTGGCCAGGCACCCAGCATATAATGATACGCTGATTAGATATGTACGCTTTACACAAGATGGTGTAGAGTTCACTAAGTACAGGATTTTTGTGTGTGTAGACTGACATCAAGGCCTTCACGACGCTTAGGGAGTCTGTATAGATCGCTGCTTTTGGAAGTTTTGATTTTCTTATATGCTTCACAGCAGAGAGTAATGCGTAGGCCTCAGCCGTAAATATGCTTGTTTCCGGATGCAGTACGTCGGATTCCGAGAAGGATGGGCCGACGGCTGCATAGGATACCCCCGCATTTGACTTCGAAGCGTCTGTGTAGAACTCTGCACAGGAATGCTTGTGCTGGAGTTCTAGGAAATGCATTCTGATTTCGGCCTCAGGAGCGTGCTTTGTAACATTTATAAAGGATATGTCACATTGTATCACCTTCCACTCCCAAGGAGGTAAGAGCTTGATTGTGTGCATTAAGCGATGCTCGAGGAGTGGGACATGCATTTCATTGCTAAGCTCCTTCACACGCAGCGAAAAAGGCTGTCTTATGGAGGGACGGTTGCTGAAAAGTGTAGCGCACGTCATATCGGTAACGGTATCAAAACATGGGTGTTCAGGATTGGAGCGTACTTTAAGGAAATATGTAAAGCTGTTGTATGATCTCTGTAGGTGGAGAGACCATTCATTCGATTCGGCATATAAGCTTTCAATTGGGCTTGTTCTGAAAGCGCTCGTGGCTAAACGGATGCCTAGATGATGAACCGGGTCTAGCATCTTTAGCGCGCTTGGGGCGGCAGAGTTATATACCACGGCACCATAATCTAATCGTGACCGGATGAGGCTCTTATACAGATTCATTAGGCACTTCCTGTCACTACCCCACGTAGTCTGGGATAGAAGTTTCATTAGGTTCATTGTTTTCAGACACTTTTATTTGAGTTGTTTAATGTGTGGGACGAAAGTGAGTCTATTGTCGAGTATAATACCTAGAAATTTGTGCTCTTTGTTTACAGGAATCTGTTGTCCACACATTTGTAAGCAAGGATCCGGAACTAGGCCTCTCTTCCTTGTAAACAGGACACAAGAACTTTTTTGAGGATTGATTTTGAAACCATTTTTCTCTGCCCACCCTGACACCTTGTTCAAACCATGCTGTACCTGTCTCTCGCATACTGCGAGGTTACAGGATTTGAAGCCTATTTGAATGTCGTCCACATAGACGGAATACAAAATGGCTGGTGGTAAGGACGCACGAAGCGTTGTCATTTTAACAATAAAAAGTGTGCAACTGAGAACGCCTCCCTGGGGTACACCAGTTTCTTGTGTAAAAGGACGTGACAGCACACTGCCGACTTTCACCCGGAAGGTACGACTGGACAAGTAGCTTTTTATTACGTTTAGCATATTACCATGAATGCCCATTTCCGACAAATCTCTCAAGATTCCGTAGCGCCAGGTCGTATCGTACGCCTTCTCCATATCGAGGAATATCGATAGGAGGAACTGTTTGTGTACAAGCGCGTCACGAATATGTCCTTCAATACGTACAAGATGGTCGGTTGTGCAGCGCCCTTCTCGGAAGCCACACTGAAAGGGATCAAGCATTTTGTTTTGTTCAAGGAAATGGATGAGTCGCCGATTTATCATTTTTTCAAATACCTTACACATGCAGCTTGTCAGGGCTATCGGGCGGTAACTTGCCACTGAAGAAGGGTCTTTCCCTTCTTTCAAAACAGGGACCACAATGGTTTCTTTCCATGCCGTTGGAATGTACCTTGCGTCCCAGATAGTGTTGAAAAGTGTAAGTAGTGTTACTTGCGTGTCAATGTGTAAGTTTTTGAGCATTTCATACATGATTCTATCGGATCCCGGTGAAGAGCTCTTGCATGCGCTCAAGGCATATTTCAACTCGGCAGCACTAAAAGGGCAATTGTACGGTTCATTCTGTCGGCATTTATTGACGAGTGGCTTGCATTCTTCTCTTTGTTTATATTTTAGGAAGGATTGCGAATAATGTTTTGAGCTTGATACACTCTCAAAGTGCTCCCCAAGTGAGTCGGCCTGATATTTCAGTGTATCGCCCGGTGTATTTACTAGAGGGAGTGAATAAGTTTGTCGTCCTTTTATCCTGTTAACCTTGTTCCAGACTTTCCCCTCCTCAGTATAAGAGTTGATACCCGATAAAAACTTCTGCCAGCTCTCTCTTCTGGCCTGTCGGCGCGTTCTCCTTCCTTCAGATTTTGCTTTTTTAAAGTTAATAAGATTCTCCGCAGTGGGAGAGGCGCGTAGCAACCCCCACGCTTTGTTTTGTTTCTTACGGGCGGTCCTACACTCGTCGTTCCACCACGGGACGCGCCGTTTGCATGCGAAACCACTTACTTCAGATATGCATTTTGATGCGGCATCTATAATGAAGGCTGTAAAATATGGAACGGCAGCATCAATTTCTAAAGAGGCCATGTCATTCCATGAGATCCTGGTGAGAGTTCTGAATTTCTCCCAGTCGGCTGTATCTATATTCCACCTGGGAGCCTGTGGTAGACATTCGTTTTCTTTATATGTTCTTAGTAATATAGGGAAGTGGTCGCTTCCGTAAGGATTGTCGTTTACTTCCCATTCAAGTTCAGACAATAGTGACGGGGAGACTAGGCTAAGATCAATTGAAGAAAATGTTCTGTTTGCAAGAGAATAGTATGTCGCTTCCTCCTTATTCAGAAGACAAGCACCAGAAGAGAAAAGGAACTGTTCAACGAGACGACCTCGCGCGTCTGTACGAGAGTCGCCCCACAGGGAGCTGTGCGCATTGAAATCGCCGAGAACAACATAAGGTTCTGGCAATTGATCTATATAGGATTGAAATTCTTGTTTCGTTAATTTGTGATGTGGGGGTATGTAAAGAGAGCTAATGGTGATGAGTTTGTTTAGGAGAACAGCTCGAACCGCCACTGCTTCGAGAGGCGTTTGTAGCTGTAAAGGTTGACACGCAATAGTTCTATGAGTAAGAATGGCAACACCACCCGATGATGCGACGGCATCATCGCGATCTTTGCGATACGTAACATACGTACGGAGAAAGTTTGTGTGTTTAGATTTTAAGTGTGTTTCCTGTAAACACAGCACTTTTGGATTATGTTTGTGGATGAGTTCTTGCAAATCATCAAGGTTTCTAAGGAGACCTCTGGTGTTTCATTGAATGATTTGTGTATCCATGTTTAAGGTAAATTGGTGCTGTGTTTACGGAAACGAAAGTGATGCCTTAGATTACAGAGCCCTTTCGAGGCCCTGTAATAGGTGTTTTGTTCTTTCTGAAGCGTTCGAGCGATTCTCGACGCTCCTTAGGCGTTTGGTGCGCCTTGGGGACAGGTGTAGTGTCCATTGCCTCGTGTGAGACGCCGGACAAGCGCTCTTGCGAGCGAGAGATTTTCAGAGGGAGTCCCGCCTTGGAGGGCAAGACCCCTGCGCCCACCAGCCCGGAGGTCGATGGGGCTCCCTGAGGGATTTGGCTGCGCTGGCCGTTGCCAGCGCTGGAAGGGGCCTCGGAGGTTGGGGCAGCCTCGGCTGCACCCACCTTCGGGGTGGATGGTCTCTTCTCCTCGGTTGACGGAGCAGCGCTAGCTGCAACCGCCGCGGGGGCAGATGGCGTAACTGCCGACTCACTGCCGACTCACTGCCTGTGGGTCGGACAGTCGTCGGAGGCCGTTGTGACGCTGCCCCCTTACGCGCCACATCGGCAAAGCTGCTCTTAGACAGGTATGACACCCGCCTACGTGCCTCCTTGAAAGATATGTTTTCTTTGACTTTTATTGTTACAATCTCTTTTTCTCTTTTCCAGAACGGGCAGGCGAACCAGTATGCGGCGTGCTCGCCATCACAGTTGACACAATGTGGAGTCATCTGGCATGTTTCGGAGGAATGTTCAGTGTCACTACACTTGGCACATGTCAGCCGGCCTCGACAGTTCTGTGAATTGTGGCCGAACCTTTGGCACTTAAAGCATCTGAGAGGATTGGGCACGTATGGCCTAACACGAAGTTTGATATAACCGGCCTCGATGGACTCCGGGAGGACACTTAAACCGAAAGTGAGTATCAGGTGTTTCGTATTGATCTCTTTACCGTCTCGCCTGATTTTAATTCGCTTAACGTTTATGACATTCTGTTTACTGAAGCCCTCCAAGAGTTCAGCTTCAGTGAGCTCTAGCATGTCATCGTCCGAGACAACGCCGCGGGTGGTGTTCATGGTACGGTGCGGAGTTACTGTTATTTGGGTCTCCCCAAATGAGACAAGTTTCGCCAGTTTCTCGTACTGCTTCTTATCGTGGAGCTCCAGGAGAAGATCACCACTTGTCATTCTCGACGCCTTATATCCTGTTCCAAAAACTTCAGTTAAAGACTTCGAAACAAGGAACGGTGAAATGTTATGCACTAGTTTGTCTGAGTTTTCTGAGTGGATCACATGATATCTAGGAAAGTTCTGGACTTGTCGTCCGAAAAACTGAAAGAGATCTTCGGTGCGCCCTCATTTGTGAGGGCGATCAGGGAGTTTAGGAAAAGCGTTTTCCATGAGTACAGTAGTGTTTTCGGCCGCGATGCCGACCACCCACCATGGAGCCCAACAGGGGGACGTGACAGGAGTTCCTGCTAGAGAAACCCTGCCAACGCCAGCCGTACATCGCTGCTATAACCAAATACAGCATAACCAAGGCTGGCTAGCTACACAAGGTTAACCCTTGCCGCCGGGAGACTAGGAAGTTAGCAGAAGTGAAGAGAAGACAGGAAAGATGAAAAAGGCGAGAGAGAAAGACGAAGATTGGAGAGGAGGACAGGAAAAGGCGACTGCCGATTTCCCCCGGGTGGGTCAGTCAGGATGTGAAGCCGAGGCCGAAGAGGTGTGTTGCCTCCGCCGGGGGGCCTTAAAGGTCCAAACACCCAGCATCGGCTCAACCCCCAGGATCCCCTTTTCCCCAGACACGGCTAAGCCGCGCACGGCTACACGCGGGAGGGTCCAACCCTCGTGTGCTCGGGTACGTGGTGTCGCAACACACCAAACGCCTGCTGACGCAGACGCCCCTGCGGGAAGGACAGGGCTGTGACAACGCTTAAGGAATCTGTGTATATTATAGGCTTTTGTATCTCCTGCTGCACTATGTACTCGACACTGATGGAGATACCGTACGCTTCACCTGTAAAAATGCTGCTATGGTTATGTAAGGTTTTAGTGTTGGAGAAGGTTGGGCCATGGGCGGCCCATAATACCGAAGTTGCAGACTTCGAAGCATCAGTGAAAAATGTCATCGATCTATACTTGTCATCAAGGGCCAAGAAATGTTGCTGAAAGAGTGCACTTGGACCACTCTTTTTGTTCAGTTCTGTAAAGGACATCATCATCATCATCATCATCATCATCATCATCATCATCATCATCATCATCAGCCTAGTTGACGCCCACTGCAGGGCAAAGGCCTCTCCCATACTTCTCCAACTACCCCGGTCATGTACTAATTGTCGCCATGTTGTCCTTGCAAACGTCTTAATGTCATCCGTCCACCTAACTTTCTGCCGCCCCCTGCTACGCTTCCCTTCCCTTGGAATCCAGTCCGTAACCCTTAATGACCATCGGTTATCTTCCCTCCTCATTACATGTCCAGCCCATGCCCATTTCTTTTTCTTGATTTCAACTAAGATGTTATTTACCCGCGTTTGTTGCCTCACCCAATCTGCTCTTTTCTTATCCCTTAACGTTACACCCATCATTCTTCTTTCCATAGCTCGTTGCGTCGTCCTCAATTTCAGCAGAACCCTTTTCGTAAGCCTCCAGGTTTCTGCCCCATATGTGAGTACTGGTAACACACAGCTGTTATACACTTTCCTTTTGAGGGATAGTGGCAACCTGCTGTTCATGATTTGAGAATGCCTGCCAAACCCACCCAAGCCCATTCGTATTCTTCTGGTTATTTCAGTCTCATGATCCGGATCCGTGGTCACTACCTGCCCTAAGTAGATGTATTCCCTTACCACTTCCAGTGCCTAGCTACTTATCGTAAACTGCTGTTCTCTTCCTAGACTGTTAAACATTACTTTAGTTTTCTGCAGATTAATTTTCAGACCCACCCTTCGGCTTTGCCTCTCCAGGTCAGTGAGCATGCATTGCAATTGGTCTCCTGAGTTACTAAACAAGGCAATATCATCAGCGAATCGCAAGTTGCTAAGGTATTCTCCATCAACTTTTAACCCCAATTCTTCCCACTCCAGGCCTCTGAATACCTCCTGTAAACATGCTGTGAATAGCATTGGAGAGATCGTATCTCCCTGTCTGACGCCTTTCTTTATTGGGATTTTGTTGCTTTCTGTGTGGAGGACTACGGTGGCTGTGGAGCCGCTATAAATATCTTTCAGTATTTTTACGTACGGCTCGTCTGCACCCTGATTCCGTAATGTCTCCATGACTGCTGAGGTTTCGACTGAATCAAACGCTTTCTCGTAATCAATGAAAGCTATATATAAGGGTTGGCTATATTCCGGTCTATTGTTGAGTAGCTTTTACGAAATCCTGCCTAGTCCTTTGGTTGACAGAAGTCTAAGGTGTTCGTGATCCTATTTGCGATTACCTTAGTAAATACTTTGTAGGCAACGGACAGTAAGCTGATCGGTCTACAATTTTTCAAGTCTTTGGCGTCCCCTTTCTTATGGATTAGGATTATGTTAGCGTTCTTCCAAGATTCCGGTACGCTCGAGGTTATGAGGCATTGCGTATACAGGGTGGCCAGTTTCTCTAGAACAATCTGACCACCATCCTTCAACAAATCTGCTGTTACCTGATCCTCCCGAGCTGCCTTCCCCCTTTGCATTGCTCCTAAGGATTTCTTTACTTCTTCTGGCGTTACCTGTGGGATTTCGAATTCCTCTAGGCTAATCTCTCTTCCACTATCGTCGTGGGTGCCACTGGTACTGTATAAATCTCTATAGAACCCCTCAGCCACATGAGCTATCTCATCCATATTAGTAACGATATTGCCGGCTTTGTCTCTTAGCACACACATCTGATTCTTGCCTATTCCTAGTTTCTTCTTCACTGTTCTTAGGCTTCCTCCGTTCCTGAGAGCCTATTCAATTCTATCCATATTATAGTTCCTGATGTTCGCAGTCTTACGCTTGTCGATTAGCTTAGAAAGTTCTGCCAGTTCTATTCTAGCTGTAGAGTTCGACACTTTCATACATTGGCATTTCTTGATCAGATCTTTCGTCTCCTGCGATAGCTTACTGGTTTCCTGTCTAACGGCGTTACCACCGACTTCTATTGCGCACTCCTTAATGATGCCCATGAGATTGTCGTTCATTGCTTCAACACTAAGGTCCTCTTCCTGAGTTAAAGCCGAATACCTGTTCTGTAGCTTGATCTGGAATTCCTCTAGTTTCCCTCTTACCGCTAACTCATTGATTGGCTTCTTGTGTACCAGTTTCTTCCGTTCCCTCCTCAAGTCTAGGCTAATTCGAGTTCTTACCATCCTATGGTCACTGCAGCGTACCTTGCCGAGCACGTCTAGATCTTGTATGATGCCAGGGTTCGCGCAGAGTATGAAGTCGATTTCATTTCTAGTCTCATCATTCGGGCTCCTCCACGTCCACTTTCGGCTAACCCGCTTGCGGAAAAAGGTATTCATTATCCGCATATTATTCTGTTCTGCAAACTCTACTAATAACTCTCCTCTGCTATTCCTAGAGCCTATGCCATATTCCCCCACTGACTTGTCCCCAGCCTGCTTCTTGCCTACCCTGGCATTGAAGTCGCCCATCAGTATAGTGTATTTTGTTTTGAATTTACCCATCGCCGATTCCACGTCTTCATAAAAGCTTTCGACTTCCTGGTCATCATGACTGCATGTAGGGGCATAGACTTGTACCACCTTCAATTTGTACCTCCTATTAAGCTTCACAACAAGACTTGCCACCCTCTCGTTAATGCTATAGAATTCCTGTATGTTACCAGCTATTTCCTTATTAATCAGGAATCCGTCTCCTAGTTCTCGTCTCTCTGCTAAGCCCCGGTAACACAGTACATGCCCGCTTTTTAGCACTGTATATGCTTCTTTTGTCCTCCTAACCTCACTTAGCCCTATTATATCCCATTTACTACCTTCTAATTCCTCCAATAACACTGCTAGACTCGCCTCACTAGATAACGTTCTAACGTTAAATGTTGCCAGGTTCACATTCCAATGGCGGCCTGTCCGGAGGACAGGTCGCCATTGTAAAGGACAAGGACGCCACTGTAAAGAACAAGTCACAGGTAACTGTAAATTGCTCCCAAGGTGGCATGGGTTCCGCATTGTCGCTTTCCTGCAGATCTGTGAAAAGTACTCCGAGTTTTTCGCCAACAGCTTTTACTGCCAACGGGAACGGCGGGGTGTGTGAAGGCCTGTTTAAGTACGACTGATTTATGGACTGTTCACTTATGAGCGCCTTGCATGGATGTTGTTTTAGTGACATGGTTCTTATTGCATAAGTGACTCCTAGAGATTTACGTTGATAATCCCGCGGCCACTGATCCGATTCTGCATATAGACTTTGGCCGGGGCTCGTACGAAAGGCACGAAGTGCTAGGCGGATACCTAAGTGATAGACGGGATCGAGTAGCTTAAGTGTTGTTTTTGAAGCCGACTGGTAAACAATACATCCATAGTCTATGCGTGACAACACAAGGCTTTTAAAAAGAGATAGTAGGCAATACATATCTGTTCCCCACGACTGATGAGATAAAATCTTTAAAAGGTTCATGGTTTTAAGGCATTTCAGCTTCAACTGTTTTACACGCTGCATGAAGGTTAGCTTACTGTCGAAGATGGATGGATGGATGGAGTAACTTTATAGAAAGGTCCTGCGAGCTACGGGGCGCAAGGTCCCATAGAGCGGGCTACTCCCACGTTGGGACCGGGAGTTGTAACTCCCTGGCCGCATCGTGGGCTCGCTGGACGGCCCAGAGCTGCTCCGCCAGGTCCGTGCTGCGTAATGCGTCTTGTAGCCTGGCGGAGTCTTGATCCTTGTTTGCGTGGGTCCGACCACACGGCCAGAGCAAGTGATGTACGTCTAGTGCTCTATGGCAATTTTCGCAATATGATGTTTTGTATAGGTCAGGCATGTAGTGGTGGAGTCTGTTCTGCGTGGGGTACGTGTTTGTTTGAAGCATTCTGAACGTCAGGGCTTGAGGCCTGGTGAGCTTATTGTGAGGTGTGCTGTATATTCTGCGGTCTAGATAAAAGTGCTTTATGATCTCGTTATATGTGGAGGGAGGGTCCCGATTCTCGCTGGGATGGTCACGACCAGAATAGGGGGCGTCGCGGAAGGTTAGGTCTCGCGCGCTCCTGTGAGCTATCTCATTGAGATTGCGAGGGGCGTCCTCGATCTCTCCGAGGTGTGCCGGGAACCAGCAGATGGTGTGATGCTGCAGCGTTGCGGATCTATTGATTATTTGTAGTGCTTGTCTTGCAACTGCTCCTTTCTGAAAGGCTTTGACGGCCGAGCGTGAATCGCTGTAGACGTGGGTGGTAGTCGGGTCTGTGAGCGCGAGTGCAATGGCAACCTGTTCTGCTATCTCGGACTTGTGGGTCTTGACTGTGAGAGCGTTTCTCACTTGACCTTGCTTATTGATCGTGGTGGCAACGAAGGCTTTCCTGGTTGGGTACTGTGCCGCGTCAACGAAACAGCCTAGGATCTTCTTATCACGTATTTCGCGCAGGATGAACGATCCGCGTGCCAGCCTTCTGGGTTGATGGTGCGCCGGGTTCATGTTCCGCGGCAGTGGGCGAACCGTGTAAAAGTTGCGTATGTTCGTCGGAACGCTTTGATATAGATTCTCGATTACTGTGGTGTCATGACCTAGTTTGGCTAGGATGTCTCTACCCGGTTTGGTTCCAGAGAGTCTTGTCCATTGAGCCCGTTCTTGAGCTTCGGCGATAGTGGCATAGCGCAAAGGCGTGTGTTAGCTTGAGAAGATTTTCTTCCTTAAGGCCGTGTTGTCTGTTGGCTACGCGTCGTATGAGGTTCAATGCATTATTCGACTTTGTCACGATCTTCTCCGCTGTAGCGGCGTTAGAGCCGTTGCTCTCAATGAACATCCCAAGGACTCTGATTTTGCTGACGTGTGGAATGGTTCCTCCGTCTTTTGTTCTGAGAGTAATGACGTGTGTGTCTCTGATTTCGTTCTTTGGTTTGGGACCGCTCCTCGATTACACCCAGAAATTTTTGTTCTTTTCTATTTACCAGGTTTCTCCCATGCATCGTAATGCAAGGGTCAGGACATACCCCTCTACATCTGGAAAACTGCACACAGGTAGTCTTCTCTGCACTGCATCTAAACCCGTTTCCGTCTGCCCATTTCGCGAGCCGGTTAACACTTAACTGTATCTGGCATTCACTTATGGACAGGTTGCAAGATATAAAGCTGATTTGGATGCCGTCCACATAGACAGAATAAGACACCATGGATGGTATAACAGAGCGAAGAGAGTTCATTTTAAATATAAAAAGTGTGCAACTTAGCACTCCTACCTGTGGTACATCATTTTCTTGAAGAAAAGTGCGCGATAATACATTGCCAATTCTTACGCGGAACTTCCTTTCTGATAGGTAATTTTATAAAACATTCAACATACTACCACAAATTCAATAGGACGTCAAGTCTTGCAGAATACCGTATCCCCAGGTACTATCATATGCCTTCTCAAGGTCAAAGTGTACAGATAGACAGTATTGGCTGTGTAAAATGCACCACGTATATATTACTCAACCAGAACAAGATTATCGGTCGTCGGCCTCGCTCTTCGGAAGCGAGATTGGAGATGTTGGAATATACCGTTATATTTGAAAAAGAACACAAGGTGTCGGTTAATAATTTTTTTCGAATACCCTAAGTAGACAGCTGTTCAGTGCAATTGGTCCATAACTATTAACTAAGGAAGGGCTTTTGCCGTGTTTGAGTATTGGCAGGACTATTCCCTCCTTCCAAGATGAAGGTATATGACCAGTTGTGAAGATCTTATTCTAAATACCTCAGATGCAGTTTAGGGTCTCACAAGGCAGATTATTATTGATATGTTATTCTGTCAGCACCTGGAGCCGAGCTGCCACAAGAGCCTAGGGCAAGCTTGAGTCATGAAATGTTTGTGGTTTGTTGTATCCTTCTGATGACTTCTTTGGTCGTAGAGGAATATTTTCAGCTATTCTTTTATGGCGCAAGAACTTTTCGGAATAACTTTCTGAGCTTGATACCCTCTCAAAGTGCTCGCCAAGAGTGTTCTCTTGATCCTCTATTTTATCACCAGAGACAGTGACGAGAGGAAAAGGATTTGGACGTTGTCCTTTTAGTTTACTTACCCTATTGTATACTTTGCTAACACCCGTGTATGAGTTTATTGATGATACGTAGCGTGTCCAGCTTTCTCTTTTGGAGATTCGGTGGATACGGCGGCCCTCTGCTTTGCGCCGCTTAAGATTGATTAGATTTTATGCTGTTGGGTAGCGTGAAAATCTGCTCATGCTTTGTTCGGGCGTTTATTTGCAATTTCACAGTCTTTATTCCACCACGGTTTTGGATTGACATTATCTGTGCAGGACGGATGTATTCAGTTTCGAGCACAACAAAGGATGTGTTCAGTGATGTAGCTGGCCAGTTCCTCTACACTTAGATGGTCCACTTCTTCCAGGCACAGTTTACTTATGTTTCTAAATTTTGACCAGTTTGCAGTATGAAGTCTCCATTTTTGGGGGTAAGCTGGTCCACCGTGCCAATTTGTTGTTTCAAGGAGTGTTGGAAAGTCATCGCTCACATATCGATTACTAATAACTCTCCATTCCAAGTGTGGAAGAAGTGACGCTGACCCTATGGCTAAGTCTATACATGAATACGTGTTGTGTGTAGGACTTTAAAAAGTTGGCTCTGTCTTGATAAATAGACAGGCTTCAGATGAAAGAAGGAACTTTTCTATTGCCCGTCCTCTGACATCACATCTTGTGTCACCCCGAAATGGGCTGTGAGCATTAAAATCTCCAATTACTATATAGGGTTCAGGGAGCTGGTCAATCAGCTTTTCAAATTCTGCAATGTCCAACCGTTCATCTGGCGATATGTGTATGGAGCAAATCGTTATAAGTTGATTGAACAATATGGCCTGAACAGCCACTGCTTCAAATGAACTCTGGAGTGATACTGCTGGCATGCTACTGACTTTTGGGCTATGATTGCCACACCATCTGAAGAAAAATTACTATTATTTCTATCTTTACGGAAAATTATGTACTGTCTTAAGAAGTTCTTGTGTGTAATCTTTAACTGTGTTTCTTGAATACAGAACAGTCGTGGCCAATATTCCTCTAATAGATCTATGAGATCACCCAGATTGCGAAATAGGCCCCTGGCATTCCACTGAATTGTGTAGCCATATCGCGGAAGATTGTTGTTGTCTGTGTTCAAGAGCCCGTGGTAAAGATAGATGGATATGTATACAGGGGCGGTAACCGTTTAGGTTACTGGTTCCTTTCTTTGAGCAGTTACAGGAATTTTCTCTCTCCTAGCGCGCTCCTGAGAGCGCTGATCTTTCGGCGTCGATGACGCCGGGGATTTTTGATCGACCTCCATAACCTTCTCGGAGGCGCTGGATGATCGTGAACTAGGCGCTGAAACTGGCGTCCCAGGCCGTGGAGTTTGGATTAGCTTTGGGACCTGCGGAACGGAAGTCTGCAGGCCCACCTTCGATGTTCGTGGAGCAGCACTTGCTGCTGCCACCAGGGGGGCAGGCGGAGTGATTACCGAACCGCTATCAGTGACCGCGGTAGACTGCCGAGGGATTTCTGACGCTGCCCCCCGTCGCCCCACCTCGGATAAACTTGTGTGATCTACGTACGAAAGACGTTTCCTTGCTTCGTGAAATGTAATATTTTTTTTTTGACGTTTAGTGCAATGATTTCTTTTTCTTTCTTCCATTTAGGGCATGTCCTGGAGTAGGCTGGATGGCTTCCTTCACAATACACACAATGTGGAGATGAGTCGCAAGTGTCTGATGAATCTTCATTCGAGCTGCATTTCGCGCAAGTCTGCCTTCCTCGGCATGTCCGGGATCCATGCCCATACCTCTGGCACTTAAAGCACCGTCGAGGATTTGGAATGTACGGCCTAACACGTACTTTGATATAGCCTGCGTACACTGTACTAGGCAACACACTGGTACCAAAGGCTAGTACAATGTGCTTTGTTCGAAGTTGTTCGTTATTCCTGCGGATTAGAATTCGTTCTACCTTGATGACATTTTGGCCCTGAAAACCTTCAAGCAACTCTTCGTTACTAAGGTCCGTGAAGTCGTCTTCAGTGATTACTCCACGGCTCGTGCTCATGGTTCGATGTGCGGACACAGTGACCGCTACATCGCCTATGCATTTCAAGTCATTCATTTTCTTATATTGGGTTTAATCTTTCAATTCAAGGAGCAGATCTCCATTGGATATATTTGTGGCTTTGTAGCCAGGTCCTATCGTGTTGCGAAGGCATTTCGTCACCAAGAAGGCGGAGAATTTACGTACGCTGGCGTTGCTTTCACTATATATAACATGGTACTTAGGGAAATTTTCTTCATTATTTTTCAAAAAGAATTGAAAGGTTGCAACGGTGCGCCCTCTTTTTAGAGGACGATCAAGGGAAAGTGGTTTGCTAGAAGCCATATAGAGGTCATGAGTTCGGCAGCAGCGCCAACCGCCCACCACCGAGCCCAACATGGGGACGGAGCAGGTCCTACGAGTAAGACAAGCCCTCGCCAGTTGTACGGTGCTACTATAACCCGATCTGGAATACCAAAGGTTGGCCACACACACAAGGTTAACCCTCGCTGCCAGGAAAGTGGGAAGTAAATAGAAGAGACGAGAAGACAGGAAAGATTGAAAGGAAGAGAGAAAGACGCAGAATGGAGAGGGGGACAGGAAAAGGCAACTACCGATTTCCCCCGGGTGGGTCAGTCCAGGGGTGCCGTCTACGTGAAGCCGAGTCCAAAGAAGTGTGTTGCCTCCGCCGAGGGGCCGTAAAGGTCCAAACACCCGGCATCGGCTCAACCTCCAGGATCCTCTTTTCCCCGGACACTGCAAAGCCGCGCACGGTTAGACGCGGGAGGGTCCAACACCCATGTGCCTTTATGTGCTGTGACATTCGTCTATAGTAAAGTGAAAGGTAGATTTGCGAGGTCTATTTTCCTGCGCCTGCGGTATCTTCATGTGACATACAAACACCCAATATAATCTGATCCAACAGCCGCAGTTGAAAAGCTTCAGTTGCTATTACCAAAACATCTTATTTCTGTGCGTCAGGACCTGCAAATAAAATTGGCAGTGACTTAGCTCGGCTATGCCAGGTTATACGTAGCGAAAGCTGAGGCATAGCATGGTTAGCCTTGGTTAATCTTGATTGCAAGTCCAGGTTAGTCTGGTTGTCTAGCCATGTTGCGGCGTTTAGGCTGTCGTTCGGCATGCTGTTCGTCTGTTTCTTGGACGATTCGTTTCCTCTTCAACTCGTTCCGATGTCGATTCGAGGCCTCCTCTTGCTTATCAGAATTGTCGCCGTCCATACTGCCGCCTCAAATGTGGTTTGCGGCACACACGAGCTCTCCCTTTCAATCCTGCGACATGTTATCAGGCATGCGACGCAGCTGGCCAAGCGAGCGGAGGCGAGAGCAACGACGAGGAACGCGGAGTGGCGTCACGTGCCTCCTCGGAGCACGGCCACGGCGAAATCGCAAGTTCACGGCCAGAAAAGCTTTAGCTTTAAACGGCGAGCATTTTATTGCAGAGAAAAAACTAAGGTCATGCTGTGCAAGCGATAGTTTCCTTATAGTTAGGTTAAAAATCAACATCTGTAGTGCGTGTCTCACTTCAAACGTCATTTTTTTGCTGAGGAACTATATCTGTACTTGAAAGAAGTAGAAATGAAAGAGTGTTGGAACTGCGTCCCCGAAATGAGAAATAGGTGAACGCCACAGCTTTATTGATTTTCCTATTATACTTCTTTTCTCTGCTGTAGGAATCCCAATCTATTTAGTGAAAGTAAGTTAAGCCTTCATCTTGCAGAGAGTCGCTGGGCTTTTCATGTTGCCCGAAACCATGTACGAAACGATGCAGTATTCTCTTTCCACTTGTTTCTTCACAACTAATTCTTTTGTACCTAATGCTTACGCATAATGACGCCTTAGACAGACACAATAGGGACTTTGACCAACGGATATTTTAGTTTTCGCGCTTTTCTCTAGGTGTATGCCAAGGAGAGCACTGCCTTGAAGTGACGGTGAATTTCAGGAATAGGCTTTATGAGTTGTGAAATTCCTTCATCTGTAATCGGACTGCTCATGCGTTAAAGTATATGCTTGTAATAAAACGTCGCTATTCACTAAAATCGCTTGCTTGCATGCTAAATGTCACGCGTGAACAGGGGTATTGAAAATGACAAGAAGAAAAACAAGCGTAAAACCTCGTCAAACTGATTCATCATTACACCAGAAGAAGCGTTGTGGCTCCTGAAATCTAATTTCTCGTTTACTTTTTATCTTCATTGCGATGGAAAATACGCGAACACACAAGGCCAATTTTTGCCGTCGCCGTGATGTGGCGTATAAAGTCCAAGGGCGATAACACTGCCGCCGCGCACCGTATACTGTATGGGCGAGCGAAAGCGTGCGAGGGTGATCGTGACTCAATGTCGCGTGCGCAAGGTAGGAAAGCTGGGAGGCAAGCGCGCCGTCTTCCGTCGCGTGTAAGGAACCTAGTGGAGGGGAGGTATGGGGGCGTTGAACTTCGGCAGTAGCTTCGTATGTGGAGGCTGCGTGCGCTCGCGCTAGCTTTATCTTGCAAGCGATGTGCTTATGGGTGGGCGGACGGCTCGTACCTTGGCGTGTGCTGTGTTCTCGATGCTCAGTTTGCCTTGAATCGAGAGAGTGCGCGATGGCCACTTCGCTCGTTGCTGGTGTCACGATTCCGTAAGCCAGCATTTTGAATGCGTGTGTCCGCGGTCATTGAGCGTGATGTGGGCACGTTTGCATGTGCGCGCTGACACCATGCTTGTTAATTTAGTTAGTAAGGAAAAGCTTACAAGTTTATACGGCCGATAAAAGTAATGTCCTCATTTATTATATCTGCCTGATAAGTTGCTATCGAAATCGATGCTTCGGCTTTCATGCGAAACTGCGACTTTTTTTCTTGCTGTTGAGGCATCGCGTTTCACAAAATCTTGCAGACATCTCGTCCGTTGTTGAATAGTGGTAGAATAGAAAAAAAGTAAATGTAAATACGCGCTAATGTTTTTCCATCTTGAAGCCATCATTACATGTTTTTGATGTTTTTTAGCAGAAACAGAAAGGCCCAACAGACGTACAGGTGCTCCCAGAATAATTTGGAACGCTGGACACGCAGGTGCTCGTCGGCGGAGCGCGCCGGCGGATAAATACAGGCAAGGTTTGCGCATGCGCGGTCTCCCTCGCGAGCAAGTTTTGCTCCCTAGTGCATCTAGATTGGCGTTGCCTTGCTCCAAAAAGGTAGCGCTAGGTGCCCTTTAGCATTGCGCAATGGGAGCTGGGCGAATGAATGTCTGTAGCGCAGCATGCATGCACCGTAATTTATAAATAAAGGCTTCTGGATTCCTTGCAGCGTATTCTCGCCATGGTCTGCATCCCGTCTGGGAGATAGCAATGCTTTTCGTGATTACATATTAGTGAGGCGGCTTGGCTATAGGGCATCGCTGCCTTACTTTCCCGCCGTGTTAGCCTGTCCTGCGAAGTATTAGCTCTTAGTAAAATACCTCCCTATCCATGTTACTACTAGCTTCGTAGTACGAGGACAATTTCCACTATTACATGACCCCTCTTAACGGGTGTGCCGGCGATAGTAGCAATAAAAGAGTTCACAAAATTAAATAACGCGGCATGTTCATCAAGGCCAATTTCACGCACAGGAAGTCACTTCATGCAAAGGGCACTCTAATGAACTCTTCACGACTCTAGTCATTTATTGGTGCACCCCGTTACGTGGTTCGCATATATTGTGCGCCAATCAGTCACAGAATATGGACCATCGGTAGCGAGAATCCTTACGTATTGATCGCGTGTCGGCGTTTGTTGGAAAAGATACTCATTTTCACGCTCATTTTTTTTATTGCTCAGAAGAAATATGCAATGATATTCAAGGTAGGCTGTGTGAGCTGAATGCAAAAAAAATAGTAACGAAAACATAGTAAATCTAAATAACAGGAAGAACACTGGATTTATTTTTTCCACAATAAACAAAAAGAATCGAAACGTAACTTTTTCGTCTAAAGCGGTTTTTAGAAGCGGTTTTTTCGATAGCATGTTCCGCTATCAATATCTCGCGAATGCGCCATCCACGCGAGGCGCAGCTTGTACGCGGCGTGGAAATGACTCGTAGAGCGCATTCACGAAGTCCCTCCTCTCACCAAGGCGCTTCCACTCATGCGTTTTGGCGAGCCAGAGCTCGTCGGCACTGGCCCCTCCCAGATTCAGCTTGGATAAACTTTCCTTCATCATGCACCACACGTTCTCCATAACACTAAAGTCTGCACCTTTCGGAGGCCACTCAAGAACGCGAACACCACGTTCTTGAAGAAGTTTTTCAATAGCTCTGGCGGTGTGCACCGGGCTCATGTCTTGTTGGAACAAGCAGCAGCCATCTTTATATGGCCCGTCCAGAGCGTATTGCAATAGGTGGTATAGTCCAGAATTTCGCAACAAGTTTCAGCTGTGAAAGATGGGGACAGTCGGATTAGCGGACCGAGGCCCTTTTGCTAATTGCTCCCCAAACGTTGACAGCACAGCGGCCGCTGCTCTAGATCTGGGAAACATCCCCAGGCTCGTATCTACACGAAAAGAAGGGAATAGATAATGGTCTTTTCAGATAAAATACCCTTTGCGCGTCCGAAGAATTTGTGCTTAAAAGATCAGAAAGAAAATGAAAATACCTGCAGTTATAGGGTCTCCATACGCGGCGCTCTTGATCCCATCTAGTTGAATATGTCGATTCATCTCAAAATATGACTTCCTTCCATTCTTCAGTCGTCCAGCGCTCATATTCCCTGCCAAACTCAAGGCGCCGGCGTTTCCGGTGCTCCGTAAGGTGTGGCTTTTAATAATAATATTTGGGGTTTTACGTGCCAAAACCACTTTCTGATTATGAGGCACGCCGTAGTGGAGGTCTCCGGAAATTTCGACCACCTGGGGTTCTTTAACGTGCACCTAAATCTAAGCACACGGGTGTTTTCGCATTTCGCCCTCATCGAAATGCGGCCGCCGTGGCCGGGATTCGATCCCGCGACCTCGTGCTCAGCAGCCCAACACCATAGCCACTGAGCAACCACGGCGGGTAAGGTGTGGCTTTTGTGCCGCGACAAATCCATGAAGACCAGCCTCTCGTATGCGCCTTCTAATTGTTTCCTCACTGGCTTGCAGGTTGAGGGCTTTCTTGATCTGGCGGGCGCTCTGAAAAGGCTCGGAAACGGCTGCAGCAACAATGAGAAAGTTGGACTCTTCCGATGTGCATTAGTGTCGTCCTAATCGGGCTGCATCTTTTGGTCGGCGATCTTAATCCCTGTATGCTTGGATTATTCGGTTGACCGCACTTATAGACTTTCCTGTGAGGCGGCATATCTCACGTTGAGGTATACCTTGTGAACTGAGCTTAACTATATATCTCCGCACATTCATCGGCACTCTTTTCGACATGTTGCCTCGAATGGAATAGGGCGGAATTCGCGCAAATGTCATTGTTTAAATATGTTCGTATCCCTTTATCAATCGAGCCGGCGATATCATCACGGTTGCATCAGACGAAAACACCGCCCTTTGCCAGCGCTAGTCACGGTCACCTTCCATAAATATTTTGAGCAAATGATCAATGCGGCCAACACGAAAAATGAAAAAAAAGGTGCCCAAGCACCCGAACATGCAGACACGAGCGCTTATGCTCCAACGCGAGTGCATGCGTAGACACAGCTTGTCACAGACACCACCGGCCCAGTCTCCCTTGACAAAACGTTAAGGGGCACCTAGGGCTACCGTTTTGGAGCAACGCAACACAAACTAGATGCACTAGGGAGCCAACCTTGCTCACTAGGGAGACCGCGCACGCGCAGACCATGGAACTATTTTTTCCGAGGGCGCGCTGCGCCGGCGAACGGCCGCGTGTGTTGCGTTCCGAACTGTTCTGGGAGCGCCTGTACGTTTTCTTGGCTAGGCAATAGATGTGCTGCGTTTGCTGCTGTGTGTTTTTGTTTGTGCTACAATTGTTTGGAACGACCGTGAGTGACTCAAAATATTGCTCCAATAGGAAAACACATTCGTCAGACGCTGTCAAGCTCGTTGGTCTGATGTATGTGTGCCACATGAACAAAAAAAACATACCTTCGTAAACCTTATGGTAAGCCCGTCCCTTTGCCTTTAATGGCCTGGCCAGCTTCATGAAGGTACCGCCGCTGTTGTTTTTATTTTATATACTTTCTGAAAGAAAGGAGGGAAGGTTTCTGAACCAAAAGGTTCACAGAACCCAGATGTTTTAGCCATCAGATGTACGAATGCGCATTGTTCATGTTAAGTAAATTCAAGAAACTTCATCGGCACAGGTCAAGCAGAGAAATCGAACAATCAAACAAACGTAAACACAATGTCCCCTTGGTCCAGTTTGGCTAAAAATGTCTATGCCCACGTTTGAAAGGCGTCATCAGTTACGGAACGTGAAATTTGGCCGACAAAGTTCTTTAGCATATCACTATGCCAGTTTTTTTGTGGGGTACATCGCCACTGAAGCTGTGTGTATGAATGATTGAGAGAAGGTTGAACAGAGGCTACATACCTAGGATAGTATCAACGCTCCAACTTCCTAACTTGCCAGGCCCGTGGCTAGCGTCTCTCTTCAGCTTCCATGTAAACTACCCAACGAGGACCGCTGCTGGAATGGTAGCTAATTCTCAAGAAATAGAGTAAGTCAAATTGACAAATCTGTGCAAACTTCTAGACTAGAAAAGCATAAACTCAATGGCAACCCTAACATACTTGAAAACGTCACGCCATGTAAAGCTTACAGATACTGAAGACATTACAAATGTTATCGTCTTTTGTGGAAGCTTACCTCAGTGCCGTTATAAAAATCTGTCGACCTGTTGGCGGAGTACAATGCTACTTTCGGGTCGACTGTGCTTCACGAGAGTGGACGCACAAATATTACTAGGCATCGCTAGACGTCATTTTAAAACTTGAGTGAAAGAACTTGCAGAGAGGAACGCGTCCCCAAGCACTGAAAAACAGGATGACCTTAAGAAATTGAAAATGCGACAGAATATCGGCGGGTCGAGATGGAACATGGCGAAATAAAACGAGACACCAACGACGAAAAGATTTAATTTAGTGAGGTTAAGGTTTCCGCAAGCCCAGTTTGTGAAGAAGGCTCCCGTATGGAAGCCGAAGCGCGAACGTAATGAAATCTTTTATTGGTCTGTGTTTCGTCTTGTTTCACCAACGTCACTATAACAACATGCCCCTGAAACCACACATTCTACCCGGCATTGTATGATACCGACATGAGATTCCGAAACCGACGCCGAGTGTTTTATACGGAAAATGTAGGAGTAGCAACAGTCGCAGGCGAGCATCTAGATACAAGGCAACGATTTACTGGGCGCGCTCCAGACCATTAGCAGGCATCCGTTTAAAGAAAAAAACTGCAGTGATCGTCGACATCGAAATGTAGTTGAGTGCAGCCGCTGTTTTGTGGTTTGTACCTTCAGCATGAAGAAAGAAAAAGACAGGTTGTACACGTGCACGTATCAGGACGACAATGCTAGTGCAACCAAACCCCGTCCGGTATAACGTAAAACTATTCCAATCTGTTTTTATTACAAATCGCCCATTAGCCCTCTGTGATAGGTCAGAATGGTTCGGGTCTGGCCCACACAGGCGGGGCATCCCGCCCTTATGGGCAGAGCCCAAAGCATTTTGACCTGTCGCGGAGGGTTAATGGACAATTTCGAATAAAAAAAGATTGAAATTGATTTACGTTATACCGGCCCCCATGTCTCGTATCCGCGGTATAGCCAGAGGGGGGAGGAGGTGGGGCGTGGCTGGCCACATACTAACACAGAACTTTATGGAGGGAGGGGGCCCGTGCACTGTGTGCCACCCCATGGCTATACCACTAGTTATTATAGGTCATGTACTGAAGCCAGTATAACTTCGGCAATTGACGTCAAGACGCTATTCTTGATTGCCAGATACATGTTATAAACGGCCCTGCTTCAGGAGTAAAGCGAAACACTAGCTCCAGCATTTGGATTAGCTTTTAATCTGCTATTTCACCGAACTACAGAAGGGTTGCCTTATTTTGTTAACCTAGTATAAATAATCAAAGAATTGCCTCTTTTCCTGAGAAACAGGGCCGATTTCCTTTTTTTTCCTAATTCAATATACTCGCTGTATAAGTCACCTAATCAGTTCAAAGAAATGTTCTCTTATGCATTCTCAAGAATAACGGGGTTAGCAGTTTGTCAATGCGTTTTTCAGTCCCGTGAGCTTGAATTCTCAATCTGGTCAAATAAATTCGCCTTTTCTTAAAGCGACTTTTAGAAGATTAAATTTTGGACACACTGAACGCGTAAGACTTAAGGTGCCTAGACTAATTTTCATGTTTTTACATGCCTTCTTTCGTCATTCAAGGCGTACCCTGGCATTATGAAGGGTGTGGGTGGGTTCCAGTTGTGAGTAGAACCCATTTTCGTTGACTCTTGATATTTCACCACTTTTTTAACAGTGCATGCCATTCAGTTTAAGAGAAGAGAAAAGCAGGGCCAATCGACAGGTCTATTGATGAATATGAATTATGGCGAAGGTTGTAGTAAGTTCGTTCCTTTCTTAGTAAAGAGGCACCACCGCACTTTACACGCGTTCCTTTATCCGACGAACTCTCGCGTCGCGCGTCTCTCCACAACATTGTGTGAGGGCTGAAAATCTCCCAGAAGTTTGTAGGGTGTCGGAAAGTGATCAATGAGGCTACAAATATTTGTGTTACCAAGATGACAATTTGGGGGTGTATGAAGCAAAGGCTTCAACTGCTAGGAGTCACCTGCCAGGCTTTTTTTTTCGAGGAACCTGTGTGGGTTTCCTTTGTAGCAATTGCTGCGATTGGGTGGATGTCTAATTTTCCCTTTGTTGATTATTTCCCTCTACCTTGCGTGTTTCCGCATAACTATTACGTCAAATTCTTGCCTTTGCTTCCAGTTGTCGATAAATTCGACTTCATCCTGCCATCTGCTAGCCGCCTTGTTAGCTGAGATGGTAGAGCGGCTGCCCCGGAAAGGCGACGGTCTGGAGTTCGGGTCCCGGACTAGGACGAATTTTTCTTCAACTGCCAGGCTTTTCTTTCGCGGAGCTTGTAGAGTTTCTTTTGTAGTAATTGCTTCGATTGGGTGGATATCTCATTTTCACTTTATTAATCAGGCTATTTTTTATTACGACAAACCGCGGTCATAATTTGATAGTGGTCATACGAAATTGATTCTCCGACTCTGGTCATGCCATCACCTTCCTACTTTTGTGCTACCCCCATCATCACTTCAGAAATGTCATCGAATTGTCGTTATGCCGTCGTGGTCTTACCGCCTACGTCGTTTCAACTGACGTCATTCTTTCCTCTTTAGATCGCAACTATACCGTCGTCATTCAATCGTGATTATGCCGCCGATATCATGCCATCGTCTTCATCGCGTTGTAAGGTCACCATGCCGTCGCGGCCATACTGACTTCGTTTTACATCAGCGTCATTGTCTGGTTGTCATTCCATAGTTGTCCCTTCCTCATGGTAATATCCGACCCTAGCAAGGCCGCGCCATAGCAAAGTGGCCCTACCCGAAGTCAATGTATGTCGCATGCAGCCAAAGCAATGTAAATCTCACCAGGAATAGTACATATTTCAATTAAAGATATCTCCAGCAATACGTGGTGTCGCTGCATTGCTTGAATGCTAATAGCATTAAAGTGGACAGTCTCCGTAATATGGGTTATGCCGAAATTTTTTTTAATAGCAGCTGCCAAACTAATGCTTCCTCTTAAAGCTTAGAGCTAGGTGATAAAGAAACGCGAGACACAGTGTTACGACGGTATCTGAAAGAGAAAAAGGGAGGTGTGCCACAGAGAATTGTATACAAACATCTGCGCTGAGCGTCTCGTGCCATTTTTCCGACGTGTGAAATGCATTGCGATATACGAAAGTTGGCGCCGTTCCCAATCTTCCTGCGCGGTAGCGCCCATGCGGTAGCGAAATCAAATGAAAAAGAGATTAACAAGTACAATGCACATTTTGGAATCTTCTTGAAGTAAATCTTGCATAAAGTAGGTAATTGAACGCTATGGAACTGTTCACCCTCTGCTCCGAATTTTGCAGAACAACGATTCCATGCCCGCCAGGAAAATCAACAAGAGCAGGAACCTCCACCGTGCTACTGAAGTGATTCATGCCACCGTGGTGTACGCCGTCTCCCGGATCGAACCTTTGTTTCACCACGCCAGCTTCGGCATTACCTCGTTTGTCAAGCAGTCGACAGAGCAGATGCGCCAAACGCCTGGAAAGAAGTCGCCCTAATGCGCTCGTAGGCGAATATCTGTTGCGTCGAGGATATTTATGTGCCGCTTGTAGTTCCACTGCGTAATTCTTCAGAGAACAAAACGGCCACATGGACATCTTCAGATAGTACAGAGGAGGGCACATACAAGATGAGACATTGAGTGCTGTCTTGTGGTTACACATGTTCAGTAAGGATACGACGACGACGACGACGACGACGGCGGCGGCATCAGCAGAACCGGCCTCGCCACCATCGTTCTAGTCGTGACACGCCACGCAAAACAGGAGCCTGTGGTGAAGTAACAGTGTTCTTTTATTGCCATAAACACTATTGCCTACTTCAGGCACTTTGAGCCCCTATGTCGAGCCTCTTTCCCAGTGACACAAGATGCTCACCGCCTCAGACCACTGCCTCTAGACTCGAAGAGGACTCAGAAAAGGACACCATTGGAAGAAATCTCGAAACACCTGGCTGTCACTAGAACTGTTTTAGTGGGATATATATTCTCGGGGATAGATGAACAGTGTCGTTGATTCTTTGAATATTTCGTCAGAATTAAAATGTTCAACTTGAAAAAATAACAGAAGGTCATCGAATAAGCTTGAGCAACACGGCATGTAATGAAAAAAAATATATAGGCAAGGAATGTTCTACACGAGAAGTGAAGTTAGCGTACTTCGAACCTAAAGGTAAATGTTATCGTTGAGTAATTTTTGTTAGAACTTGGTATCATCCTTCAACATTGACAAGAGAAGTTGTACGGACAAAAACCAGGGAGGTTTCTCCGCACAACACTCATTAGAACCCTGAAATTCAAGAAGGAGCAACAGTTGGCGAAGGAGAAGCGCCGTATGTATTGCAAAACAGAGCGATTATCTACAGACATGGCGGCTTCAAATTTATGGTACATTGAATGTACTTGTATTTACACGCATGGTCGTGATACCATCGTGGTTGTTCTATTGTCTTCATTTAAGTTTCGTTATCCGGCCCTCGCCTAAGTGCCGTTACGCGATCGTTATATAGCCATCATCAAATTTTCACCATGCAGCCATTGTCAGACGCCTTCATCATTTCATCTGCGCATTCCTTTTTCGTCATTCCATTGCAATCATGCCATTATCATATTCAATCGTAATTATGCCGCCATCGCAATGCCACATCTTCAATGCATCGTCGTCATATAGTCGCTGTTACGCATTCGTTACACCGTCATCGTGATACCATTGTGGTAATTCCTTCCCCGTCATACAAGCTTCGCTACACATAATATTTTTCATAACGTCGCGATCAGGCCATTGGAGTCATACGCCTGCCGTTATTATATTTTCCTGTAGGTGTACCACAGTCTTAATTTCAGCATCGGCATCCCATTGGCCTCATTCCGCCGTCATTCTATAGTGCTTTCCTCTTTCCACCGGCGTCATTTTTTCTTCGTCATTGCATCGTAGTCGTATAATTATCGACATGCCTTCATTGGCACAGCCGACCCTGGCGGGCCCGTGTTCCAGCAAAGTGGTCCGATCCCGGTTACAGGTATGCAGCATGTCCCCAAAGCAATGAACATCCCAGAATGATCATTACGGATTCTAAATAAAGGTGCATGCAACAATACGGGTCGTTGCTACAATGCTTGAATGTTAATCGCACGAATAACGTGGTAGTCATCATGAGATTGGTTCTGCCGGACTTTGTGAATATCATTTTCGCGATGGCCACCGATCGTTTTTCTACGGATTGAGATAATAACGATATGAACAATTGGCAAGTAAGAAGGGCGGGGGGGGGGGGTGCTTCGGGTGGAAGATTGCCTTATGGTTTCAACACTGTGTTCATGCATAAGAGACCGTTCTCAATACTACAATTTTTCAAAAAGCGTGAGGTGCCCTCTTTTCTATTACAATGCGTTTTAAGCATTCGCGAACGGTTTCGTTTCGTATTGTTGTGAATTCCAGAGTTTGTTGCATTCATCTTTGCCGCCTTTCGTAAAATAACGTTATAACATTTCGTTTGCTTCGTCGGTTTCTATGTATGCCAATGGCAAATGTTTCTATGCTTTACAATGAAATATGCACAAATGGAGCTCATGCTAAAGACTGCAAACTTCAAGTGATACGAAAGAAGACCGCAGAACAATGTGTAAACTTTGCCGATAACTCGGTCTCTTTGAATATACATGTAAAATTAAGCTGCCAGTTGAACCCACCTATCACAGGCGGGACCACTTTGAGCCCTTTATTTACGCCATTTGTTGCTCCTTCCACAATTTTTGAGTGTTGTAATTAGTGTATCGCGGAGAAAAAAAAGTATTAGGCTTTTGTATGAAGAACTCTTCGCAATATTCAGGAACAATATGAAGTTTTAGGAAAATCTCTACGAGAAAATTTCCATATAAACGCAAAATATGGCAAAAGTAATTATTCTCTAGATGATTATTTGTATAATATTTTTTGTTCCCTCTATTGTGCGCGAGTTTCGACCTGAGACTTAATCGCCCTTTTCCAGCTGAGCACTTGTAAGCCTGTTAAAACAGTGACAAAGAATCGATGACGCTGCTTGCCCGTACGCTCGAAAATCTATGCCACTAAAACACTTGTAGTGACCGCCAGACGTTTCGAATACTCTTCGTAAGCGAGTCAGTTCAGGACTAATTCTGCATCATTGCGAGTTTTTACTGCGCTAATAAATAAAAAAAAAACTGGTATTCAGAAGTTGTTTTCAGCGTTGTCGGGTTACTGCTGGAAGCTCGCTTTTAAGTGCCATGGGCCTCTACTTCCCGCGCGCAGTGGTAGGTTCTATTCTTGGCGACAGCAGCGTCACGTTCGGATGGTGGCGGAATGTGAAAACAATCGCGCAAATAGATTTAGGGTGACTATTAGTCACCGCGTTCGCAAAAATAATCCCGAAACCCTCCACAAAGGCGTCTCTGAAAGCCTCAGTACTGCATTGGTGCGTTAAACTTCGTAAATCAAGTAACTGACACTTATTTAGCACTGACACTGATATTATAAAAGCAAGGGGTGATTTGGCTCATAAGCGCTGCTTGTTGGGGAAGTTGACACATGAATATAATAGCTGGGAAGTTAGGCTTCCTGCAAGAAAGCTTGGCGCGGCACCATACGCGTACGCGGCGGTGAAATGCGACCCAGTGGAAGCACAAACCTCATCACTTTAAGCTTCAGGCACTACAATGTTCTCGCGGGAGGGCACGTGCGTTTCAAAGAGCTCATTCCTGGCTCTCTTCTGTACGATAGGCAAGGCGTCAGCCATAAAAGCTGGCTCAGCCGTTATCTTCGAGGCATTTATATTTGATCCACTGGGCAAATACATAACCTCAACAAGTTGAAATATCTTCAAGAAGCCTACTTGGAATGTCATATTCTGGCGGTCTGGTATGTGATTCTTGCTTCTTTATCGGTTCTGCTATTTTTTTTATAGTTTCAAAGCGAAGCTTTCTTGGCCTCCTCCAATTTTTCGCTGCTGTTCTTGCTGGCCGCTTTCTTGCCGATAATAGAGCAATTTCGACCACTTTCTGTGTGCCACTGGGTGTATGTCCGAACAGAACTTGGGTCACTGAGTACAGGTGTACTAATGCACAATTTTTACCTTGGGCTATGTGCAAACTGGCATAAGAACATTTTTGGACAATGTCACAAAGCGTAGGAATGTGATCAAGTAAACAAGAACAACGGGCAGGAAGTAGAGAAGTCGGCAAGAGAAAATCTAATAAGTCGGCTCCGGAGTACTTAAAATTCTGACACAGAAACAGCCGAGCATGTAAAAAGATACTAAGTGAACAAAATCAAACCAGACAGTTCATTTTCCAAAGGTGCCGAGCTACAAGAACGAAAAATGGTACGGAAGTTGCAAAAGCTTCACTTGTTACCGATTCCCACATGTGCGTGGGAGCCGCCATTTTCTTTTGTTGGTCTTTCGAGTTTGTACAGGTACACATTTTCCACCATTGCGAAAACTGTCTCTTTGCTTCCTTGAACATGCCTGTCTGATTACATGCTTGGGCATTGAATCTGGGGCGTTGTAGCATGGCCACATGTCCGTTTTACGACATCGTAACATGACCTACCCAAGTGAAAGTTCCATGAAACCCAGAAAGGTGCGTAAAACAATGCACGTTAAGGTATGACGTATGTGTATAATTTTTTTCATGGTTGTTTTTAGCGAAACCAATGCGTACACAGCTTTATATTGGCCGCGAATATCGAAATATTCCAAATTGTTGCGTCAGGTTTACATAGAGGTTTCTTCATAATAAACACTCTCCTTATCGTGCTACTTCTGACCTATGAAAATAAAACACGCTCTTGTGCATTTCAGACTTTCACAAGAACAGCAGAAGACCAACCCCAATGTTGTGAGAGAAAGGATGGTGGCAAAATTATTCAGCTTTCTATGGGTCTCTTGAAACTGTTGATCGCCGACTTGCACGGTAGTTCAGGGCCGATGCTACGCGGATACAGCCTTAGCTAACTGGTTTAAGTATTTTAGGTGACGTCACCTCATAATGCGTAGTAACTGTTTTAATGCGTTAGTATTCTTAGGTTACCCAAGGCACTTTCCAGGGGCTATGCATGTATGTACGCATGTACGTATGCATGTATGTACGCCCTTATCTATGGAGTTACGCGAGAAGGATTTTGGGGAACAAACTGACGACGTCATGTATTGACCACATACTGACGCGTGTTTCTAGTATGCAACCTGTGCAAGTATTGTAAAAGAATATGTTGCTGACTATTATTTCATTGCGCTCACAATGTTCAGTGAAGACTTAACCAACTCACGTGGGAAAACTAAACAAGAATTCTATACCTTCGATAACCAGAAGATCGATAAGAATAATTAAGGAATATCGTTGGGATGCATTATTAACACTAAATCATTTACAACCATACGAGAAGCTCACTAGCATATTTAAATCAATTTATGATAAAATCCGAACGATAATCACTGTAAAAAAGGAAAATCCGAAAACCATGGAAAACGAATTAAATTAAGGAGTTGGTTTACTTCAAAAAAAAAAAAAGCTGTGGCGCCAAAGTAGGCCGAATCAATCAGATGTACAGTTAAGAGAACAATTTAGGCAAACAAGAAATAAGCGAACAGCTTCACTAAGGCAAGCAAGGAATAAATACTATATTAATAAGCTAAACAAGTGTAAATTTTTTTAGAAAATCGTGTAACATAGTAAATTCGCTAACAGGCCGACAAACGAAACGCAGCATTGACAAAAGCATGAGTAATCATTTCCCCAGAAGACAAATGGATGAAATAGCAAACGAATTTAATAACTGCTTTGCAAATACTGGTAAGAAAAATCAAGAAAATTCTCCTAGGGCTGCATGGGAAATAACAATCAAGTGAAACGTCAACTATGCATGTTTGAGTGAGGTATCTGATCTCGATGTTTTGGATGTAATAAGGTCATTTTCCATTGCTAGAATGCCAGGATATCATGGGATTCAATTTCGTGAGATATTCTTCAACTTTGCTTGTTTGAAGAGTGTGCTGCTATATATTTACCCAGAAAAATTTAGGACGGGTCAGATTCCCAACGCAATGAAAATAGCTTTAATTAGACCAATTTACAAAAACGGTAAAAAGCAACAGTGCAAAAACTATAGACCTATAGCAATCTTGGGCACATTGTATGTTCTAGAAAAGCTTATGCACAAGAAAATTGTTTTCTTGTGCGAAAACTTTCATCTGTTGTCTAATTAACAGTATGGGTTTCGTTGAAAGAGAAGCACAAACACACTACTAGAAGTCTTTGCAGACTTAGTTAACAGTGAAATAGATAAATATAAGATAGCAATTGCGCTTGTTTTAGATCTGAAAAAAGCTTTCGATACGTTAGATCACAAAATATATCCTAAAAAATAAGCTCATACAGGATTCCGCGGGAATTTCATAGATGTTTTTAAAGACTACTTCAAAAATAGATATCAGGTCGTTCGAATTCAAAATATAGAGAGCGAGGTAATACGCATAAAGCATGGAGTCCCACTGGATCCGTACTAGGCCCACTGCTTCTTAATTTGTATGTGAACGATTTAGCCCACCTAGCGCGGCACTCAAAGTTATACCAATCTGCGGATGATACTGCTTCAATACTACCCCATGAAAATTTTAATGAATGCACTACTTTGTTACAGGACGATATACAGAAAATAATGGCATGGTTTGAGAACAACTACATATTTGTGAATAAAGCCAAAACACAGTCAATCTGCTTTCATGGACCATACAACAAAGTAAAGCTGACTGAACATATATACTTGCATAGTGACTGCTGCATCGGATGCTCTAGCCAAAGGACGCAGTATGCCTCAAAAATAAAGTACCTTCGTGTTATTTTCGATGAATATTTCCCATTTGGCCATCACATATAACATGTAGCTAAAGGACTCCGAGCAGTATGTGCAGTCGCGTAAGAAATCAGATCAGTTTGGGACGTGCGGTTAAGAAAACTCACATACAGGGCTCTAGGTGAAACCGTATTACGGTATGGCATTACGATTTACGGACTTACTTCGCCATATAGACTAAACGTGTTGAATAGAATAATAAAAAATAACGAATAACATAGCAAACGGAACAAACAGTAACTCCATCGGCCAAAGTAAGCTGAAGGCCGAACATGTTATATTTCATGTTAAACAACTTTTTCTCTCCGTGATATTTACGACGCATTATTTTGATAAATCCTTTAAAACATCAACCTAAAAACCCATGATCTGCGCTAGACTGAGACATTCGTTCGGACGAAAGCAATCATGAATTATGGTAAAAGAACTAGATCATTTTAAGTACCATTCTACTTTAATAAAATAGACCTTCCGAAAGTTTCGTCATTCAGGAAAATAAAAGATTTGGTACGTCGCACGATTCTGACACGTGGCGGGGAAGAGTAGAAGAAAACCATGTGGCAGGACTTTTTCTGATGAACTCTCGCTAACAATTGTATGAAACAGACTAGAGTGTTGTGTTCTTTCTATGTGTATTGTGTTATTTTTACTTTCTAAATAGTGATTCATGACTGCTACTTTTCCAAAACATTGACAACTGTATGTAATGAAATAGAGGGTTGTGCTGTACATATATTTTGCTGCTGTAATAGGTCTTTGCTTAAACCATTGCTCGTGCAGGAGCAAATACTAGAAATTAGCCGAGCGATGGAGGAAAAGGAATCTTGTCAGTAAGTGTATCAACCTTTTCAAACTGACGTTTCTTGGGTTACTAGAGACCTTTTGTATTTATCACGTTCTGTGAGCAGATTACGTCGATCGAAACGCTCTGGTGACTCAAAAAAACTTGTGCGATTCCATAGCGCTAAAAAGGAACGCTGTTCCGAAATGGTTGCTGAAAAAGAATTATATTACAAGGCAACGTTGCGAAATAATGATGGCTAATCCCCGAAAATTTTAGAAAGCTATCCTACCACGTGTCTCATCCTCGCACGCTTTATTAATTAACAAAGTTACAGTTTCTGCTTCCCAGACAATAGCTTCTTTTAACACCTACTTCCACTCTGTCTTCGCGACTGATAACTCTGTAACCTCTGTTTTTTTATTCCGAACCATGACTTCCAGTCGACGATATATCACTTTCCACTGAGGGTGTACTTAATTCTAAACTTAGGCACCAAGAATTCGTGTGGTCCCGACGGTATCCTGTCTGTTTTCTCGTTCGATACTCTGTTCGGTGGACCAGATATCAAACAATTATCTATAGAAAATCTCTCTCAACTACCACTGTTCCGCCCTCGAGGAAACTTGCTTCAATTTAGCCCTCATTTAAGTCGGGTAACGTTCAATTGTTATCTAAATATATGCCAATCTCCGTAACATCACATTCATGTAAATTGCTCGAACACAATATTTTTAAACATATTGGAGAATTTTTTTGAAACTAGGAAAATTTTATGCACTTTCCAGCATGATTTTAGACGTGGCCTGAGCACCTTAACATAACTAACAGAACACGTTCATGACATCAGCAGCTCTTTAGACATAAGTGACCAGATTGATGCGGTTTTGTAGACTTTGAAAAGGCCTTCTACACTGTCTCGCACCCTAAAAGTATTTAAAAACTAAATTATGGGGTTTTACGTGCCAAAACCACTTTCTGATTATGAGGCACGCCGTAGTGGAGGACTCCGGAAATTTCGACCACCTTGGGTTCTTTAACTTGCACCTAAATCTAAGTACACGGGTGTTTTCGCATTTCGCCCCCATCGAAATGCGGCCGCCGTGGCCGGGATTCGATCCCGCGACCTCGTGCTCAGCAGCCTAACACCATAGCCACCTTGCAACCACGGCGGGTCCCCTAAAAGTATGTACAAGCGGTTGGCTATACTAAAAATGCATCTTTGGTTTGCTGGATATCGGAGTTTATTTGCTAGCATTCGATATATGCATGTTCCAACTCTACTAACTCGCCCTTGATGTTTGTTTCATGAGTGATTCCCCAAGGCTCAGTACTGGGTACTCTTTTATTCCTGCTTTATATTAATTACCTACCTCTGCCCACCTCAGTTAAAATACTCCTTTTTGCGGATGATTCCGTTTTATAGCATACAATTAAATCTCCCACTGATCATGTTGTCTTTAATTATTTTGTAGACTTCTATAAGTGGTCCAAAGCAAGGAAAATGAAGATCAGCTTTTCCAAAACTGTCTCCATGTCCTTTCGCGACGCTCAGCCCCTTCCTTCTTTGCCCATGCCTTTAACAATATTACTTTAAATAGGGTCTTCGAATACAAATATTAAGATATCTCACTAACGCACGGTTTGTCAAGGTCGAAACACATTGATGTCACCTGTAAGAGGGCCCTTAAAAGACTAGGTTACTTACAACGTACGCTGCGTCTTGCTCCTCAAGAAACTAAACTTCTTACATATAAAACCTTCATTCGCCCCATCCTCGAATACTGCTGCGTTGTATGGAACTCATACAAACACTGTGACGTGAAAAAACTAGAATCAGTGAAAAAAAACGGCAGTGCGTGCTGTTTGTAGGATATATGACCAGCAATTTTCGCCGGCGTCTAACTTTCTTCCCCGGCTTGATATCACTGCTATTGCAGAGCGTCGCAAACTTAAATGCCTAAAATTCCTTCACACGGTAATCAATTCTCCTCTCCTCTCTAGATGACTACTTTACTGTTTCCAAACGCTCATGTACGAGGAGTCGCCATGCTCTAAATATCTAAACCTATGTTGCCCGCACTGATTCCTTTAAGCACAGTTTTTTATTCATCAACAATTGAAGCCCGGAATTCAGTACCGGTCAACATCTGTTCACTACTACTGAAACATATCACGCAAGCTAGTTTATATTTGTTGTATGTGTTGTTGTTCATCCCACTCCTGCAATAGCCCTACTGAGGCTGCAGTATGTATAAATAAATAAATAAATAAATAAATAAATAAATAAATAAATAAATAAATAAATTTGACATAGTTGATTGCTTTGTTTTTTGTTTTAGTGCGAGCACAGCAAAAGGTTACTTTACATGGTTTTGCTGCGTGTTGTACTAAAATCAAGTTTAGTAGAAATTTCACGATGGCTGAGGCGGGGGACGCGTTTCGGTTTAACCAATCACGGAGCCCGACGTGCGGCACGGGCAGCCGAGAAGTGCAGATACACCGCTCCCGCTGCCTCGACTCCGTGCACACTGTCAGTTTAGGCTGTGCTGCAGAAAACCGCTTCGGAGCTTTAGCGGTGGTACGCCCACGTGCGAGATTACGCCGTCCCGTCCGGTAAACGCACGCACGAAGTCGCTGGGCCTTCGCGGCAGTTATACGTATATGCGGCTGATCGTCCGCGTTCCGAAACTATGCTTGACGTACATGGCCGTCAGTACCTCCCGGGGTGTCACGTCCGGTCGCCGATGTATAATCGAATGGTGCAAAACATTTTAAAGGCGAACTCCCTGCAGCTGCTTGCCGCCGTGCATCGCATCCGTCGCTTAGGCCTAACAAGTGGCACGGCGCCGCTTCGCAGTAGTCGACGGCCACAGTTGCGGCTAAAGGTAGGTTTGGTTGAGCTGGCTTGGTGGCCGAGCAATGGGTACCGCGTGTACTGTACGGTTCTTGTAATCCCATCATCGGCTGAACGACCGCTGCCATCTATTAACGGCACGCACGAAGCGGCACGTAGGTCATAGAGTTAGTATACGATCTCTAAAGGGAAAGCAGGGTGCCACCATGTTGGTACGTTTCCTTTTTGTAACGCTAAAAATATTAAAAAAAGATGACGCGTAAACAGACGTACACACGTAACGCGTAGCTATAAGAATTGGGAAAGATATTTAGTGTAACTTCGTAAAAATATCCGATTTATGTTTATGAAACTGTGATGTAAAAGTCAATGGTGGGGAGCGGGTGCGTTTGCAGGCGCCTGAAATAAATTGAGCCACCAGAGTGCGCGCTGGCACACAGCAGCAAAATGGCGGCGTCCTTCCGGTTACCCACTTCAATGGATGGCCACTATGGGAAGCTTTTACTCTAGATTATCGTGGATGAACTCTATGGCAGGGATATGTGCTTGGAGCTTGGTTCAACTTTTGCATATTTTATTTTTGCGCTGTAAAGTGGGAATTCGGGCTTTACACGGTGCGCGCGTGGGCACACACACACACACGTACACACGCTCACACACACACACACACACACACACACACACACACACACACACACACACACACACTAATATAAGCATCTTTTCAGATTTCTGCAGATGTTGAAAGAAAACGAATGCAAAACTACAGTTTTTCAAGGAACGCTTAATTCCATATGCATGAGCTCAAATGTCATATTGCAGAAGAATATCAATGTGCATAATCCCCCTGAGGAGGGCGCCTACTTGGCGTCTCTGCAACTGACATTAAAACGAGGCGTTCGCCACCTTGCATGGCTCGGCGACGGCGCAGTTACTTAATTTTTTTCCCTCGGAGTTTTGCTCGCGTCGCATAATAATCTTCCAAGTGGTTTCTTTATCACGAGAAAAGCGTTGGGGAAGGACAATGGCACGTAGAAGACGTTAAAAAAGGAAAGTACCTGGTGAGGCCTCTCGCTATTGCAACTTTAATGCGACGACCAACAAACCGCGTTATTCGTTTATTTACCCCACAGGCGGGTACAGCTGCATTCTCAAAGCACCGCTCCCGGTTTTCCACGAATGTTGCTGCCAACGAAAGGTAAAAGGGGATTGCGAAACAAAACGGCAATATTGCATAACATACGCTTGCAGACGGCTCTTAAAAAAAGCTGAAGCTCCACGATAGTAAGAATGTCGCACTCTTCATTACGTGCAGCTTTAGCTGGAATCGCGAAAGTTGCCAAAATAGTGCCCTGGGCGCTGCTGCGAAATTAGTGCGATGGAATGTGGTAATAACGTAGCAGTAAATATACATTACCAAAGGTCGCTGGTTTACGCGGTAATGTGTGTGTATATGTATTTACATATACAAGCAAAAGTACATGCATATGCAGCGACGCATGGGGTCTATAGGATGAAGTTTACCCGAGCAGGATTTGCATACCATATGGAAATGAGCACGACGAATGAATGCGAGATTAGGGAGGTGTGACGAAGGTGGATTTAGTAATCGGGACGGCAACGGGGTATTAAAAGAAACTCGAAATGTAATATTTTTTTTCACCGGACAATAGCCGTCGCTTACTGTAGCTTTTACAACGTGCGTGGTATTGTACAAATTCGTATTTCTGTCTATGTGCGCATCCATGCACGCATGCGCTGTACCTGCGTAACCTAACATAAATAGGATGTGCCCTATCACATCTTAAAGAAGTAAAAAAAAGTGAGGCAGTGGATTGGTTGCTCACAGTCATGCACAATAGGCCAAGTATAAGACAACGAGAAAGGAAGGATAATAATAATATTTGGGGTTTTACGTGCCAAAACCACTTTCTGATTATGAGGCTCGCCGTAGTGGAGGACTCCGGAAATTTTGACCACCTGGGGTTCTTTAACGTGCACCTAAATCTAAGCACACGGGTGTTTTCGCATTTCGCCCCCATCGAAATGTGGCCGCCGTGGCCGGGATTCGATCTCGCGACCTCGTGCTCAGCAGCCCAACACCATAGCCACTGAGCAACCACGGCGGGTGAGAAATGAAGGAGCCAGCAACGTGAGACTTTAGGTGTCACCTTAGCGACACCTTAGGTTATTTTCAGCGGGCGTAGACTTCCTTCATGTTTTTGCTTTGGGATGAAGCACGAAAATAGGCGGGAGGCTTGTGCAACCTTGCAGAATCAAAGCCCAACTTCTGGCGAAGCTCGAAACGTTGCCACTATATGCCTGTTCCGTTTCAGACCTTACCCTTAAAAACAATTTCGAGCATTTGTTAAGCAATATTTGCAAAGCAAGCTGTTCACGCACTCGAATTTTACTTGGCCAGAACATCGCCCATACTGCCTCGCCCCGGCCTTTTTTGCTAAATATAATTTCAGTTACCTTAATACTTCTAACATGACAGCGGTACCTTATATTGTATTGTTCCTCAAACACATTTGTACAGCTCGGGATCGTTTGCATACGTAAGTTACTTCAAGAACCGCAATTTCCCCCTAGACTAGGAAAATTTCCTTCATATTATCGATAAACTTGGCGCTATTTTATATAATATAAACAAGGTACCTTGCGCAGTTCAATGAGGGCACCGGAGAAACCAACTACAAACTTAGTATACCGCACGAAAGTTGAAAAAAAGGAAGGTTCAGCAAATATTTGAAATGCTTTTAATTGGGACAAGAACGTCGAAACGTTCTCACAGACTGCACTTACGCTGACCGCCATTTCTACGAGATATAGGCCTCATGCACTTCATGAACAGTGGCAGTCGCATATTAAAGCGGCGATATGAGATTGTCTAAGATGACATTTTTTTGCCACTTTTGTTTTGAAGTGCTGCGTATGATCCGCATGTACTTATTGTAGCACACATTTGAATAACGTTGCAGCAATTCTCGCTAAATTTGATATCCGCGTCATTTGTGGTACTGCTAGTGCAATGGGATAAAATCTGCGCCCCTAATAAAACACACCTGCTACGCTCCCTAATCTTAAACGCAAATATATCACCAAAGCCCCATTTAACCCACTCGCTTTGATCTTTGCGCACGCATAACCCATTACCTGACACTTACTATGAACAAATATAAAGAAGCTGCGTTGCTTACTTCACCGAGTACATTAAGTCAAGCTCATATCATGTATGGACAAACAGAAAAAAATGAGCATTCAGAATCTTTTCGAAACGCTCCTAATAAATCCCGGAAACTTAAGATTTCGCGACAATGCGCCGTTAGTAACCTGCGTTTATATTAAATTAAAGGTTTTTGGCGCAGAGCTCGCTCAGGACATTGGTAAACGTAGCTGATAACGGCAATGTGACACATTGAAACATATTTTTTTTAAGTTTGTTGCGAAACCCAGTGTTTCAACCACATCCATTTAACTTTTGCACACTAATTATAGCCGTTGCCTTCCCCACATGTTCACTAAATTAGAATTTTTGTAGAAATTGTAGTTATGCCAGGGTAGCGGTGTAAATTGCACACCGCTCACGCGTGCAACACACTTCATTCGTTCATGATTAGTGTACTAAATGTTAAATGAATATGAACATAATGACATGTGTGCTTCTTTATCTTAAACGGGCAACCACTTCTCACCACCTAACAAATGTTATCGCACAGCGCAGGACGCACCTGCATGTAAAAGAAGATTCATCCGCTGTCTGTGACCGAACCTTGTGCAATCTGATCGCATGGGTGCGCGACGCGAATGATGTAGAACTTTGTGGAAGGCACGCGGGTCCCAGCGATCACTCTGGAACATTCGACGACTGATGTATAAAAGCCGACGCGCTTGACCCGGTGATCAGATTTTCGACGATCGCCGACCGTGTTCGTCGCTATCGTTGTGCTATAAGTGTAGCCTGTTTTACGGGCACAGGTTCGCCCAATAAAAGTTAGTTTTGGCGTTCACAGTATTGCTACTGTGTTCTTCAACGTCAACACCACGTGACAATAACAAAGTGTGTACATCTCCCGTTTACTAAAAAGAAAAAACCAATTCAGTCACAGTATCATCTCAACAATGTACTGTTGAAGCAAGGCAGTACGTATAAGTATATAGGTGTGCTACTGCCGTCTGAATGTTTGTGGAAACCTCAGGTAGACAGTATCATAGCCACAGCTGGTAAAGACTTGAATTTCATTCAGAGAAACCTGCGATGTTCACCTGCGAATTTAAAGCTTATGGCATATACAACTTGTGTTCGACCACTCTTAGAATATGGCTGTGTTGTGTGGGACCCCTACGAGGTAACCTCCATTGCCGCTCTAGAAAAAATACAAAACCGTGCTGCCAGGTTCGTCTTGGGGCGGCACGGAAGGAGGGAGAGCTGCACTGCAACCAAGTCTCAGCCAGGATGGGAATCCCTTTCTGCCCGCCGCAGTAAACTGAGGTTAAAATTTTTGTATTCCATTTACTATAATAAAACTGGAATTAATAGAGAAATTTACCTACGGAAACCTCATTACATTTGAAAACGAACTGACCATATTTGCAAAATCCTCGAGTACCCTGCCAAGACGAACATGTGTGCCAACTCATTTTTATTCGAACAATTAAACATTGGAATAGGCTGACTGAACAGCAAGTGCATTGTGTGAATGAAGATGTATTTTATTCCACGTTGTAACCCCCTGCTTTAACGCCTTTGGGCGCTGCGGGGTAATTGATGAATAAAGAATAAAGAGGGGCGCTCGCTAACACTCTCAAGGCTAGATCTAGTAAACATAAATACCAAAAGTTAGTGGACGGATGGATAGCCATCGCCGTAGCACATTTGGTAGTTGAACGCATGCGCAATGAGGAGGTTTTGAGTGCGGCTCTTACCGGCGGCAAGTTGTCGTTTCGGCAGCTTTCACTTCGCTTTCCTGAATTATTTTTTTTTTACATTTCAATTTCAAGCACAGAAAATAGCCGCGATGCTTTCCTTGATTTTGTTGTGATTCGGACTCACATAATGATCACACGCACGCACCCGTGCACACGCGCACACACAAATAGAGAACTGTCTGTCGGCCAAGTTGGTGCATACTAGACAATTATTTTTAAGGCGCAAACAAGAGACACGGCACAAAAGGAAGATGTATCCTGTGTACGACCTTCATTTTGTGCCGTGTCTCGTGTTTGTACCTTACAAGTATATATATATATATATATATATATATATATATATATATATATATATATATATATATATATATATATATATATAGACAGAGAGAGAGAGAGATAGTAGGTAAAGAGGAAGTCCTTTAGGCTACCTTCAAGTGTGACGAACTTGAGCGGTGCTACAAGGTAAACAGAACAAGTATTTAATTTCAACAGTTTCGACCGGTGGACCGATCTTCATCAGGGTTTATAAGAATTTCTCATAAACCCTGACGAAGATCAGTCCACCGGTCGAAACTGTTGAAATTAATACTTGCTCTGTTTGCTTTGTAGCACCGCTCAAGTTCTTTACATTTGGAAGGTAGCTTGAAGGACTTCCTCTTTACCTACTACACATATATATATATATATATATATATATATATATATTCATATCATAAGAAGCCAACAATGAATGACATCAAGGACAGGAAAGCGGATATTATCCGTAGTTGTTTACTGAATAGCAAGCTGCGATCAGGTAAACGAAAACGAAAGTGGATTGAAAAACACGTGGCGGTAGGTACGATACGTATCCACGTCTTCGCATTACATGTGCGATGCTCTTACCGATTGAGCTACAGCGCGACCGCTCACACGCCTTGGCCGCGAGTGTTGACGTAGCCAAGCCAGCTTAAAGAAGAAAAAAAATAAAACCCTAGTTGCATTTGTGCGCTTAGGCTTTCCCTCCCCTCCATTTCGTCGATGTTGTCGTTCCCTATGTTTAAAAATCTTCCTGTTCTGCTTGCGACGCACCACCAAGATTGCCAAATTAGGGCTCTCACGGCAGGTGGCTTTCGCAAGCACTTAGTTTTTTTTTTTTGCATTGCAATCCCCGATAAGTTTACTGCAAGTGAATCATATGTGTAGATACGACCGAACACACAACGTACCGCAATCCATCACGTTGTGCTATTCAGCGCCACTGCTTCCCTGTCGCATTAAACAGTATATAGTCTTTCAGAGGCGAAGACCCCATCGTAATACACACCTGTAGAGCGGGAAGAAGGCTGAGTGCGGCTGTACATTTTTGCATTCGAGCAACCTCTATCTCGAATGGCGTGCATTTTCGATTTGCAGTGGTGCTATTCCCAATCCCGCATGAGTGAAGTGTTCAGTAAATCCCGCGTATTTCGCAAATCTCGTCGACCTCTATATTTTGGTACTCATTCCTTTTCGTTTTCTTTTTACTCCACAGCTATAGTTCCAAAATGGAAACGGGAGCCCGTTAATTCCTTTTGGTGGTATCTGCTGGTGGCGTAACAGAAATCGTTGAAGGAATTGACAACCATGCAACTGGCAACCAAGCCGTTGAATTGGCTTGAGACACCGCAAGTTCATTGTAATCTTAAACACAATAGATAACGGTTGGGCTACTCGCAACACCTGAAAACTTCTGAGTAAAAAGAGGCCCAGTAATAAAATCCCTATTACTCCCTTTTCATTAATGTGTAGGTAAGTTACAATCCACTAGAGGAAAGCAATCATACCCATTTACAATAAGTTTTAATTTTGCGGTATTATTTAAGGAATATATGCACCCAATAAGGCCGGCGGCTATTGTACACGTTACTATGTGCTGTTCTTTTTTCAGCGCGAAAGAAAAGTTTTGATAATCGCCTGTTGCATGAAGCACAAATATAATCATTGGCTTGCTCAAAGAGGCGGAAATTACACCGAAAATCAACGTGTAAAATTAACCAATGCACAGAAACATTGACTAATAAACTTTTAACTAATGTAATTAACGAACATACTTCAACATTCAAATTTAGCACAGAGATTTAAGAAGCCACATCTACTTGGAACGAATTGTGAAAGTAGCCTCACTTCTGAGAAGAGAGCTGTTAAACATGCGGTAGAAATGCCCTGTTGTTCCCCTTACTTTTGCAACGAAGCTGATAATGCGATTAGAGTTGGTCGAAAATAATATATGCTGTTTTTTGTGGGTTTCTAAGAACATTAAATACTCACAAAGTTGACATATTGCGGAAATGTGTGTATTAACAGGACCAACACGCAGGAAAGTTTTGAAGTGCTTGTGCAAATTACGGGTTGAATAACAATCGCTAAGCCTTCGTTCTCGGCCAGTTTGGAGGTGTTATTGGAAACGCTTCTTAAGTTTCCGCGCTTACATGAGAGGGCAACAAGCGCAGAAATTGCATAATCTTAGAAACTGGGGGCCGCTCTACAAGTGACATGTACCTATAGTTGAGTGTAAGTTAAATGTGTGCTTTGAGAATATTTCCTGTATACTCATCTTTACCCAACTTTTATGTGTTACGCACCGCATGTAGTTGCTTTTGTTTGGTCTCCTCGGTGTACTATGCCAGTCACGGCGCTTATATTTTCTGCAAGTTGGAACCAAGTTTGAGAGACAAAATCAGTGTTTATTCTGTGTTCGCTATGTACATAGTTTGTTAAAAATTACTTATTCAAGCATTCCAGAGTGTCACACTACCATTATGCGCGATCCTTTTCTTGGTGGTTAATACATCACGTAGACACCCGTCTAGAGTTCAATAAAGAACATGAGCAATGTTCAGTATGCCATGTCGCGAAAAGTAATATTTCGCACGTGAACAGAATCATTTTTACCATTTATTCGCTTGTAATTTCTACGGCACACACAAGTGTGACACAGTAACTTTACTTATTTTCTGCAAAGTACTCGATGAATTGTGCCAGACATTTTTATTTATTTTTGTGGAAATTAAGGGGCAGGGAATGGGTAATGCGTAAGCAAAGTTCAAAGTGTGTGAGTTAAATAGAACATCTTGTAGAAATTACATGCGGATGTGCGGGAAGGTCACACAACTCTGCAGTAATATTTCTTTTTTTCAATAACGCAAAGCAATAAAACACGACGGAAACCACCGTACCACAAGAATAAAAGCGGCTTTGGAGCTGTACACCTCTGGCACAACAATGGGCATGATAGCAATGAGGACGACCGCACTGAGACGTATGATAAGACGCCGACCCACCATTTTCAATTTCTAGGAAACACAGAGATAGTGTCAGACAAAAGAAGCGGAAAGGAAGCAGAGGAGTCTGCTCCAGCTGGCTTCAGGGATCCAAATAATGATCACACTGGCAGCGAAGGAAAACCATGATAAAAACATATTACCCGCAATTTATGCAGAGGTCTTGTGTCGCTTAAGACATTCGCACTAGAGCATTCGCACAATAGCCGGTTCTTTCATTCTAATTCTGTCGTTGCTTTTCGATGAGGTTACCAGCCCCGGGATCTGCTGTCTTCGTCACAGCACGTAAGGAAGCAAACGGGAACACCGATAGGCAAACCGAGTACAGTCAACTGTCGTGTTGGTTTCCATTTTTCTGAGAAGCTCTAGACGTGCGCAAGAGCAGGTAGAGCAAAGAGTAATGTTTTGATTATGCCCGCAAAGGTTTTGACTTTGCCGGCAAAATGCGACGACGTGAGCGAAAAGAGCATTGTTTTGTGTGCCACTATGTTAGAAGGCTTGCGTTGGCTTCGCGTGGTCGTATACTGGTCGCATAGTTCTTGGACAAATGCTTACAAAAGTACCCAGTGAACTGAGGGAGAAAGAGTATGCCGCGAACATTTGGAGGCTGCCGTCAATGTTCAGTACGTGCATCACCGGAAAAGAAAAATAGAGTTAGGGCTACGAAACAAGAATAACAGTGTATCATTAATATGACTCACCAATTATTCTTTTTCCAGTGGAAGCGGCTATAGTATGGAAAGACAAATATTGACTCTGTATAGAAGCGCATGGGTAGAAGTATTGTGGAGCGCGAATTCAATATTCGCTTACATTGCTTCTAGTCTATGGTGCTGAAATCACAGTGCGCAGTCATTGGGAATATTCTTTTGTGTCTCAACTTGAATGCACCGACCGAGGTGACGGGTTAAATTGAAAGGTGTCAAGGTTTAAAAAAATAGAAGAAAAAGAAAATCCGCAGTATCTACATTTGCATACTAACATTGTACTTTCGACAAGACACGAGATAGCTCCTCTGCAGCGCTAAAAAAGTTTTGCAAGAGTTCACAGACGCGTTCTTTTTTTTTTCATGTGTTTGCGTTGCAAACAAGATATGCCGTCAGAGGGAACAAAGAAGTTTAAACGAAAGCCAGAATGTCATTCGGAGCTGCCCTTTCAAGACAGGCTGACAGCATAGTGAAACGCCCAGCTTTATTGACTTGTAAGTGAAATGCACGTTGTCGTGATGTAAACAAATGCAAATGTGCCACCCACGGCCGCTTGTAGAAGGTCAGCTTGCTGCTGTGGAGCAAGTGTGTTTTAAAACTCGAAGCAACCGTAAAATACTGTAAACACTTTGAATATACGTTAAGCGTTTGAGTGCACGTGACAATAGAAATCTAATATTACACGGAAAGCTAGCAAAAACAACTTTTCCGGCTGGCGTTAGCATCCTGCATTTCAATTCATGTTATATACCTCTGAAATTCAGATTTTTTTTTGTCCTTCGTTCGTGCATTTACCTAAATATTGTGCAGGTAAACATCAGGGCCCTCGCAGGGGGCGCATAAAAGACATATGAAGCACAAGACAACTAAACTAAAAAAGAAAAGTCGGAACAAATGTATAATATGTTACACTTCGATTTCTGCACGAAGGCAAACAATCAAAGGCAGAAGAAAACAAGATGCTGTAGCACTACAGGCTGTTGAATTTATTTTTGTATTATGCGCCAGAATTCAGAAATCTCCTCGCTAATATCAGCAGTTTGCGGTGCGGCATGTAATAATAAATGTGATAATGAAGGTGTTGAGCTCAGGTTAAGCACTTATTATGAAAAAGTGGGAAATGACGCTTTTCTATCACGTGTCTCGTTTAGTTAGGCGGCGCCATGTCAGTAGTCGAAAGTAAGATTTGAAGAAACAATCAGAAGAACGAGATACAACGAGCGGTGCAAGAAAAGCAACAATAACAACTAGGAAAAGATATTTGAAGGACCAGGTAGCACTCCAAAAAAAGAGCTTGGAAGAGAAATAACCTTGGTAGTCTGGCGTGTGCCTTCACGATCGAGGCGGCAGGGGCTCGGCGTTTCTAGAAGAAACGGTGGCCTTAGCGCGCCACCATGGGTACGAACCCAGCACCGCGGTATCCGCAGACGTCCCAACGTCCTATAGCGTCAGGCGAGGCGAAGCGCTGATCTGATGCTCCCGAAAGAGCAGTTGGACCGCCACCCACTGGCAGCGGACACCTCAGCGCTTGCGAGACTAGCGCTGGTTCTAGAGCGGAATGTCGGAGCACCCACCGAGTCCTGTCCTAGGGCGAGACGTCTCTGCTTACCGCAACATTGAGGCTGGACCCAGCGTGGCTCACCATGGCCGCCTCCGTCAGGAGGGCTGCGTCCCGATGCCTCGTTGAGTGCGGACACCTGTCTCTCCATCTGCCAAGATGGCCTTTTCGTTGTTGAAGTGGGCAAAGTGACGGCGACATGATGTTAAAACGTTGCTTATTCATTGAGCAGACCCTCGGATGCGTCATCGAGCCTGTTTTACCGGAGTGTACGCCATGAGACATCATCTTCGCATGTTTCCCGGTTAATTAATCGTTCTACGAGCTACACGAGAAGACCTCCATCACTACATCGCCCGACTGCCCTATCGTCCCTGTGCGTGATAGTTCTGGCATGCTCGCGAAATCAACGACCTGCCTGCGTGTTCCATGGAACTATGGTACTTGTGCGCACACCATCGATATCTCGAGCGATACCCCGGCGTCACCATTCAAGAGTTTAAAAGCGGCGCTCAAAGCTTCGCTCGTCAGTGGGCTAAGTAACAGCGGTGGCGACAGGATGTTAAAACGCTGTTTTTTTTATTGAGGCAGGTATGTTTTTCAAAAATTCTCGATGCTTTAAATCCGACAATCGATCATTGCTGGTGTTTCTTTGCACACAAGTCTCGGCTGAATTATGCCTGAATGTATTGTACTGTATCAATTGCCTTTTGTTGAGTGGAGACGTGGAGTTGAATTCTGGTCCCCTCCCTAAGCTGATCTCTTAAAAAAGCTCGGCAATTGATGGAAAAGTAATGATTCTAGTAAGAGTTTTTTCTTCTGAACGCTCTACGCGCGCTCCACAATGACCACTCAACATTCGGCTACTGCAGCATGTTCGACTGAAAATGCCGGCATTGTCACTATGTACTGAGGTTCTTCAACGACAAGAACTGATGGCTGAGGACCTTGCCAAAATTAAGCCATTCCAAGCTTCTGTAAACTCGCCTTTTGATGCGCTAGAAAACCGTGTAGCTGTATTTGAATCGCCTACAACAGGCCAGAAGGTTGATGCCAATGTTTCCGATCTCCGCCGCTTCGAGATTAAAACATTAACTGGAACTGTGGCTCAGTTGGTTGCCAAGAATGACGACCTTGATAACCGATCCCATCGCAACAACATTATTATACACGGCTTGGACGACAAACCGGATGAAATTGAGAACGGGTTGCTAGATGGCGTTGCACAGATATTTTCTGGTATACTACAAATTACGCCCCCACGCATTGAGCGTTGCCACGGGATTGGCGGAAAGCGCAGAGAGCGTCCATCCACGCCCAGTTATTCTTAAGCTGCTGCATTTTCGGGAAAGGCTTGCGTTGATGAAAAACGTCTGGAAGCTTAAAGGATCGCAACGTTACATCACTCAGGATTTTTCAGCCACCATTCGTGCAGTCCGGAAAAACATTTGCGATGCCTGGGAATCTTTTCGAAGACAGGGCTCTGCTGTCAAGCTACGCTATGGTTATGTTTTTATCGACAAAGTGCGCTACAGTTGGGATGGCGTGTCCAATGCCCTAAATGAATGAAATCCTTCATTAACAGGAAGTCTCGGTCAACACCGGCCGATTTGTCGGCTGCAGCCAAACCTTCTGAGTCACTACGTTCCACTTCTTCTGACTGACTGCCTCGTAATTCCAATCATAACCTTTCAATTTTAAACCTCAGTACTAGGGGCATAACTAACAAGTTCGGAGACTTCTTGTCTTTGACTTCTGCACACTCGCCTGATGTGGTTGGTATTACAGAGACTTGGCTGCATTATGATATGCTAGACTCTGAGTTCACTCCTCCTGGCTACGTTGCGGTCCGCGCAGATCGGCGTCACTCTAAAGGACGGATCTCAAGATTTCACGATTGTCATCACCAGGTGACATAGAATTAGTCTGGTGTAAACTTCATCTTGACAAGTCACATGTTGTAATAGGCCTCGTTTAGCGTCCGCCAAGTTCCTCTGTAGACCACTTTCTAAACTTAATTGCTATGCCAACGAGCAGCAGCTAAATACGGGTAACCTCATTTGCATGGGTGATTTTAATGCCCCCGGCATTCATTGGCCTACTCTAATACTTGTGAAAGAGACTTCCATAAAAAGAGAGCTAGTTGCCTTTTATCTTTTATTCGACTCTGTCCAGATTACCAATAAACCTACAGGATGCGGTGCTCTGCTAGATTTGGTTTTCGTTAGTTCTAACATTGTTTCAAAGGGTTACAGAAGTGATGCCATTGAGGGAATTTCTGATCAAAAGACCCTTCTTGTTTCCCTAAATTTCTCGGTCACTAAGCAGAATTTTTTCTCTACATTTCCTGATTTTATTCGCGCTGATGATGTTTCAGTATTAGACGCGCTGTCTGATGGTTTTGAAGATTTTGCTGCACTAAATTCTACTTGTGATGTTAACGCATTATTATCGTATTTCGGATGCTTGGTTAAAAAACATATTCAGTGTTTTATTCCTTTCAAAACAAAAAAGGAAAATGTGAAAATTCCCTGGATGACGTGGGATATATCACATTTCACACGTCGTGTTTATAGACTAAGGTGTAAGAGGCGCTCAAACAATCAGGCAGCCATGATGAGTTTCATTCAAGCATAAGAGGTGCTTAGACTGAAAATTAACTGCGCTAAGGATTTCTTCTTCGGTGTGCCGCTGCAGAGCGTACTAAAAACGAACCGACGTAAATTTAGGTCGTCTGTTTTGCCAAGTGATACAATGGCTACTTCTATTTTGATTAACAATGATTCTACCAATGATACATTTCATACGTAAAACCCATTTAATGAGTATTTCCAGTCCGGTTTCGCTAGTGACAACAACGTCACACAACCAGACACCATTGCTCGTAGTGACGTACCCATCAATGACATTAACATTGCCAAAGAAGGTGCGTTCAACCTAATATTGAAACTCGATATTAAGAAGTCTGCTGGGCCAGATGGCATTCCGAAGTTGTCTTTGGTACGGTACTCATTATGGACCTGTCGTTACCTCACTGTCATATTTCGCAAGTCCCTGGCATCCTCTTCAGTACACCCTCATCCTGGAAAATGGCTCAAGTTCTTCCTTTATTCAAGACCGGTGACAAACACGTTTTATCTAATTATAGACCAATTTCTAAACCTATCGTTCGTGTAAAAGTTAGAGCATATTCTTTACAAACACATTATGAAATACATTGAGTCACATAAATTACTAATGTCCAGCACGGCTTCAGACGCGGGTTCAGCACATTAACACAGCTAAGTGAATTTACGCATGACATTTGTATTAACCTCGACACGCGCAGCCAAATTGCCACAATCTTCATTGACTTTTCAAAGGCTTTTCATTGACTTTTCAAATATACAGTGATTCATTCAAAATTGATGTATAAACTTGAGCCATCCTTAATATTCTCCGCCTTCTCAGCTGGATTTCTAGTTTCTTTCCGACTGATCTCAATTTGTGTCCTTCAACAGAGCTAATTACAAGGTGACAGAGATGCCCTCAGGAGTGCCACAAGGTTCCGTGCTGGGTGCGTTGCTTTTCTTGATCTTTATAAATGATTTGGCTCGTCACATGACCTCAAGTATACGTTTGTATGCTGATGACCGTGCATTATATCATAAGATATCCTCCTTTCATGACCATTTACAGCTTCAAAAATCATTTTCTAATTTTAGCTCTTGGTACGCTACCTGGCAAATGACAATTAACATCCGTAAAACCGTCGTTATGACTTTCACTAATGCCTTCCGGTTTTACTTACAAAGTTAAAAATACTCCAATTCAGAGCATTAGTGAATATAAATACCTTGGTATTGTATTCACACCTAGTATGTCTTAGTCGAAGCACACAGATTTAATAACCTTAAAAGCACTGAAAAAGTTATGCTATCTGCGCCGCGCATTGACCACAACCCCAAGGGATACTAAACTACTGATGTATAAATCACTAATCCAGTCTATGCTACAATATGCTTCTCCCATCTCGAATCCGCACAAACAGTGCGACATTAATCACATTGGGGCAATCCCAAAGAAAGGGATCCGCTTCATATGCCGTAAGTACGATAGGGATTTTTCACCGTATACAGCGCTTTCATGCCTAGGCTTACAACCGCTCTCAGATCGCCGACGCATGGAATCACTGCAAGTTTTTGCATTCCATTATTAACTCTTCTTGCCCTATATATTCACATGACTACCTAACTCCTGCAAAACCATCTAATACTACAAGTCACCATCACCTAAACATCGCACCTTATTTTGCCCGTAGGGACACTTTTCAATACAGTTCATTTCCCGGTTTAATCGAATACTCGAATTCTTTGCCTTGTCCTACTCGTTCTCTTCCTTTAAACTTATTGTTGGCGGCCATCTAATAGTTTTGTATTGGTTTGTATTGTTTGTATTACCTGTATTATTTATTATTTGCATTGCAATGTCTTTCGCACCCACTCCTGCAATAGCCCGATTGGGCTGCAGCATGTACAAATAAATAAATAAATAAATAAATAAATAGTATCGTCTTTTATACATGGTATGCATGTCTACGAGAGGACCTGCTTCACAAATAACAATATAGACTAGTATTGAAAGACAACAAAGGTTTCCAAAAAGGAAGAAAAAATTACTAAATGATAAATTATAGTGCGTGTTTCAAAAAGCAGGGATTGAGAATTAAGAGAAGATGTGATTAAATCTCAGCAGAGAGATAGCACCGCAAGCAACATGACCAGCTTAATGCTTGATGAAACTTATGGAGTCAATTACAAGTTGCTCAGCGACTGCGGTCAAACTGCATAGCTAGAAATAATAATAAGTTTGTAGAATTAATTGAGATTGCAACATGACGCAGACGGAGTTCAATGAAAATTTTGTGCAGCGAAGTGAACCGGTGACAGGAAAAAAGGAAATGATCAACGGATTTGTCTTTATTCAAATAAAAAGCAACATATGCGGTAATAACTCCTGCGTTCATTGGCTCCATGATGGGACCAGTCAACGCAGAAGAATGAAGTCGGATTGGAAATAAAACTCTTTAGGAATTAGATAATGTCGAGTCGCATAATCTAAGACAAGTCCCAACCGTAAGCAACCTGAATCTTCACTATAACGTAATAATTATGAGTTTAAGGCATACCACCGAATTGGTTGCATATATCGGAAGAGCGATTCACATGCGAAGATATTGTCTTTCCATCTTGAACAAATGGCATTTTCCTAAGCTTCCTTCAAGAAAGTACACATCAAAATTCAAGAATACTCAAATATTATGCATGTCAATCATCAATAGTGCGTTTGTTCGCATACATAATTCCTGCTACTTGCACTACGCAACAAACCAGACCGCATTCACCTTTACGGCTAATATCATCTATAGGTGGCCAAAATTTCAAGAACGCATATTAAACGATTTCTATGTCCTTCAATGATGCTACTTGATGGGTGGGGTCCTCATGACACAAATGGAAAATAGACACCGGATGCGAAAGAGGAAAACAAGAATGGGCCATTTGCCGACAATAAGTGTATACGAATTATCATCCTGCCCGTTTTGCAATTCACCCTGATAAAATTGTAGAGCACTATGTAACTTGTGCAGATCAGGTGCTGGGCAGAAGAAAGCGATATCATCAGCGCTCACGTGCACTGCAATGTCACTGAAGACAGAGGTCAAAGACAGTAAGAAAAATGAACAGCAGTGCTGAGAAAACGCACACATGTAAACTGTAACACACATGTCGGCTGCGTCTATATCCCAAATGAGACGTCGCCGTAATAACAAGAGAATTCCCTTGTAAGGAATGCCCCTGTCCAAGCAACTACACACTCAGGAAGAACAGAATTCACTGTCATAACAAGCAGTAATGTATCACGGACACTGTAGTACGCCTTTTATTATCCAACTTTACTAAGGCTCACATTGCGCCGATTGTATAGCTACTACATGGCCACTTTCCAAGTCTACGTGGGCCGATAAATAGCGCACCTCTGCCGCAAACTTATCTGCCTTGGAATAACAAAATTATATGCAGAGATAAATTTTACTAGACGGCCACAGGCAGCACGTTCAACCAATTTAACCAGACTTGATGCTAAAGAAATCGGTCTGATGTGTTTTTTTTTACTACATATCCAAGTTCCTGAATGTGTATTGACAGCACAATTTTAGAAGTCGTGGCTCCTTGCGGACTCAAACTACTAAAGTTGACCGTAGAAAATGTTGTGGATATTGATTTTCAATATGAAACTTAACGAAATTTCTCTTTTTCAGCTTCTAAGCCTGCCTTGAGATCATATTTAGCCGTTGCAACATTTTTTTTAACGATGCCTCATTTAAATTCTATTTGCTCTAATACGCAGGGAAATGATTGCGCTGCAAGGTTTTCTATGCCATGTACCTCTGTCGATAAGCGTGAGTACATTGATAATTCCATCAAGCGGAATCGGAAGGTTGTCCAAAGAATATTTAGGTCGAACATGGGCTGCACAATTCGAAGATGAAGTGTAGTATTTTAATACGAATACTGTACATTGGAACGACGTATACGTAGTTGCTTGAGGCGACGAACAGAAGTATTCGGGAGAGCATAACCGTGGTTGTGCGACTGGTGGACCGGTCACAGGATAGGGCAAGCTGGATGGCCCTGGACGCACGTTGAAAAAGGGCTCAACGGGGCGGTAAAAAGTCAAAGCTGAGTATTACGTCGTACGGGCATTGTTTCAAAACGGTAAATAAAACAGTGGTTAAGTGCTCCGCGAAGCAAGTGCGAACAATGCACATGCTAAACATGATAGGTATTCCTTCGTCGGTGACGCGGAGGGTGCGTGATGCAGCGGGTGAGATTATTTTGTTCCTAGGTCGGTGCAATTTGCTACTCATCGCGGATATCTGCGCGCCAGTGCCAATGAATGTTTCGACACTGACGTCATCGGCTAGAAAGTTTAGGTTCTTTTCGGTCGGCAAAGTGATCAGGGGGCTTTGCCGCCGAGTCGTTAGCGCAGTGTCCCCTCCAGGAGCTACATCGCATGGTTTACAAGATTCAGGCGTCGAGGGTGCATCGGGGGCGGTGGTTGATGACCCTGTGGGGAGAGGGACGAAAGGCGACGAGGTGGTTGCAAACGGGACTGGTGGCGACGGAATAACGGCGAGGGACCGTTCCAAGCGGCGCGAGTGTTATCGTTAGGCTCTTGCGCTTCAAATGGAAGGTGGTTACGACACTTGCCCTAATCGGCGACTGGTGGTCCCAGAATGGAGGATACAATAAGGTTATTACACTGGTGAGCAAGGTGAGCGATTCGCCGGCAGTAAAACAAATTGGCCGCTCGTGTGTGGGTGGCTACTCGGCTGTATTTCGGTAGCGTGCAGGATACCGCAGACCAGTAGGAGGAGAAGTAGGATTAGAGAGCGGTGAAGTGGCAGTGGTACATGCAGAATGAACTGCAAGATTAGCGAGTTCTTCGCATACGGTTGCTTTCTTTAACGTGGTGAATTCGAATGTTTCCACTGTAAGCTTCCCCATCGTGTTTCAGGCACGTAGTAGCGGTACCGTGATTCGTTCCCAGTCACAATTGCAGACAAGAAGTCGTCGCCCTCATTGTGATACCGGATCGGATGAATCAAGGCAGCACCGAACCTGTCCGTCTTCTGGCGGTGGTTCAATATGTTGGGCATCGATAGCGTGCGGAAGAACCGATAACCGAGATGTGTATGAATTGTGGTGTGAATCGACCCGTCACAGATGTTCACACGCTATGCCAGTTCATCGATGCTTACCCTCCGTTCTTCTCTTATCAGCTCATCAACCTTTGAAATTGTGTTGTCGGTGATTTCACGGCAGCTTTGGCCCGGTCCTGGATCGACTTTGCAACTTTCACGTCCTTTTTAACCGTTTGCTGCAACGCTTCACAGTGGTCAAAGAAATGCAATGTTCTACGTAAAAGGTTCATACGGCTGCTAATTTATTTTTGGAAAACACCTTCAGCTGTAAAAGAAACTCGTGACACCAGGCTGTTCAACTTTTTTGAGGGTCCATTATGTCACGTAACTATGTTCAGGCCAGTGTATGGGAGTATTAAAGAACATTTATACTCACACCTGCGTGTCACTTTTGTAAATGAGTGTGCCTGTGTGCTACGCGCACGCCTCGCTGACAAAGAACCGAACGATTATTGAGCGGGCTGGGTTGGCTCACTTTCATTTGACTCGCCCTCGTACATTAGAAATGAGAAGATTCAATGGAATATACAATTGCGAAGATACAGCTTGATAAAGGGCAAAAGAGTCACTGGAAATAAAGTTCACTGCACGTATACACAAAACCTCGCAACAAGAGAACCGAATATACGTATAAACCTCCAATAAATGTAGGTATCTAAGAAAAAGTCACTATATATAATGCGTCAATTAAGGCAAGGAAACATGCTGCGAAATCACGGACTCACAGATCACAGAACCCTAAGGCACCCCTTCCGCCTCTCCACTCCACCTGATGCATTGCGCGCGACAGAAGGCGGTGCGCTTCCTCCCCGCTTTTCTCCCTTGTGCACACAAGACTGTGCCTTCATCGCCAGCTCAGCCGTGCCATCCAACGCCCTATGCTTTCACTCGCACATGCAGCATGCGGTGCGCGGTCACGATGTTATCGCCCTTCGGATATGTACGGAACATGAGGGCGACGGCGATTGCAGGAATGCACCTGCAGTGTCCACGTGATTGCTATCGCAGTAATATAATAAGAGTATCCGGAAACTGGAGCGTCGCGTGCCCCATTACTTTCCGCAAGAGAAGTAACCTAATCGAACTTTCACCTGGGACCATTGACTGCGCCGCAACAACGTTTTTCTTTTTCTTTAGGGGGGCGCGGGCTCTGAGATAAAATTTAAAAAGAAACGCCAAGGAAGGCATCTTTACTACAGCTGAATGCCTACTTTGGGCACCTACCGAAGGCATATCGAAGAAAACGTGAGGAATTTGGTCCACATAGAACCATACGCATACTGTTCGGTATCCTACACCGGCGAAACAATACTTTCTGGAGAGGTTGCGCTCAAGAGAACGCGTTGCAATCCGTTGAATCCTCACAGTATTGGCGGTTAGCGACCACTAGTGCCCAGCGCGGAGATCGGGGCAACACGAGAGCAACGCATGTGCTTTCGCTGACTGAGGCAACTCACGTGTAGCGAGAACAAGAAAATTGAAGAGCCTCAATTTGTCCTCGTGAATATAAGTCAAAGTAGAAAAATAAGCAAGAACATAATTATTTTTGCTGGCTTTAGCGTCTTCACATTGATGATTTGGCACAGGTGAAAAAAGTATTGATATTGCTTTCTGGGACCTCACGGTACAAATGAACCACCACAACACTTCGCCTCATCAGACCGCGCTGCGTGCTTTGTGAACTTTAGAGTACTACACTCTAGTCAACTCTAGCCTGATAGTGTGTTCATTTGGCTTGTCTCATTGTATGATCCAATGGACGAATTTAGAAGCGTCATTGCACATTTGGCGTCAAACGTTTATAACAAGATTAAGCCCACAAAGTTCAGCAATTGAAAATTTAAAGCATGACTTACCAAATGTCAATGTACGTTTCGCATCAAAAGTTTGAGTATTTATGCTCATAAAGTTTCGGAATTTACATCCATGCGCTCTGTAGATTCTGCGGCCTCCGCGAGATGCCGCCGCGAGCCCGCTCGCGAGCGAAACGCCCTGGAAGCTTTGTGCTTTAATGGGGCCGCTTGCTTTATGTGACTCCCGGTGCATGGGCGCTGCCACAAAATCCAGCCAGATTTCGCAATGATCGCGCCGAAATGTCTTTTCGAGCGGGAAAAAGACCATTCTAGACAAAATCCGGAATGATTTCCAGTGACGGCGGTTGTTTCGGTCGGCGGTGCTTAACCGCACGAAAAAATTTCTAGGAGGGGCTGAAGCCCCACAGCACCCCTCGCCCCATGGCGACCTCCGTCATCGGCCTATTTTATTTTCACTACAGGACGAAGGCAATCTCCAAATACTCCTGTGCTGCGCTAAATGATACCGACTTGCGCCCGCCTCCTCTGTCGTCGACTACACTTCGCTTCTCTTGGGAACCATTCTGTAACTCGAATGGTCTACCGATTATGCATCCTACGCGTTACATGGCCTGCCCAGCTCTGAATTTTTCTCTTAACGTCAAATAGAATATCGGCTATCCCTGTTTCCTCTCTGAGCCCCACCGCTCTCTTCCCATCTCCTAATGTTATGCCTAGCATTTTCCGTTCTATCGCTATTTGCTCGGTGCTTAACTTGTTCGCAAACTTTTTTGTTAACCTCCAAGTTTCTGCCACGTGTTTTATCACCAGTAAAAAAAATTAGATTATGGGGTATTACGTGCCAAAACCACTTTCTGATTATGAGGCACGCCGTAGTGGAGGACTCCGGAAATTTCGACCACCTGGGGTTCTTTAACGTGCACCTAAATCTAAGTAACCGGGTGTTTTCGCATTTCGCCCCCATCGAAATGCGGCTGCCGTGGCGCGGATTCGATCCCGCGACCTTGTGCTCAGCAGCCTAACACCATAGCCACTGAGCAACCACGGCGGGTGATTGCTGTGATTATTCACATTTCTTTTCAGTGTTAGTAGTAAGCTCCAAGTCAGGGTCTCGCAATGCTTACCGTATGCACTACCACCCATTTTTGTTCTTCTGTGCATTTCTTTCTCATGATCACGGTCCCCTATGAGTAACTGACCTAGATAAGCGTACTCTTTTACACAGATTGTAACGGTTGACTGGCGATCGTGAAGCCTCGTTCCTTTGCCAGGCTATTCAAAACACAACAGTTATTCACTGGAAAATGACCGTTCTATACACTAACAGATCATTCGCACTGTGGCGCTAATTGGAATTATCGTTAGTCGCAATGAGAGCCTAATGTCCTTACTTACAAGAGAACATAACGACCGTATTCAAGAGAGATCTGTACCAATAGCCCGCTGCCTGCTGCGCGGTGCAAATTCATCCGCTCGGCCTCGTATTGCCACCGCTCAGGCACACGCTGCTAAGCCCAATGTTTCCAGACGCCCAACCTTCAAGCTCAGCTGGTTGCCTAAAAGCACGCAATTCTCCTGAGAGCTCCCCTTGCAACTGAGAAAAAGCTGCACCGTTGCATTGTTTCTATAACCTGAGTAGCGCCAAAATGCTCTCCGTTGAATTAGGTACAAACAATATATATATATATATATATATATATATATATATATATATATATATATATATATATATCTATATGAAGCTTATACATAATGAAGCTTAGATGAAGGAGACCTTCATCTAAGCTTCATTTGCAGCCGTGGTATGGGCTTCTTCGTATTTACCACATAATGAATCTGAAACATAGATTAATAAATACGCCTTGTTTATCGTGCGACTTTTTTTTTACTTCCTTAGCAAGCGAATTCTGAAATCGACCCTCTGTGCCAAAAGCGCCCTTTTAGAAGGAGAAGGCGCAGTTAAAATTTGAGGTGTACAGCCTGCCTGCGTGCTTTGATAACTTATTTAGACTACTACCCGTTGACGCACCGTTGCTACAGGGTTGGTGTACTCCAAAGCGCGCGCGCAATCTAGGTTTCGCTCCTCGCGGCGAAGTGGGAGGAACCGTAGCAGATGGCGCGCAGCTAACTGCGCCTCTGGCACTGATTGCGCTTGCGCCGCAATACTTCGCACGGCGCCCGTCGTGGCGCTGCGCGGAGCGTGGCCACCCGCTCCGTGCTGCCTATAACAGTGGCCGCGTCTGTACATACAGCAGGTGAATAACTTCCCCATTGACATGTTGGTCACAGTAATAATTTGGGCATTATATTTAAGTCCGACAACCATCGCGGGCATGCTACCTCATTAGGTCAGAAACTAAACAATTCGGGGCGCCTTAAAGCGCATTGTGAATGTGCTACACCACTTTAAGTGAAAAATCACGGTTCAGAAGCTCCATACCATCGGATAAATAATAGTTACTTTTTCATGGAACCAGTCAAACACCCAACTTTTTTAACGTGTCTTGCTTTTGTTTGAGTTTGTTATTTTTACAGTTACTTGCACATAATTATTTTTTATGGCTAAGGGATTATAATGTTGCTGCTCCATATTAAGCATTAAATATAAAAGCTGCGCAGTTTTCTAGATGAGCACGATGCATCGGGAAAATGAATTAAATATCCTTTGTCCCATTTGATTAACAAAATGAACTATATGAAAGAGAGCGACGCACGAACCAGCGAGAACAGCTGTCACCTGTTCTTTCTTTTTTCTAATGCTGTTATGCAATTTCTGATGCAATTTCTGATGTTTTTGCTTGCCTTTTTTCCCTTCCAGTTCCACCTAACACTTACACCTTATTCATGATGCCCCTACTTCTGGAGTAATGCCGCCAGAACGCTGTTACAGCTAAAAGGTATAGGTGACTGTTATTGCGGTTTCGGCTAACCACTTTAGCACCCTGAAGTACCAAGTTTTTCACGAACCTGAAAAGGAAAAGAATCATTTTACTGGTTCTTAGTGGCAGCCTTCAGCGGAATAAAAATCTCTTTTGGGCAGTATCAGTGATAAGGTCTGTTTTCCTTTTCAAAACAGATATCAAATTTACCTTGCTTTTTCTTACCTCCACCAGTTTTCCATGACATGCTATTGTTCGCTCAGCCGCACGATGGGCTGAAGGATTTCGGATTAACATGGGTCTCTAAAACCACAAATGATCCTTTAAAAGCCACTCTCGCGATGTGATAGCTGAAATGTCTTGACTCTTTTATGTCAAAGGCTGCTTCTTTCGTGACTACTTTGCAAAACGAACATCGCGGGGCCTTTTGTCGAAACATTTCGGTGCAGTGAGTTTTGCAGACGCTGCATCACCTGGGATATTATATAAGCAAAGAGAGATTTATCGCAACACTTCCACTCAGTAAAGATGTCAAGTTACTTTCTTTCTGGCTTCAGCAAACGCCATACATTGAAGCCACAGAATTTGAAGGTATTATTAGGCTAGAAGATCTATTGAACTTACAGCATTCGATTAAACACAAGAAATCCACCAGCGAAAGCCTGGCTTTTACCGTCGCCAGCCATTTTACCGTCATGCCTCCTATGCTTCGCGAAAAGCTTACTAGCGATGTCACTTGGCTATGTCCGCGAAATTTCCCCCGTTGTTGCGACTCATGCTAGCGCAAGCACAGCGAAGTGACGCCCGCAGGAAAGCGTCTTCATGTAACACTCCAGCCTGTCATCTCTACGTGTGCAGCCATGTCGACACCGTACACAGTGCACAGGAACTCTCAGTAGCTTTGGTTTTCTTTTTTCTCGCTTTTGCGCTTTTGGAACTCGTACTTCAGGATTCGCTACTTATCAGTGTACGCATATGCCTTATTTGTGTAACGTACGCGCCGTAGATAGTTACACAACACTCGCAGCGAGAAGTAACGATGCCTTCAGCGCACCATCTTCACCGATGTCGCAATAATGTAACTTGCAAGAATATTATTCCCAAAGTGACAGAGTTTACGATGGAGATGGGCATGGTGGCTCGTTATACTCTAAGTGTTGCAACAAAATGAAAGCCAGGTATACAAGACTATGCCTTCTTGCAAAAGTGCTAGAAGATCACCGCTAAAATTCAGCACTGAGTTGGCATTCTGGATGTTTTGTTTATCATCGTATAAATGGACTTTACTTGCCGATTTATTCTCTTACATCATTTTTTACCAATGAAAACGGGGTACGTAAACGAAAAAAGAAGCAGACAAATAGTGTGTGATGCATTTGCCGTATTTCCTACATTTTTTTTCCTACATGTGTAGCGCATCAGTATTTGTTCGTATGGGCTGTTATAATACAACCTACATCCAGATCCCGAAGAAATTAAAACGAAAAACAAGTTAAAAGAAAGAAATGAAGATGTTTTCGATGGCCAGTAATTTAACGTGACAGGTTCTTAAAAACACCTTAGTTGCTGCTCTGTTTAAGCCTAAGGAGATGAATGGTTGAGGGAAAATTTATATGGGGCCAATCGAGGGAGGGCGAAGGGAAGGAGCTAACGCTGAAACAAAGGCCGTAAATCAAACAGATATGGGCGCCAGTAGCTATAGTTTTGTTAGCGTACTAGTACTAGTTGCTAAGCACTGGTTTCTCGTTTAGTACTGGTTGTAGCAGTTGTACCAGCCCCACTCTCGGCATTGGCGTAGTAGATAAAGTGGGGTTAGTTGTGTAGATTGTTATGTTCTCAAGGATGGCTTGGTGGGCTAGTTGGTAACGCTTCTTAAAGGGGCAACAACGCACGCACAGGGCTTGAGTGGAAACTAACAGGACACACCGCTAATTGTTGTTCTTTACTCGCAACAGGTAGTATAAGTATACAAAGCACAATATATATACAAGAATACTAAATCCTAAAATGCCTAAACAATTCAGTAGTCAGTAGTGAATTCAGTAGTCGAAATTCAGTAGGGGGAACTAGAGGCAAGAAAATTCAACCTCAGTGCTCTTCAGTGCATTTCGGTCGCCGGTACCATTCATCTAACAACTGCTCCTGCCAACAGAAACATAGAAGACAGGAAGATGCAGCTTTTATACATCAACTACAAGAAGAACTAGTCAGGAATCAAAGTCTCGGACGGGAAACAATGCGACATATGTGAAAATGTAGCAGATATTACAGCCAAAAGAAAGTATGAATGACGAAGTCCGGCACAAGAATAATGAGGAGATGTACAGTAAACGTCAACCACTCAGATGCAGAAGAGTTACCACCTAGAGGAAACGGTGTCTAGCTCCACTTTCTGCGATATTTGGTGCAAGACAATTTTCTCCAGCCTTCTGCCAAGAAAAATTGCTGTTTCAAGCAGCGCGTTTCTGCTACCCTTTGGTTAGTAATCCATTTTTGCGGAAGCGAGAGAATTCACGAATGAATATAAATCACTCAGACTTACCAAAGACCATACCTAACTCATAATAATCCCCATATTAATCAAAAAATAATAATACTAGACTTACGCAAAGTATTAAGACCATATGAAACCACCAAAGCATTGCTGTCATGCGGCACAACCCAGAAGCGCTTCCTGGAAAGCGCTTAATGAAAAAGCCATAACCAGATTAGGTGAAGGCTTTTAGTTAAATTTAGGTACATTGAAGTCGCGCACTTTCAAGAGCAAGGGTGGCTCGCAGGTACTTTGCGAGATGAACAAAAGGTGTATCTAGTGAATTTCACAGGCCGCTGCGTTTTTTTTTTTTGGAAATAAAGGCATAATGGAAACTGTATGGGCCAATTTGCGCTGTATAGAAAGAATGACATTTCCTTCACGCAGCAATGGACGCTTGTTATAATACATGTTTAATACTGGCGAGAAGCGTAAGAGTAAGATAGAATTTGACTTTCCAATTACCATACAAAGCCAGTGGTGCATAAATCCATGAACGCATGGAAGGGAGTGCTATCTCGGTGAAAAACTGCAAAATGAACTGCGAAAGAGGGTAAAGCTTTCCATAACATTTCACCTCTTCATTCAAAGAAGGGCATGAAAATTATCAGGATTAAAATTTAGCCATCGATGTGGGCAGGGCCAATAGCCTTCGTGTGAAGCTAGCTAGTGCTGCTAAACCGTCTGAGTTAAAAGAGAGCTGTTTCGACGTTCCTGTTCGCTATAGTTATGTAGAAGGAAGCCCAATGTTAAAGGGAGCGCCTCAATCAGTGGCTCTCCTTGCTGGCGCTGTAGCTGCAACTGGTGCTAAAGTAATGTAAATGAACTTCGCAGGTGCCTAGAAAGCAGCCCATGATCCCAAAACCACAAGTAATCTACTGCAAGGCAGGATAAATGTACACTTACCAGAGGGAAATGAATTCGCATCTGTGCTAACCTGTATGTACTAACCAGGAAGTCGAAAGCTTCTATGAAGACATGGAATCGGCGATGGGTAAGGTCAAAACAAAATACACTGTACTGATGGGCGACCTCAATGCCAAGGTAGGCAAGAAACAAGCTGGAGACAAGGCAGTGGGGGAATATGGCATAGGCATTAGGAAAAGCAGGGGAGAGTTGTTCGTAGACTTTGCAGAACAGAATAAGATGCGGATAATGAATACTTTCTTCCGCAAGCGGGATAGCCGAACGTGGACGTGGAGGAGCTCGAATGACGAGACTAGAAATGAAATAGACCTTATACTCCGCGCTAACCCTGGCATGATACAAGATGTGGACGCGCTCGGCAAGGTGCGCTGCAGTGACCATAGGTTGGTAAGAACTCGAATTAGCCTAGACTTAAGGAGGGAACGGAACAAAATAGTACATAAGAAGCCGATCAATGAGTTAGCGGTAAGAGGGAAAATAGAGGAATTCCGGATCAAGCTACAGAAGAGGTATTCGGCTTTAACACAGGAAGAGGACCTTACTGTTGAAACAATGAACGACAATCTTATGAGCATCATTAAGGAGTCTGCAACAGAAGTCGCTGGCAGCTTCGTTAGACAGGATACCAGTAAGCTATCGCAGGAGAAGAAAGAACTGATCAAGAAACGCCACTGTATGAAAGCCTCTAACCCTACAGCTAGAATAGAACTGGGAGAACTTTCCCAGTTAATCAACAAGCGTAAGACAGCTGACATAAGGAAGTATAATATGGATAGAATTGAAAATGCTCTCAGGAACGGAGGAAGCCTAAATGCAGTGAAGAATAAAGTAGGAATAGGCAAGAATCAGATGTATGCGTTAAGAGCCAAAGCCAGCAATATCATTACTAATATGGATGAGATCGTTCAAGTGACTGAGGAGTTCTATAAAGATTTATACAGTACCAGAGGCACCCCCGACGATAATGGAAGAGAGAAGAGTCTAGAGGAATTTGAAATCCGACAAGTAACGCCGGAAGAAGTAAAGAAAGCCTTGGGAGCTGTGCAAAGGGGGAAGGCAGCTGGGGACGATCAGGGAACAGCAGATTTGTTGAAGGATGATGGGCAGATTGTTTTAGAAAAACTGGCCACCCTGCATACGCAATGCCTCTTGACTTCGAGCATACTGGAATCTTGGAAAAACGCTAACATAATCCTAATCCATAAGAAAGGGGACTCCAAAGACTTGAAACATTATAGACCGATCAGCTTACTGTCCATTGCCTACAAAGTATTTACTAATATAATTGCAAATAGAATAACGAACACCTTAGACTTCCGTCAACCAAAGGACCAGGCAGGATTCCGTAAAGGCTACTCAACAATAGACCATATTCACACTATCAATTAGGTGATAGAGAAATGTGCGGAATATAATCAACCCTTATATATAGCTTTCATTGATTACGAGAAAGCGTTTGATTCAGTCTAAACCTCAGCAGTCATGCAGGCATTGCGGAGTCAGGGTGTAGACGAGCCATATGTAAAAAATACTAAAAGTTATCTATAGCGGCTCCACAGCCACCGTAGTCCTCCATAAAGATGGCAACAAAATCCCAATAAAGAAAGGCGCCAGACAGGCAGATATGATCTCTCCAATGCTATTCATAGGGTGTTTACAGGAGGTATTCAGACACCTGGATTGGGAAGACTTGGGGATAAGAGTTAATGGAGAATACCTTAGTAACATGCGATTCGCAGATGTTATCGCCTTGCTTATTAACTCAGGGGTCCAACTTCAATACATGCTCACTGACCTGGAGAGACAAAGCAGAAGGATGGGTCTAAAATCAACCTGCAGAAATGTTTAGCAGTCTCAGAGGAGAACAGCAGTTTACGATTGGTAGTGAGGCACTGGAAGTGGTAAGGGAATACATCTACTTAGGACAGGTAGTGACTGCGGATCCAGATTATGAGTCTGAAATAATCAGAAGAATAAGAATGGCCTGGGGTGCGCTTGGCAGGCATTCTCAGATCATGAGCAGCAGGTTGCCATTATGCCTCCAGAGAAAAGTATATAACAGCTGTGTCTTACCAGTACTCACGTACGGGGCAGAAACCTGGAGGCTTACGAAAAGGGTTCTACTTAAATTGAGGACGACGCAACGAGCTATGGAAAGAAGAATGATAGGTGTAACGTTAAGGAATAAGAAAAGAGCAGATTGGGTGAGGGAACAAATACGAGTTAATGATATCTTAGTTGAAATCAAGAAAAAGAAAGGGGGGCATGGGCAGGACATGTATTGAGGAGGGAAGATAACCGATGGTGATTAAGGGTTACGGACTGTATTCCAAGGGAAGGGAAGCGTAGCAGAGGGTGGCAGAAAGTTGTGTGGGCGGATGAGATTAAGAAGTTTGCAGGGACAACATGGCCACAATTAGTACATGATCGGGGTAGTTAGAGAAGTATGGGAGAGGCCTTTGCCCTGCAGTGGGCGTAACCAGGCTGATGGTGATGATGATGATGATGATCTTGAAATCGGTGCCATCCTCAAAATTTCTGATTTGATGTTCCTTCAAAACTATCTGAAATTTCTAGATTCAAATTTTCGCTATAAAAATTTGTTAAGAAGGTAATTACTGTATGTCTCTTATTTGCTCATATAAACATACTGATTTCTGGTAGATGTATTGGCTTACTCGTGGAGTAATTGAGCTCACGGGCAATTTTTGAAGATATTGTGGAGCTAAAAAAGAAACGCATATAGCAAGCAGTTCCACAGCCCTAAATTTGGTCTTGCGCCGCACGTGGGACACTTTTTAGCAATTTCCGAATATTTTTTTTTCCTATTTGAAACCTACTTATAACGTCTAGTTTCGAAGGAAGCAGCGCAGACGAAGAAAAGAGAGGAGCTCTCTGAAAAGCTCCACACACAGAACTGTTTACCTCTCCATATAAGGGTGAAGATGCCGGTAACACTCCTGGGTGAAATAGGACAACACGCCTAATGCATGGTATAATGAAGACAGGCTACTCGAATTATCTGATACCGCAAAGGAAAATTAAAGTTCAAATTTTTTCATGGATATTAACGCGTATGCTTGAAACAAATATCGCTTATAACGAAGGTATTTTTTACTGAGTTCGTCATAAAGAGGTTCGATTTCTTAAGAGTACTGCTACACTTCAACAACGAGATAAAAAGGTCGAGGGCATAAGTCAATCATAAAGATAACTTATCTACGAAATGTCATCGCCACATCAAAATTAAAACAATAAACACACACCCTGCTTTATAGTAAACTGACACACTTGGCAAATGGCTGATAAACGCATACAGAAATAAAAAATAAATTTCATGCGTCCAATCCATACAAATCCTTCACGAGCAAGGGATTGAAATGCGCCGATTTTACAAAGGAGAGAATGGTTGTGAAGCTTTGTTATATATCATACACTGCTACTAGCCAAAGAGCTCAAGTTAAGCTTGGCCCAGCACCATTGAATACAAATTGCAAGACACCTTACGCGAAAGCAAGTTTAGCACAAAATAAATATGAAAAATACGTTGGTATGATATCTAGCGATTTAGTGTTCCAACAGTGGTCTATACAGTAATGCAGTCGAATTATTGCCTGGTGCGTGACATTGCAATAAAATAACCATACACTGCGTAAAGATGCTACGCATGTGGTTGAAACATGTCCTTATGTATGAAAACGATTGTTCGCCAGAACCAGCCCACTCAGTTTAAAGGACAAAGAGTATCGAATCGTCCACTCAAGTATTGAGGGGATATAGAAGGGGTGCAGGATAGTTTGCAACAACAATGTAAGTATTAAGAAAACGTCATATTTGCGTAGAAGTTTAGCTTGTCTTTTGATGTGCGTGCTCAGCACATGTCGCAGTGCGCAAAGGTTTGGCTCACTGGACTCTCACAAACTAGCCTGACTTGCGGTCGACTTAGTCAAAGAGCTCTCTTCTGTCCTGGCTAGGTGGCGAGATTAAAATCTGGGAGGAATTATGGGTGCACATCTAGGAGTTCCATAAAGAGTTCGTCCATCGGATTTTCCTTATGGCCCAGTTCCGCTTGCCAATCGCATAAATAGGCTGCTCAGAGAGCACGATGACGCGGAGAAAGAACAAATCACATACAGTGTGCGACCGACTGGTCTGCTAGGTATGAAGCTACGCGCTTAACGCAAATTCTTGAACAACGTGTCAGACAGTCGACACACTCATCGCCACAGCTGAGTGCGCAGCGCGGACGCTTCGCTTATACATTCAAGTAAAGTTCCTGCCCGAAAATGTTGATGCCCTTTGCGGCGGCTGTCTGTCGTCACTCCCACTTGCAACAAGGAACGTGGAGATTCTTCATGCTAAGAGACTGCGCCCAGGAGCGTGTTTAAGTAAACCTCTATGTGCCATTGCGCATCGCCTTCCAAGCTTGTACAGCTAGACTTCAACTGCGGAAGCCCATTTGCATGGAAGACCACGCCACCGAAGGCCTTTGATAACTGCAGCTAAGGCATCTTCAAGACAGTGTGACAAAAGACAGCCAGAGGTCTAGCCGCATTGACGACGTCGATGAAGGGCTTCACCTTCGAAGATGTGTCCGGTAGGTGCTAGGAATCGGACCTAAGTCCGCCTTGAAAACTATGAGGCCTAGACCAAAACTGCTCGCCTTGTCGCGTAATGTATCCCGGTGTGCCCCTGAGAATGTGGCTGTACTGTACTAGTGCACGAATCGCTTTTTGTGGCAGTGGCGAATGTGGAAACAGTCCGAGTTTCTTTGACTCAGAGAAAGGTCTCGAGTCCAGCCAGTTTAATGCTGCCCGGGGAGAGAGTCGTTGTACGCCGCTGCGAGGACAGATACACAGATGTTCGATGGTTTACTTGCACCTACAGGAGTCGGGCATCGGGCTCTAGGCCATTCCCATACAACAGGAGTAAGCGTTCGCAAACGCCACTCCCCGCCACTGGGATATATCGCGAAGTTTTTAAGTAAGGGCAGGATGACCACTGGTCCACGATCAAGTGATGCACAATGTAACAATACGAAGGTCCCACAAAACAAACGCATATGAACGCGTGTTCAAAAATTACCCATGTGGGCTAGCACGCACATGCGCTCAAAATGTTTTATAGTGTAACTGGCGACTGCAAAAAAAAAAAAGAAATCTCGAGAGTTCTACTAGCTATAGTTTTCTTAGCGTATTAGTACTAGTTGATAAGTGCTTGTTTCCGCTCTAGTTCTAGTTTGAGCAGTTGTATCAGCCGCACTATCAGCATTGGCGTGATATATGAAAGAGGGGTTATTGTACAATGACAATTTTCTAAAGGATCGCTTGGTGGAATAGCTGGTAAAGCATCTTAGAGGGCTAACAGGGCACACAGACGGGGACTGAGGGAGGAACAAGAGGCCACAGCGCTAATCGTTTTCACTCAGTTCCCGTCTTCGTGCGCTGTTGCCTCTTAAGATGTTATGTTATTGTAGACGAATATTTACGCAGCATGATACGAGGATTCGGGGAGGCTACTATGACTGACGAGGCGCTCATAATAAGCGCGGGCAGACGACGCGACCGGAAGACCGCGTTACTTCATCGTTTGGTTGACGCTTGAACTTGAAAGGCTGACAATGTTTTTGCATCGAGGTTATGTTTTTTTTTTTTCAGAACGCCATAACATCATCACTGATTGATTGTGTTCTACCGGGAGAACATGTACCGATGTTAAGTGGCAGACAAAAATACCTCTGATCGTGTGTCTCCAGTCAGCTTTCGGGGTCGTCAAATAATTATCCATGGAAAGTCGGCGGCTCGCTGGGCTGTTTCAGTACGATGGCTGCAGGCAAAGCTGGATCTGTCAACGTAGCTGCTGAATTGACACCCGTTGTCTTTTCAGGTTCTCCGGCAGGGGACCGTACTCCGAGGCCAAGTTTCGTAGCCGAAGCCTACTCAGTGCTCGGTGGTCCAGGGCGACGTTGGAATTGTTCTTCGTGCTCGGTGCTTGGGTCATGGCTTGATGGGGGCGTCCCGTAAATGAGCGTTAAATCACCTCCAACAGATGCACGTGGTTGTGACGGTGCAGAACTACACCGTGGAACGGCTGCGAGTCACAAAACTAACAATTATACGGCGTACCTGTGCCCACAAGACAAGTTACACTCGGGCAATACGATAGTGGCGAACATATGCGTCTATCTTGGAAAATTTGATGCGCAGAACAGACTCGTCGGTTATCTATACATGGCTCAATGAGCCTTTCAGCGCAATCACTGGTGCTCATGCAAGTTCTAGAATTTACGCCACCACTGGCATTGCGCATGTAAGCTGATTACACAAGGCTAGGCGACAACACGCAGATGGAACAGACGACAAGAATTGACAATGTTCTGTTAAATACAGGCGCGCCCGCGCCGAGTGACAACTTTTAACCTTTGCTAGCCGGGGAAACGCAGTGACCGGAAAGCAATAAATGGAGTACGCGGGGCAACATTCTGAATTGTGAACCTCTCTGCACTGATCTAAAGACGTAGCACGTCATAGGCCACCCGTTTGAGTACCAAGACGGTGCACTCTAAGAACAGTTTACACCCTTTGACTTGCCCCTTCTGCCACACAAAAATAATCGACATCTGCCTTGATGCGTTTCCTTTCTTTATCGCTGCGAGCCCAGAACTTTCCAATAACGAATGGCACGCGCGTTATCAGCATAGAACAGTTTACACCCTTTGGAGTGCCCCTTTTGATAATGCGCGTGCAGTTCGTCACTGGAAAGTTCCGGGCTTGCAGCGATAAAGAAAGGAAACACATCAAGGCAGATGACGATTATCTTTGTGTGGCAGAAGGGGCAAGCCAAAAGGGTGTAAACTGTTCTTAGAGTGTTGGATGCCCTAAAAGCGCATAGTGCGCAGAGCGGTATAGCGTATGCCGAAACGACGTATTTCATGCTGGAGAATGCAAATAACGAAGCAGGCGCTGCCCTTGCGCTGCGCAAGGGAATTTATTGCTGAGTTTACTACTGGGGTTTTAAGTGTGAAAACAACGATTTGAGTACGAGACACGCCGTAGTGGAGGACGTCAGATTAATTTTGACTACCAGAGGATCTTTAGCGTGCGCGCAATGCATGAGACACGGGCGGTTTCATTTGTATTTTTTAGCGTCGCCGACGGCGCCCGCTAGAGAGGTGATGAAAATGATACGCCATTCCATATGATAGCGGCCACTTTTCGTCGCTCGTCTGACTGTTACGCAGTGCCCATCGACGAGATAAAGCTCACGACTGTTTAGACTTCTTACATCGATCGCAAACATGTGCATTCATATGAGTGCCATGGGCATTTCGACATTTTCACAACTCGGACAGTCTTGTCTCTCGATAAGCAATCGAAAGCGTCGCGGCGAATGCATACAGCGTCTCTTCCGTTTCGCTTCCGCCACTCGTTAGGCTCTGCGTTCTGGCGCTGCCGTATACTCTGAAAAGCTTCAGCGCAAGGTGCTTATAGGCCGCAGAAACTGGTGTGTCCTTATATCTTTTTATTATAATTTAGTCATGGTCTCAGAGAGCTGTTTCCGTTGGCCAATTCTTTCGGAATCCATCTTGAAAGTCATCTAACAAATTATCACGATCAAAACTGTGTCAGAAATTGAAGTAGTGTGAAAATTCCCAAGTTAATTTTTAACCAGCATTTAACGACTGGCTTCCATTCTAGGTACCTGCATTGACTTGAAATTGACCTGTCGATAAAGCAAGAATGTAAATACGGGAAAGTACCCGAAATATCAGGCCAATGACATGCTTTGCCTGTCTCGTCTACCTTCCAGCTGCATCTTGAGAGTAATATTCTTATCAAACTGACACCAGAATAAAGTACTCCGCAGTCATTCGAGCTGAAAATAAGTGAAGAACACTTGCATTTCACATAAGTGGCTAATTACAATTTATGTGGCAATCTTTAAAGGTGTCTGTTGTTGTGTGAAGAAATTATAGAAAGTATCTGCTATTGTCGATTCAGGGAATCGCTTACAGTCAGACTGAAAATTATCAGGACTGACATGAGTTCTCCTCGGACGCGCCAAGTAATAGTTCAAACTGCGTCAAACTCCATCCGATCGCGCATTTACTGGTTCTCAAAAATGGCAAGGTGATGTGTAATAGTAGTGTAGGTGACAACTGCGCTTATATTTTTGTAATATAGAGTGATTGCAGCAAATTATTTCATTGCCTGGCAACTGACTTCGTCGCTTACAAAAACTGCAGCACCACCTCTGCGCTTATCAAGGTGATTTTCGTAGGAACACTGATAATCCAGTGGAGGAAACATTTGTGATGCGTTATGGCCGGTGTCTCTAAGCATTGTGGTCGTAAACGGCATGCCGAAGCTTTCTGGGAACCTTTCCAAATTGTTTGTTTTATGTTCTTTTAAAGAAGATACATTCAAGTGGAAGAACGACAGTAAGGGTGCTTTAGTTTTCACACGGTCGTTGATTTCATGTGGCAAATGGCCGATAACGAGAGCATGCCATATCAGAGCATGAGTGGAGTTGCACTCAGAGAATGCTAGCCAAGCCATCAACACCATTTGTTGGAACAACGACCGACCCTTTTGACTTCGAAACGCATATTCTTCCTTTTCTGTTCCAAGCATTCTTCCAATTACATGTTCCCTTTTACAATTACAGATCTCTTCGCGGTCGGGCACAAGTGTTCATTAACAAAATCATGCACTTTTGTCCGTAAACCGAGATTGCCCAATGACAGCTGTTGTTTTCAAACATGCCCAAGGAAATAGTCGCGTTCTGCTCTGCGTGCAGATTTAAGAACAATACTGGGAGCCATAGCATTACTAGCTGTATGGCTCGGTAACAAGTTTCAATGCCACAGCCTTCAAGAGGCATGCCTACTGCTTGCCATAGCTATTTTATTAAGTTGAACATATTCTCATTAGGGGTTCGTGACGCGCCCTTTAACTCAATGTTGGTGCATCTAGAATACTATTAATTTTGTTTGAGTCTGGCCTCCTCGTCCCTAACTTGGGCACCCAAGGCTCATCCTGCAGGTCCTGAACTGTCACTTTGAGCCCTTGATTTTCTTTTTCAATTCGCATATCTAACATCTTAATCGATTCGTAACTTTCACTGATCAATGCAAGGCTAGTCATGGTCTCTCCGATCTCCTTTCTCAAGGCTCTTCCGAGGAGATTTAGGAAATTGCGAAGCTCACGCATCATTTGTTTCTTGAGATCCGCAAACAGTTTAGCACTTTCCTTTGCCGTTAGTTATGACAATCTTTGTCAGGTCACTCTTTGACACACACGCGATGTACACTTGACAATTCAAAGTCGTACGCAAAAGGCACTGTCGGGCATAGGAGAGAAGGAAGCACGCGCGAAAAAAAAGGAAAATTACAAGAAATGCTTAGCAGCACACTAATCGGTGCTGTAACAGCTCAGAATTTACGGTGAGCTTTTACTTTCGCAAGCTGCTGTTGCCGACTGAAGCAATCCACCGAGCTCGTTGCGTTTTGAAGGTTTCTTCAGGAAACTAAGTACTACTGATTTTGAGATTTTAGCATGTAACTTGTCTTTACTGACAATAAATACTGCATAGTGAGTGAGCTCGGGCAACTTAAGACCACTGAGTAAAGTGATCACATCGGTATTGAGCTGTCGCCAGGGAATAATAGGTTACACCGACCTACAGTCGCGCTATATACTACCGCCGAAAGACGCTTTTTTGCCCAACTGGTACAACTGTTATGGGAAGCATAGTGCCCTCGGTATTTTTCCTTCGTCAAGTTTCCAACCGACCACGCAATCTAATCGCAGAAAACATATGTACACTGACTTGGTCGAAGCTGTCGGCCTTGAATTGACGTGTGGCGATGACGTAATTCGTATAACGCCACACGTACACCGCGCTTATTGGCGCAAAAAACGAGCACACGTAGTTCAACAGTGATGTGCTGGTAAATAAAGAAACACTAAGACCAGTTACAAATTTAAAAAGACATTTCTTGTATTGATCAAAAACTGCCCCCTCCAAAGGCAAAGCTTTCTAGCCGGCCACAATAGCCACAGAGTCCTAAATGAAGATGGGTTCGCATTTCATTCTCTGCTGGTACGAATTCAGGCTTGCCACAGTTATCGTTTCATCTGTCATACTACTGAGCGCTTCTACACTCAGATTTTTCTTAGTTTATCGGGCTGCTTTCCTAATCACGGTGTACGTCTAAAGCGTTCTATATCAAGAAGCGTAAAAGTAGGTACCCAGCAAATTTATAACACTTTGTAATGTTAGTGTTCTTCCAGCAAAGGTTTCTTCTTCAGTTTACTCATCTAAGGAGTTCGATGGCCAAGCATCCAACCCACAGTAGTGGCGTGGTGGTTTTGGTGTTGCGCTGCTAAGCCTGAAGTTGCCGGATCGGATCTCGGCCGCGGCAGCCGTGTTTCGATAGGTGCGAAAGGCAACAAACACCCACGTATTGTTCATCCAGCGCAAGTTAAAGAAGCCCAGGTGGCAAAACTGAACCCAGACTTCCGAGCTATGGCATGTCTCATAATCATAACGCGGCTTTGGCACTTAAAACCCCAGAATTTCATTTTTGAGCACGCATACTCTACGAATGGGCGGCGTGTCTTTCTTTCTCTTTTTGCTTTGCAATACGTTTGGGAGCGTGAGCATTACGTTTGCTGTAGCCAAGTCCTTCGGCTGGGTTCCATGTAGTCGTCTGCCAGCAATCGATTTATTTTTTAATGCTTGCTGTATTTTCTTTAATAATAGCCGTTAACTTTGCTGCCTGGCCCTTAGTTATAGCGCCATGAAATAACCGCCTGCAGGAAGCTTTGTTCAATTTTTGAGGGCCCTCTAAAGATGCCCATAAAGTGAAGTAATGTTTTCATATCAAATGAAATCAGTTCTTTATTTCTGCACCTAATAATGGCGGAGACAAAGCCAAAACACCAAAAATTGGCTTGACAAACGTTATGTTACGGGGTACAATGTAGCTGGAGAAAAAAAAGTAACTCGGGTTATGAATGGAGGCAAAACATGTTAGCGAGAGACACAGAGGGATACAAGCTTCAATGATATGCTGGAGATGTTAGCCTGACACATGAGCAAGTGCACGGGCACAGACAAATGTACTAAACTACAAGGACATATACCTGGAAGCAAGAAAGAATTATACTATATGCACAGACTTTAGTATAAGGACATAAAACGTAGGTAACGAACAACACGCACTCCACCAATCATAATAACAATGCTAAGAATTCACGCTATAAAGGTTGTTCAACGATAACATGCCATGAACCAACCAAAATACACATACCAATTGATATCATCATCAGCAGCAGCAGCATCAACAGCATCAACAGCAGACTACTTTTATGTCCATTGCTTGATAGAGGTCTCTCCCAGCTGTCTCCAACTACCTTACCTGTCTTCTGCTATCTGATTACAACTTGCGCGTACGCATGTTCCAATTTAATCACTTTACATAAATTTCCGCCGTCCTCGACTTCGCTCTTCCGAATACACGGACCAAGAATACCAAGAATTCACGAACGCAGAAGACTGTTCTTCAGGAATTCATTGCATCGAATAGGTAAGAAAAGTGTGTGCATTCTTATTTGTACAATATAAAACAGCGGTCAAAATATTTTGACCAAATAAAGACCAAATGCTTGTTTATGACGACGCTACTGTTCAATAAGAATGTAAGTTGTGCTAATATCTCTGATATTTTATTCCCAAATGATAAAATTGGCTGATCATTTCAAAAAGTAATCAATTTTAATAATTCTATCACCAATCACAATAAGCTTTCCATTGCGAATGTGTTTATTAAAAACAGAAATATTTATATATGCTCCTTAGAGTTACTAGTTTTGGATTACGCAGGAGGTGTTTGGCTCTGCGACTGAGCAGCTCAATAAAGTGAAACACAGTCGCTGCAATGTGCTCCCTTGAAATCTGGGGGCCTTGCGGGATCCCGAAAGCGGGACATTTTGTTACTGCCTCGCAAAACTATTTGAGAGGGCATAAATTTCTTGCATTCTAGTTCCGTAGACTCATCCATCTGAAGTTCAGAATAATCAAGTTGCATGCTATTAAGGGTACTGATTCCCGCATGGAAAATACACACTAATGCAAAAAAAAAATGTGCAGCTATTTCAAGAGAGCTTCATGGTCATATAAGCAAACATGTGCACAAGTGCATGGTGATGTTTTATGACAACTAACTGAAACATTTTGGTTGTCAATGCTCACGTAAACAAATTTAGCCTTGCATGCATTAACATTAAGGATGTGTTTGTGTACGTAATTCCGGGGACGTCTACAATATATCCTTTTGGAACATCTGCGCCTAAAGAATCATCAAGCGGAGAATAATTGTCACTGATGTTATTTCCGAATATGAAGCTGCTGCTACATTGCTTCTTGGCTAGTGAGAAATATAGAATTATCGAAATGCGTTCTTTTCGTCGCGTGTTCTTTAATATCCACCTTGCATTCAAGAATTGGGATGTTTTATCTGAAAAAGAAGGGTAATACATTTGTATTCATTCGTATTCACTCGCTCAATTTTCAGTTGAGCGAGTGAATACGAAAAACACTCAGATGCATAATTTGTTGTGGAGGTTACTTGAACTTGTACAACTGTGCGATACGTGTATAAACGACATAGTTTCGTTTGTTAGCAGCTGGACGGGGCTTACTTGGAAAACCACCCCCTAAATATTTTAACCGCCGTGTGGGTGCATAGAGACCGCTTGGTTTATCCCATAGCTAACATCTTCACCCTTATAGGAGTATGAATCGCTGAAGGAGTCCAATGATATTTTCTTTTTTTGCGAGTTATTGTGGCAGGTAAAAACTGAACAAAGCTGATATAGACGACACGAGAACTGCTTCTCCAGTCCCTTACACTAATGCCCTTAGGTGTTTGAAAGATATTAAAATACATAGACAAATGCACCAGCAAATCGTTTGAGACCGGATTAATGGGTGCTCAATGTTTCCACACGATACAGCGCAAACCGGGACGAAGGCCAAGACCGACGAAAACGAGCGCTTTCCGAGTGTGATGTGTTGTTACGAATAGGAAGCGCAAGACCCCAAACGTATAATACTACTGTTTACACGTCAAATGTTGGTGGTACACGCGAAGCCTGGCACACAGTTCACGGCTTCAGCAAACAGTCTATATCAGGTCTTCTTCGTCTCTTTCTTGCGCGCACAGTACTGTCGAAATGCACCGAGACGATTCACAAGTCTGAATGTAATCATCGCGAACGGAGAGAAATTTAAAAAATTCACAAGACCACGACTCCACGCCCACTGTGAAAAACCTGGGAAACGCCAACGCAAGCCCTTGACTCCGCCCTTCACTGCTTTTGTTAAGTTGCGTGCTCTAATTCGAGGTCAAACAATTTCAAATTTTCCTTTTTTTCGCGTACAATTAAGTAAGCAAGTACTTTATTTACAGTGAGCAATTTACAAAGCTCACTGCAGGGGCAAGGGCTAAGGGCAATCAAGCCTGACAAAGGACCCTGTCCCTCCACAGTTCGTGACAGTTCAAGTGCTTTGAATTCAGCGCAATCAAGAAAGGATTATAATACATTAGTTTCAGGCAAATAGTCAATTAGTAACTAGCAAGAGTACACATATCAAATCACACATAAGCAAAAGATGACGTTTACATAACATCTTTAAACAATTGTATAGAAGAGGTCGAGAGAGTTGAATTCATCGACACAATAACTGACAATGCATTGTGATGCTGCGTGTGTTTTTTAGTTGTTTTCGCCTGCTACCTTTGAACCTATGGTATCAATTTCTGTATTAGATCTGCTTGGATCTTTAACATGATCTGCAGTATAAAATAAATAATGAAGAAAATAAAGATAAAAGTAAACTCGACCATTAGGCGCGCAGGTTCACAAGAGAAAGCGCTGAATCATGTTAGTCTGGAATGTGCTAGCGGCGCCAGAACCTAGCCACGTCACTTGTTCGCTATTTAGATTGCTCGTAAGACGAATAGTTTGGAACAGTCCTTCACGTTTTCCAACTAAGTTTCCTTTGAAGTGGTCCATTTCTCGCTCTTTTCCACGCGAAGGAGCACTCAGAATTCGTCGGCGAAGTTTGCGTCTCGATCTTGAACCAAGCCCAACACGGCAAAATTCACTTTTCAAGCAGTTGTGCTTAATTTTACTAAAAAGCTGATGATTCGACTGTCGTAATTAATTCGCGCCTATAGGACTGAAAATAAACGCAGAAGAATTGTCGATTTTGGTCCGAAAGCATTAAAATACAGAAGTCGTTCACACAAGGAATGACTGCTTTCGGAAACAGCATCGTCGTTCATCCACAAGGTAGCTTCAGTGGGGCAATCACTGGCAGCTCCAGGGAACAAGAACTCAATTACGCTACATCCGCCAGCCGCAAGTTAAAAAGCTGGCAAAGAGCGTGTGCGTCACGCAGATCTAATCAGTGTACAGGTGGCAATGCGTCCTCCGTCGTGTCTTAGACCTTTCTGTAGTATTGCTGAAAGTTGCGACACGCTTTACGCTCTGGAAATTACTGCACTCCCATTCGCTGCATAAGTTCGTAGCAGTGAAGATTAGTATGCGTACGGCATTTCAAAACACGGTATTACGCAGCCTCAAGTGCGGGCCGGAGAGCCGCTGAAGTTCTGCTTTGCTTTTGAGGCCATTTTCATGACATTCCAAGTATTTCGGTGGTTGATGGCGCTGCTGTTGAAATCTGGAACTGTTGACGAATGCCAGTCTTTTGATTCGTAGTATTTCGGTACATTTCCGTTTCCATTGGGTAAGAAACTACCGCAGTTAGAAATAGTTAGATTAAAGGCACATCTGCACAACATACACTGCGCCCACTAGACTGATTCGAAGCCGCCAGTAAACAGTCTGAAAGGCTACTCAAGGAAAATGGCATTTTGGTCATGCAAAATTGCTAACGGCGAAGACGCGGTTAAGCAGCAACAACAGGAACAGTTCCACTATTTGTTGAACATTAAGATTTTGTCACACGTTTTTTTTTGTCATTTGTGAAAGACAGCAGAAGTCAGAGCGCCGTTCGTAGAGGCGATTGAACAATAACGAGAGTAAATTGAATGCACATAAATAATCCCACCTGTCCACACAGGACGTCATGTTACAACTGAAGAACCAGATCCTTGACGGCAAGGCAAGAAACACCAGAGCCATCCTAGGGCTAGACCTGGAGAAAGCATTCGACAACGTCGCTCACGAGTCGATCCTGAAACAAGTGTCGAATCTGAACCTTGGGGAAAGGGCCTACAACTACGTGATGTACTTTATGAAGGATCGCAAAGCCACCGTGATGGTTGGTGACCTCGAGTCCGAAGAACGGACCCAGGGAAGTGTAGGTAACCCCCGCGGCTCAGTTATATCTTCGCTCCTTTTCAACTTAGTCATGCTGGGTCTCCCCAGCAAACTACGGGAAATCGAAGGAATCCACCACGCTATATACGCAGACGATATAACTATTCCGGCGGACCGCTGCAGCGACGGCCAAATTGAGAAAGCACTACAAACGGCCATTCACAAAGTCGAAGAGTATCTCCAAGGAATGGGCCTCATATGCCCCCGAGCAAGTCCGAACTACTCTTTTACCGGCCCACGTGCATAGGCATGCCCCCAAAGAGCTACACGGGACCCCGCGAGTACGAGGAGATCGGCTTGTACATCCAAAATGGAAACGCAATCCCCGAAGCAAACAAGATCAAAATCCTCGGAATGATTATTGAGGCCAACGGAGCTAACGGCAAAACTCTGAGGAAGATCGAAGGCAAGGTCACCAGGGCCACGAGACTCATAAAGAGGATAACCAACAGGCACTTGGGTATGAAGGAAGAAAACGTCATTCGACTGAACCACTTCTTCGTTGTCAGTCACATCGTCTACGTAGCCACCTACCACAACTGTACGTCGCGAAAAAAAAACAAGGTAAACACACGCATAAGGAAAACGTACAACATTGCCCTGGGCCTCCCGGAATCTATGAGCACCGAGTTCCTGGCCAAGCTGGGCACACACAACACCCTGGAAGAAGTAGCCGAACAACAACGCATCTCGCAGCTCGAACGCCTGTTGACCCCCACGATGGGAAGGCACATTATGAACAAGCTCGGCATAACGTGCCGCAGCCAGCAGGGCCAGAAAATGCAAATCCCCAACAAAATCAGAGACACAATTACGGTGGTAAACATCGAAAGAAACGAGCCCCCCGATTACAACTGAGGCAGAAGAAAAGCAAGAGCCGAGGCTCTGCTCCGCCCAATCGGCAGGGAGAGAAACGCGCGCTTTGTTGACGCAGCCAAATATCTGAACGGCCAAAAATACACCACCGTAGTCATAGACACAAACTCCAAACTCAAAATCGCATGCAGTGTATACACCAAACACTCAGAAATAGCGGAGGAAGTAGCGATCGCGCTGGCCCTCACAGAACAGGAATGAGAAGTCGTATTAAGCGACTCGCAAACGGCAGTAAAGAATTATGCCAAAAGTAGAATTTCAAAGGAAGCCCTGTCCATTCTGACCAAAGCGGGCAGATCCAAAGCCGTGAGCTCGAGGATCATATGGTTCCCAGCGCACGTCATCACGGAAGCCGACGCGCTCCCGAACCTAAACGAGACCACGCACAGGACGGCACGAGACATGACCCGCCGCGCCGATCAGGGCAACGCCTCTCGCATGATAGCGAACACTCCTCGCGCAGGACGGGAGAGGCTCACCAGATACAATGACGTAACCAGTGCATATCAAAACGTCATAAGGATATATTCATCACCGAGTCCCAAATTGAACAAGAGGCAGGCTATCGTCTGGAGACAGCTCCAGACGAGCACCTTCCCTAATCCATTCCGACGGAAACATATTTTCCCAGATAAGCATCAGGACGACACGTCAAAATTGTGCCAGGAAGGACCAGCACCACTCAAACACATGCTGTGGGAGTGCAATGTAGTTATAGGAAGGATGGCAGTTGCTCCGAAGACTCTGTCGTCGAGATTGGCCGCCGTTCTGCGCAGCTCAGACCTCAGAATCCAGATGTGGGCAGTCCAGCAAGCCCGTGAGGTGGCGTTGAGGCAGGGCCTTGACGCTCCCCCGTGGGAGAACTGAGCCCGGTTCACGTTAAACCTTGCCGAACGTACAGCAAAGTTTTATCCATTAATCCATCCACATAATTAATTGAGCAAAATAATAGTAAAGAAAGCTTTTGTGCAACAATCAACAATAATAAGAGTATTGAGCATAAGCCAACTTGTACAGTTGCAGAACAAAATATAAGTGATGGGCTTTCAGCCAAGCTTTTCTGCTTAGAATAAAACACAACACAACTGCCTAAAGTTCAGTGTTACATGCAGTAACGATGCGTGAGCATCGAACTCCACAAGCTGCGGTATTTTTAACAATCACATGAAATGGTCGCAATTCTTGAAATCCGAAAGCACGCAACAGCAACCAGCAGACGTGCAAAAAGGGTTTTGCTTACAACCCTCTGCGCGCCGAAATATACAAGTTGCAAATGGCGAACAAATAATGCCAACGAAAAAAAAAGGCACGAGAAGTTGTTACCGACATCCGTACATCAACGACAAAGTTATAGACCTACCAAAACTTCTACCAGGCTGTAAGCCCTTGCCAGAGGATTCCACGCAAAATGTAGCATAAGAAAATATCAAAGTGGTGAAAACTGCAAGTGCGTTGTAGAACCATGAGAAACACACGACAAAAAGAAAAATAAAACTAAATACCGTGTGGGGATGCGCGAATCTCACGCATCTGGCAGGCCCCACCGGTAGGCATGGTAGGCACCATTGGCCCGCAGTGGCATTTCATGGTACATGGCTCAGACGCCTTCGCCAGGGTGTTGTATCCAACAAGCCTGCGAGTCGTAAGGCGGGCATGCCCGCAGTCTTCGTGGTGGCATCCGCATAATAGCGGGTGCAAGTGGGCTGTTCTCCCGTATCTTGAAACCTTCCACGCCTGCCGAAATACTCTGGGGCAGAAAGCGACTTGCAATATTGACTCGCAATGGTTTTGTTTTATTGCGTTTTAATGACTTATAAAGTAGCAACAGTAGATGAAAGTGACCATACCCGCAAGGCTATACCACCGTCCCAAAGGTCCATCATGAATACGGAAGATCTTTTCTTCAACCTGCGTTACTCAATTTCTACGCTCTTGCACATTATTCACCAGCTAAATTTCTTTCACGTACTCGCATTTTTAATGGGAAACGAGATCTCATTGCGATTGAAAATGTGTGCCATAGATACCGCACGCCTATGTACAACGCATTTGTCAGACACATTCAAGGAGTAGTTTGTGCCACTGCAATGAAGTATTTAGCCTTCACAGAGTAAAGTGTGCCCTATACCACCCACAACCTCGTCGACGGCAGAATGTTCTTCATAGCACATGATAGCATAGCCTGGTAATCTAGGACCAAACTGCTCGAGCTATGACCTTGCAAGGAGAAATTCCAGAGACGTGTGGTAAACGAATGGTGTTTTCTGCATTTTAGAGTGTTTATACACTTATTATGTAAGATCAATCACGATATTAGCGAAATGAATGCCAAAGACTAGTGTTTGGCCGATGTCAATAGTCTATCCATTTTGCTCCTAATTTTAGTAGTCGCTGTAGCTTCAGAGACAGGAATCAGATTCCCTCCAGAGAGACACGGCGCTGTATGATAGTCTGATCAATGCTTCACGGTAATTCATTAGCCGAATGTACCATTTGTTACAGTAAGCGAGTTCGAACTCTGGATTAATACAACTTGGATGAATATATGTTTTTCTAAAAGGTTCAACGTTGTAGGGAGGTTTGTTTCGGTTGGGTTTAAAGAAAAGAATATGATTGATAAGAACGTGACAGCACTTTTTGAAAGACAAAATCAACGTAATTTGCAGTCGCTTTAGATATAACATCACTACAGATTCAAACAAACGAATTATAACCCTACCTTCAATACATTGTCGAAGTCTAAGCGACAAAGGAACACTCTAATTAAACACACTAATATTTGTTCGTTTTAATGTTTGACTTGACGGCACATTGCCTTTTGATAATGTGAAAGTACAGCAATGAATGGGACTCCTCGGTCGGCTATCACGTTTTGAAAGGCTATCATGTTTTGAAAGCAAGGTGTGTATCCACGCGGTAATCCTTTTGTTAACGGTATTTATTACATGCGGGTGGTTATGCCTTTTTGTGACTTCTGGTGTTTTTTCTTTATTATGCCTACAATGTCAAAACAAGTACACAAGAATTGTTTGGATCCACAGTGAGAAGGCTAGTGTTGGGTCAAATACAAACTATGGGACAAGGGTAAACCGAGAAAATAGTAATGGTTAACAAGATTATATATGACCACGTCACGTCGGCAGGAATGCGTGAGTCGATCCCTGAGATTGTTCAGTACCGGGCTTACCCGCAGCGGAGCTGAAGCTGGCTTAAAGATTTCTGCAAACTTATAAAAAAATAAGTATTTTTATTGGGTCCATATAGAACCACTTAAATCCGTCGTTGCAAGAGTTCCACTATATACGCAGATATAAGAAAGTGCACTTAGTTTTTTTACGAATAATGAGAGGGGGAAAGAGTGGGGCGACGGCGCCCCTACGCGTGCCCTGCGCTTCTGTGGTTATAACGTCACGCCCGTCGGAGGTGCCGGCGCCGCTGCAGCAGCGGTTGCGGCAGATGCATTGGAGGTGCGATGACCATAGCTGTGCTCTTGTCGGCGTAATGTGGTGCCGAATGAAAGGAATGTATTGTTTCATTATGTATGCGCCCATCTATGCAGCCTAAACAGCTTTGCTGGCAATCCATCTCCATATTAGTGGTGAGGCCCCACGAATTTTCTTTTTCCAATTCGTATCTGTTTCAAAGATTACGCGCAGATAATTGAAGCACGTCACCTGTTCCAGTCTGGCACCATCTAAACGTATGTCTAAGTGGCGATAATTTATTTGCTTTCGATTACAAAGAAATACGGTCTATATTGTTTTTATAATGCTGAGGTTGGCTGATTCATGGTAAACCATGAGGATGCATTTGACAGTTTTTTCTGTATTTTCAGTTTCAGTTCTTCTATTGTATCACCAAGAAAGATAAGAGCGGTATAATCCGCATATATTAAAGGCTCTGAATGATTCGCAATTTCAGGAGCGTCGTCTACATACAAGGAAACGAAGATCGGTCCAAGGACCGACCCCTGTGGAAAACCAATTAGTACTTCTTTAGTAGCAGAGATATGTGCAGTGATTATTACTCGTTGTGTTCGTTTGGTTAGGTAACTCTTGAAAAGCTGTTGTAAATTTCCTCTCAAGTCATAATTCTTTAGTTTATCAAGCTGATTTTGATCATTACCTGGGTCGGTAGCTTTACGTACATTGAGATAAACTACAACCGCGACCTTGTTATTATGGAGGGCTCTATTAAGAAGCTGAGCAAGATTAAGAGTCGCTGCAGATGTAGACCTTTTTGGGCGAAAGCAGTGATTGTGAGAATTGGTGATGTTGTATTTCGAAAGGAAGCTTTTAATTTGACTCGCTATGTTCTTCTCAAAAATGGCATTAATTACGCTTAAAACTGATATGGGACAATAGTTGGATGGTTTTGACTGATTCCCATCCTTGTAGATAGGAATCAGTATGGAAATCTTAAGTTGGCTAGTATAACTTTGTGTATCCTGAGAGTGGTTACACAGGTGTAGTAAGTGGTTGCCTAATATAGCAATATTGTTTTTTATCAATTTCACAGTTATTCTATAATGCCAAGCTGCTTTTCTGAAAGACCCAGCTGCTTGCTGTTTTGTCTGAAGGGATTTCAGATGAATCAATGATGTCCATTACAAAACTGTTTGGCCCTGGGTTTAGTTACTGGTGCACCGCGAGGAGCGGACCAATATTTAAGAAATATGTCTTGAAATTATTCACTGTTTCCTGATCCGCCACATCTGGCAATATGTGCACTTTAGAGCGAAGGTAGATTGTTTCGAGATTCTTTTTGCGTTGCCTTCAGCTTGTATATCAAGTGAGGAAAAACATTCTCTTCTTCTCTGTCTTAGTATTCCAACTGACATGTACCTCATTCGCTTAAAAACACTTTGATAATAGCCATTACTTCTTTACGAAGTCATTATGGCCCCATTTGTCTTTTTCTTTAAGAACTTCTAAAGTTTTACTTGTCATCTGGGGACAAACTGGCTTTTCACATTTATCCTTACCCATTGCTACTGAACTTCTAGACACCACGGATTCAAGAGCGTTAATAAATTTTTCGTATTGTCACGTGGTAGTGACTGTCACGAACACAGTTGCAAAACTGCGATTGGCAAAACCAACTCTTTATTGGACGAACCTGTGCCCGGAAAAAGTGGCTACACTCAAAGCACAAAAATGGCGACCCACACTGCCGGCGATGGTCGAAAATCTGGTCTGCCGGGGCAAGCGCGTGGGCTGTTTTACGTGAGTCATCGAATGTTCCAGAATAATCACTGGTATCCGTTTGTGTTGCATAAAGTACTATGCAATTCGCGTCACACAGACAATCAGATTAAACAGGGTTCAGCGACAAGAGACAAGGGATTGCACCATCGATAACATTCTAGTAAGTTCCAATCATGCAGGCGCGTCCTGCGCTGAGCGATAACGTTTAACATGTGTTAGCCGCTGAAAAAGCGGTCATCTGAGTGAGCTCAACACGTACACGTGTCAGTGTTCTATATGGACGTCATAGACATTGGAAGCATTAAAGTCAGCCTGGCACAATAGTTCGCGCAACAGGGCGTAATCTATTCGCGTATGCGATGTAGAAGAACGAGGCTTGACTTTTCCACACTTCTGATCTTTGCATACAGGAAATATCGGTGTGTGGTCGTCTATAGGGTCGCTGTAAACACGAGCACGTAGTCCGGTATCTATGTTCATTAGAGCATCGTCGATTCATGAATTACTTTTGCCGGTAACTTTAGTAGTCTCAGTTATACAATTGTGAAGGTTGAATGACTCTAGAAGCAAACTGTAGTTATGAATTATGTGATTTGTTAAGTCTATAATAAAATCGCAAATAACCACAACTAAGCCCCGTATTCTGAAACAAGCCTTCACTTGGAGCTTCTCCTCGACTCAGCCAAGTCGAGGCGACGGAGCTTCCTTCACTCAAGGCGCCATTGCGTTTCATGAACACTACTCCACCATTCCTCCCCCGAGGAACGCCTTGAAAATGCGCTCTCGACTCTAGTGAAGTGCACCGACAGGGAAAAGCGTCTGATATCGCGACTTATCTTAAATGTGCTTATCAAAAGCCCAATTATTTAAGACTAATATGTGTTGCCGTTAATTCATCTTCGTAATCAAACCACTACATGACGCAATGCACAACTTTAGCTAGGCAACGCCGGTAACGCTGCCACTGTGAGCGTTCGACTGATAGAGCGAGCGGGAGTGGTGTTTGAGGTCTGGCAACAATCTCACCCCCACAGCTGAGAGCATGGCGCATGGCTGAGAACCAAGAAAATTTGCGCCGGTATTTGTCCGCTGCTCTTTGTTTCCTAGTGTTTCATTGATGGCTGACGTTGTGGTGGTTAATCACGGTTATAATGGGTGATTTTGTCCTTGTGCTTATGGTGACTGAGCCTGATTGACTTTGGAGGCCACAGATGCAACGGCCGATGGGCAGCTTTGTTTACCTTCAAGACGGAGTGGTGCTGAGAGTTTGCTGAAAGCAACAACAGGACAAAAAATATGGGTGAATGAGCCATTTTCTCATGGAAGCACCATATGTTAATGCGGTGTTCCTGAGCTTGCCGTGGAGCTGTCGATAAACCGTTTCCATGTACCCGAGCACGATTGACCCTAGTTGCTCATGCTGTGGGCGTTAGCACCTGAAACATAAGAGGTCTGTAAGAAAAGTATCCGACCTTTGGCCGAACAAGAAAACTGGCATAACTGGAGCGTTGGAAACCTAATCACCCCCAAAGTGCTTTCCTTGGGACTCCACACACTTCTCCCTGCGGTGCTGCCATTCTTGAAAGCATCCCGAGAAGGCCTCTTTCGGAATAGAGTTTAGCTCAGCTTTCGTTGCAGTCATAATGGCCCCTCTTGTCTGAAATCGCGCTCCTTTCAATGGCCTCTTGATTTCGGGAAAGAACCATAAGTCGCAGGGGGCCATATCAGGAAAGTAAGGAGCCTGTTGAACTACAGGAGTGCGGTTTTTCGCCAAAAAAGTCTGAATCAAGTGCTAGGAATGTGCAGGAGCATTGTCGTGATGGATGCGCCAATTTCCTGTTGACCACAACTCCAGTCTTTTGCGCCGCACAGCATCACGTAGGTGATGGAGGACATCCCTGTACTATTTCTTGGTGATTGTTTGACCCTGTCGTGCGTACTCGTGGTGTATCACAGCACGGGAGTCAAAGAAAGCAGTCAGCATCACTTTGAAGTCACTGCACACTTGGCGGGTCTTCTTTGGTCTTGGTGACATGGAATGCTTCCACTGTGACGACTGGGATTTGGTTTCCGGATCATATCCGTACACCCAAGACTCGTCACCAGTGATTACAGTGTTCAAGAAGTCGGGAGTGTTTGTGGAATCCAGCATGTCCTGTGAGACTTCAACGCGAAGATGCTTTTGCTCCAAAGTAAGCAGCTTCGGCACGAATTTCGCCGCAACTCTCTTCATGGCAAAATCTTTGGTCATAATGAAATGTGCCGAAAAAGTGCTGATGCCCATCTGTTACGCAATTTCTCGGATAGTCACACGACAGTCCTGCACCACCACAGCGTTTACTTCGGCAATGACCTGGTCAATTCGGCATGTTGATGGCCGACCGGAGCGTGGCTCACTCTCCACTGACGTACGGCCGTCTTTAAATCGTTTGTACCACTCCTTAATTTGTGTACTGCTCATAGCATCGTCACCGAGAGCCGTCTGAATCCTGCGAATGGTTTCCACTTGGCTGTCGCACAGTTTCTGGCAAAATTTGATGCAGTAGCGCTGCTCCAGTCGCTCCGCCAATTTCCTTGCAATAAAAAACCGACGAGAGCACTGCGCACTACCTCACTCAAACGCTGCATCCCAGCGACTGACGCTATCGGCAGGCGAGAAAAAATTCGCGCATGCGCACGAAGGTTCAAGCTCAGCTGGTGCAAACGCGCTTGTTCCATATCCATCAGGTGTTCGCAAAAAAATAAGGTTGGATACTTTTCTAACAGACCCCGTATTCGAGGCAGCATAAGCTTGTGCAGAAAATTTTTTGTTGCTAATAGGAAGTTGTGGCAGATTCGGCACGACAATCTGTTGTTGGTTTGGCTTTTTTAAACAAAAATGTAGAACGCACGGATCGGCGCCTACATCCAACGATCATTACAGTATCGCGTATAAAATATTTCAGTACAAGAGAAGCAGTTATATTACACAAGTGGCAGAACGGGGGGGGGGGGGGGCATATATGGTTGAGTGCGTAGCTCTGCCAGGTTGCAAAAAACAGGCGTTTTTGAGTCCTTTACTTTGTTTTAGAAGTCGTGGTGGTCAGCCGGTTTGCTCAAATTGTAGCACATAGGGTCCACGAACCAGCACTGTTGCCTGCATTTCCAGTGCTTTCTCACTGCACATGTGCGCTACGCAATGTTTTAATCTTTCGAAAATTCACTTCTCAATAGTTCATCGCCGGCATCTCTTTTTTCTTACCCTTTTCAGTGTGCTATTCGGAAGAAACTGATGCACGTTCCATAAAGTGTGCTTTCAAGTTCATGCAAAGGCCACATTTTCTTTAGTTGTGCTACGTCTTTTCATTTCGTTCCTTAGGTGCACTAAATTTACTTAGCGCACGAACGCCCTGTCTACATATAATTTTTGGCATTATAGTGCAGGGTGTGGGCCTTGGAAGGACCAGCTGATGAAAAAATGAACGTCTGTTTTGTACAGTAAGGCTTCTGGCAGACCTGAAACATCGATAGATATGGTGCCTGCCTGTTGGAATTGCACCAGCTCGCTTCTCTGAAAGAACCTAGGTGCTGAAGAAGTATTTGACTAACCTACCAGGCAATTAGTCGGCGCTTATTTTTATAAATTTTGTAAAAATATTCATGTTGATCTCACATAACTTTTGTTTCAAATAGCATGAATATAGTAGGCGATGTCATCAGTTGCCCATGGCACGCTGCAATTGCGATGGGAGCTTTTTGCTGCCCATAATTTGTGATGCAACACTATCGTAGCGTTTGTAGCCAGCACTTCAGTATTTAGTGGCATGCTGAAGCTACTTTATTTATTCATACTGTCGATCGCATCAGGGGTCATAACAGGAATAGCATGAGCAAGTGTAGATTAAAAAATATGCCATAGTGGTTGATCTCAAATATTCCATAATAACGGTAGTAACGCACTCTATACTGTATTTTACAGCATTGTCATTGTGACAGTCTGCATCACCTTTTGGCCTATTTTGGTATCCCACAAGAAACGCTGTAACCCTCGGTTTTGTTCCTCAATCAATTGCTGAAGTTCTGCAAGCCCCATGGAAGGCAACTGTCATTCCCATTCAATGGAAGAAACTCATTGTTCTGGCCCTCATAATTCATCTTAAGCTGAAGCTAGAACTAGGGTAGAAACAGCATATATTCTACAAGAATCTACCACTGCATGCCATCGGGTGGCTCCTCCACCCAACAGGCTACTGTCTTGAACAGAGATAGTGTTTTATTCTAGAATATATTTGTCAGTGGTACTACTGCTTCTGTTTATATCCTGAGAAGCAAACAAACAAAAACACCATAGACAACATAGGAGACATTACTTGAACTTACTAATCGAATTAAAGAAATGACCAATTAATTGCAATGAAAGTGGATGACAAAACTACTTGCCATGGGTGGGAAACAATCCCACGTATACGCATTACGCGTGCGATGCTCTAACCAAATGAGCTGCCGCGGCGCCGTTTTCCCATCCACTTTCTTGTGTATTTGTATTTTACTACTAGAAATAACTACTACTACTACAAGAACTAGATCGTTCCCCACCTGGGGCAACTTTTTATTTATTTGTTTCACAATACTGCAGGCCAGCTTGGCCCAATCAGGAGGGGCATGAAATCACAAATCATAACAGCACGTACACGCAAAAAAAGGGAAAAAAATTACATTGCACGTGGCATACAAAAGAATAAAAATTACAAGATGACAGAGCAAAAAAGAAAGCAGTGAACGTTGAAATTTCTCAGAAGAAAATTGTATGAAAGTTGTTTTTTCATCCTCTTTCATTGCCATTATTTTTATAATTTTTTAAAATCAATTAGTAAGTACAAGTATTTTCCCTTATGTTGTCTTTGGTGAGTTTGCCCGATCTGCCCATGACGGCGCCAACAGCGTTGTCATTCCTCTTTCGAGGGCCGACGCAGCGAAAAAACTTGTCGTACTTGCACACGACCTGACATTAGCTCAGTGGAATTCATCCAATTTCACAAATGCACGCCTACATACCCTGGACCCTAATTTAAAACTCCGTATTCCGCCCGAGCTTCCACAATGCAGCTGCACCCTTGTAGTTCATCTATGGCTTGGGGTAGCATTTTCAAATGCGTACTCCTTTCTTATCGGAATGTCCAACAGTCCACTTTGTGACTTCTGCGGGTGCAATGAAAGAATCGCGCACCTTCTTTGTCAGTGCTCTCGTTTCAACCCGCAAAGAGCAGTCCTCTCAACCACCCTAGACAAATTGGACAAGCGCCCAATGACAGAAAACAAGATCCTTGGAAACTGGCCTACGCGAACATCAGCGCGATCGGCTATGAAGGCGCTCCTGCGGTATTTAAAAGAAACTGGACTTTCTGACAGATTCTGACTTCACTGTGTGAGGCAGGATTGTATGGTGACACTGCACAACATAAGGAACGCCTTTGCGGGCTGCGTGACAGGCCCACAGAAACAGTTTGTGTGTACGTGCCTGTGTGTGTAGTTTTTCTTTTTTTTTTCTTTTTTTCAATTCTTTTCTCTTTCACCTATCGTATCCCCTTGCCCCTCCCCCAGTACAGCGTAGCCAACGGGAGATAATCACTGGTTAACCTCCCGGTCTTTCCTTTGCCTTTCTCTCTCTCTTTAACTTGTTGGCTTCACATGATATGATTATTAAAAATCGCTGCCATCAGTTAATTCCCTTGCTTCTCGTTAATTGTTGCTTCTGTTTGTAGGATAGGAACGATGTATTTGCATATATCTAAGTACCAGAAGACGAGAATAATGTTAATTCATTGTTGTAGAAAAAATTGGCACTTGGATTGACCAGAAATTATTAAAGGGTACGCACTGTCTTAATAAATATGACTGAAGAAAGGACATCTGGATGAAAAATACAAAAACTTAATTCAGCTACAACATGTTTATGAAGGCAAATCCATGCAATCAAGCTGCTTTTAGTGGTGATGTTTGAGCTGGTGGGATGTCAGAAATGCGATAGATGTCTCAAGCAGAATAGTCCGACAGCTATTATAGTGCATCAGGAGATCAACTGGAGCTCTCCTTCACTTGCACCCCACTGCAAGCGCAGCACACACAGCACAGCTGGAAAGGCAGCTGCTCTTCGTACGTGTGTCGGCAACCTGGTCCCTGCATAAGAGAAGGGGTTGGTAATAAACATACAAGAGTGTTAAAAAGGTCCATGAAAGCTAGATTAGGTACTGTATTCGTTTTCTATAATTCACATTTCGTTCTAATAGACTCGTTTAAGACTTTCACGTTGTAAACCACAATCTTTTTTGCCATTAATGAGCTCATACAGTTTTGGTTTATTTTTATTTGCAAAGAAACATCTTTCAGGTGGTCTGCTGCTTGCGCAGGCAGACCGACATACAGCGATTTAGCACTTACATAATGAGCCCTATAGAGAGCTGGGAGGTTCGCAATAAAGATGTGCGAGATATATCTGCTACCGTTTGCTGGCAATGTCTGTATTAGGAGCTGTCACTACATTGTTACACCTTCTTTTATCGCAATAAAAAATAATGTGATGTAGAGAAGCTCCAGTCTGTTGTACTGTTTCTCTGTCTTTTTTATTCAAACAAAACATTACATTCACCGATGCATACAGGCAGGTATAATTCTGCATGCCATTTCATGGTTGGTGACTACCTCGTTAAGCTCGAATCTTCATAGGGATCATAAGCTAATTAAACTGACTGTTTTGAAGCAAGGATTACGTAATTATTGCTTATGACTTTAAATTTCACCAACTGCACACCGGTCCGCGCAAAATTACAGTACATCCCTTATTTTCCTTAGCGCAAGCAGCTGCATCGAATTAAAGAATATTGCAAAAGTAAAAGTGGACGCACCTGCTCGTTTATAGAGATACTCGCTTTGCTGTGGTGTGCTTCGCCGTCCTTGGATTAGCGTAGGCAGTGACGATCTGCCCGAGTACAAACAGCGCCGACGGGGCGACTGCCGGCGTTCACGAAAGCAACACGAGCACACAGGCGATACACGCAGCAGTGACGGAAATATTCGTAGTTCTTTTCTTTTCATAAGTACGAAGTCCGTCGCAGTTGTGTATCGCGCCGTGCTTGAACTGATGTGGCTTTGTAAGAACAGCCGCGAGAAGCACGTGAATGCACTGGCACAGATAATAGCTTTGGAGCCCTGGCACAAATAATACCCCTATGCATGTCATCAACTGGCTCATGCACGGAGTAAGACGACAGTCACTGCACTAGCTCGCAGTCTTCTTGAAAGGAGGGCCGATCTGTCTCGGCGCCGCAGTGGAATAATTCCGGTGCTGGGGAAGCGCTCCAGAGGACTGCACCGTTGCCTGAAACGAAGCCCTTGAAAATGCGCAGCATGGTTAAGCAAAGAAAAGCTACGGAGGCAACTGGCGTCTATCGAAAACTGCTAACGATGCGAGCGAAATTTCACAAAGCAGCCATGTTTACCCACTAACTTCACTCGAGGAGCGATCGAAGGTAGCTGCGGGGCTACCTTGACATTCTCGAGTAAAGCGCTCGAGCTTTCCTTCACTCTAGGTGCGTTTCAAGTGGAGAGCCAATTTGTGAAATTAAGAAAAAAAAACGCCCTCAAGGATCACTTTAAGTGGAGGATCAAGTCGAGGTACGTATTTGAATACGGGGGTAAGCCTAATGAATAAGGCTTCATTGTCTTCGTCACTATCAGATGCAGTGGACAACGCCTTGAAGGCAATACGGTGTTTCCGAACGAGGTCAGCACCGCCTGCGCGTGTGCGTGAGTTTTTAGGAAGTGATGATATCTTATAACTAGGTTTAGACACCGACTCACTTTCCCTAAGAAAAGTTTCACTTTACGCAGTGACATCAAAAGGGAATGAATATCAGGAGAGATGACCTAGTAGGCATTTCGGTTTTTTTCGCATGCCACAGATCTTGGAATCGAATACGGAAAACAGATTTTTTCTTGCGTTGTCTATGTCACTAATGGAGTAGTAAACGAACATGGAAAGTCTACGCCAAGATGCTACACACGCTTACACAATTTTCCTCACCCTTTCTTCGCACATCACGTGAATGACTGGGCAATTTTCTGCCCTTCGGGCTAAGCTTTTATCCCGAGAAGTCCAAACAAACTTCCAGTTGTAATCTCTCTTAAGCTTGCGAACTTTACTTAACAATGCCTGGTATTCAACACAGATATGCCCGTTAAAATATAGTGGGTTATTACCCTCAAACCACAGAAGTATGACGTTCTGTATGGTTTTTCTGGCAGCAGAAAGCACCTTGTCACGAGCCGAGCAGGAGGATAGCTTAAGGACCACATTTCGTTCCGTCCTGTCATTGGACGACACCCTGCGCGCTACATCAATGTAACCTTCATGGAGCATTGCCGCGGGCACGTAGTTACCTTCTGCACTGTTTTTCCTAGGTCTTCGTTATTTTCAAACGGGAGACCCTTTATTTCAATGCTCACGTTCCGGCGGTAATGTTTCAGTTCTACAGTTTCTCGTTTTGCGTTATCAACGTTCCCATTTAGGTTTTGGTTTTAGCCTGTTAGCCCATACCTCGGCTAACCCTCTGATCAAGCTTTGTTCGTCATCCTTGAATTCATCAAGCGTCTTGTTCATAAAGGTCAATGAATCCCTTATGCTTGTGACCTTATAAACAATTTCTCCATTTGAACTCTTCACCCTTTTGGCATCGCTCTTCATTTCCTCAGCCAACGTGTTCAGCCTCAGAACCAGAGTGGTGAGAACATCAAGAACGTTTCCCAAGCAAAGGGTAACCAGACGATACTTACACTGCCTAACCTCCCTCTCTTTGCTCCCCTTTCGTCTCTCTCTCTGTCGGTTATCGCAAATGGCTTTAACAACGCCCCCCATAATCTGCCAAGTTTGTTCCTGGCATACCTGTGCATATCTTGTGCCGGAGAAAAGTTAAATCACACACACTATGTAACTATGGGCGGCTATAACCCACGCGAAAGAAAAGATCAGCTCTTAATAAAAGAAGCAACTTATGGCAGCAGCAGCGGCAGTGTTTAGGTAAGCAAAACAATGCTAACAACTGAAAGTTCACCGCACAACGGGGAAAGGCAAAAAGCCTTATTAGTCAGTGTCCGCGCACCGCTGATGCCGCTGCCAAAAGTGACCGGAAAATCACGCTGTGTTATCCACCCGCTTGGTGCTGGCGATAAGTCCGGCGATTGCAGTAAGCTCAGACAGACGACATTGTTCGTAGAAGCAGCACAAAAAAAATAAAAAAAGAAACGCCCAATGTCGTATCCGAGTTACTCGACGCCGAATAGTCCGAACATCCACAGCAGTGTCGGCACCAGTTCCAGTATTCCGGAAAGTTGCTCGAAACTGCCGGCCAGGATAAACCAGAGAAATGCAGAAAGACCTTATCATAAGCCAACGTTCGCTCTCCGCTACTGCCTCTACCAAAAGCGTACGCTCTCGGAGTCTAAAAAGATGGAAAACTTTCATTCGGCTGCTCATTCTATAAGTTTAATGGGCGCGCGCAGAAGTTATTTGAGTAAATTCTCCGTGAGCAAATCCACGCTGCATCGTTCAGGCGACGAAGTCGTTTGTCGTGCGCATTGTTTGAATCTTTCGTGAATGGGTTCTCTCCAGTCGCTGAAAAGAGATGAGCTTGCGCTGCAAATGAATTCTGGCCAGTGATTCAGTCAACGCTTAGGGCGCAAGAATCACAAAATTAGAATCACTGGCGCAGCTGCTGCCAAACAGCGCGCACACTAAATGGGGACCACTCCTCGGGGAGAACAAAGTGGCTCCAGCGTTTCACCAAGCGCTGTCTCGTAAAATCGCGGTGCTGTTCTTCGTGGACATGTCAGCCTAATGTTGGCTCATTTCACAAATCAAGGCCAAACTGGCACAAGTCATCGCATTGTTCTTGGAACTTTCTTGACAAACACATTACAGTGTTTTTGCGTACCCGTAGAATTAACGGAGATTACAGAGTGCGCGAACGAGGCTGAGGTCACCACCGTGTTGGGTACCTACCCTCTTGGAAAGAAAGTGCACGTTTTTTACATAGCGGTGTACGAGTAGGCTCAGATTTTTAAACACTTCTAAAGGCACTCCTTAGAATGTCCATTACAGCTTGTGCACACCAGTGGAAAAGTAATTACGTCAATATTGCAGGCAACGACAACTGCTACAAGGCAGAGTTGAAGTACGACGCGGCTGGCTACTCCACCTGCAGCAGTAATTTTCCCAGCCGAGCTACGCAGTGCCTTTGTTTTCAATTCACGTTGCACTATGTATAATATTGGGAAGCTGTAGTTATATCCTGAGAAGCAAACACGCAAGAACACCAAAGACAACATGGGAGAAATTACTTGAACTTACTAATTGAATTAAATAAATCACCAATTAATTGCAATGAAAGTGGATGAAAGAAAAACAACTTGCCATGGGTGGGAAACAGTCCAACGTATACGCATTACGCGTGCGATGCTCTAACCAAATGAGCTGCCGCGGCGCTTGGCCCGTGTAAACCCCTCGATATTTATTAGTTAGTGCAATGATCATTGGCGTTGTTTTGTGCAGTCCTATAGACGCTTTCGTTCGCTTGCAAGTGCTACGGATGGGCGAACTTCAGAAATCCCAAAAATACACCCGAGGCTATAGAATGAAACTTTGTTTTGTGGATTGCTTTCGCATGCGCATAGGTTAATTGACTGCTTCCGCGATATTTCTGCAGTTTCTGAGCATGAAGCTTGTGCGAAGGTTGTATCAGATAACATGGCTGATACTTGGCGGTTAACAAGTTAAAAAGAGAAGTTAAGAAGCAGCTAAACCAGTTGCGTGCATGATACTTCTCTTAAAAGAATGATACTGAAATTTACGACTGTTCTTTCTGAGCAAAGAATGTTTGCTGCAGCGCTGGCTGTGGCGTGGTGGGTTGTAGACGGCTTCCCTTTGCTTGAAGAAATGAGAGAGATCTATTTGTCGGTGTAGTTTAAGGTGGCTGCGCAGAAGTTCTGAGCAAGTGTAAGCTTCTCTCTAAACCTAATGTTACTGGCTGTATAATTATGTTATTTGTAATAATGCTGTTCAAGAATTTGTGATTTATAAACAGTGCTTCTCATGTTCCGGTTAAGAGAATTCGGAGTTGTCAGGCCGAACAGGTCTTCCAGGCTTTCTCTGTGCATGTTAAGAATGTGCGATAATATTTCCAGACGTGCAGTAGTCTGTTTCTTAATGGAGTCACTGGTCGCGACGCATGTTTAATAAACAAAATCATAAAAAAAGGTATCAAAAATGCGCATGCAGCCTCGTGTGATAGAAGCACACCGACGGACTGCAAATTTGTCGTCCGTCCTCCAATGACTACTACCCTAGAACATTATTCGACATCCCTGTTAATCTTGCGGCAAACATGTCGAGTGCCAAGGCCCCACAAGAAAAGGCGATTAGCATCCGTCGCATACATAAAATACGGGCTCTTTAGGACACGTTCCAGATTTTGCAGTTCTAGGTCGCCAGTTTCCTGTAGGAGCAGATGTCGCGACAACCACAAATCCACCCACATCATAGCCTTCGAAGATAAATATACTCCACCCAGCAGAGCACCCAGCAAAGCACCCAGCAAAGCACCCAGCAAAGCACCCAGCAAAGCAGACACACGGCGGTATAAGCACACGTGCGCACCGTCGGAACATGAAGTGATTGGCGTTGAAGGAATTGTTCGAAGTCATAATGGAATGAAGCAGGTGGGTCTCCGATAGAGATGGTGAGCGAGCCAAACGCGGCTACGTTTAGTGAACTCAGACTATGTCCATGAATGAAATGCGGTGTGACATGGACTCAATGGTCTGACAAGTTTTGTTGAGAAGCGTATAAGCTGGATAGGTGAACGAAGTTTCGTATTTGTGTGAAAAGATTTTTACGATTGCCTAGCATTTATCTACGCGATTTTAATTCAGTGAAATAATATTCCCTTTCTTAAAAGCAGTGTAGCTTTAAGTAACACGCATCCAGGAATGCTTGAACGAGATCTGTCGCGTGGCATTGAGGAGTCAAATGTTGAAAAATATTTTTAAGTATGAGGGCGATCCTGTCTTGTTTCTGCAATTCAGATTTCAATGTGTACAAGAAGAATGTTTTCAGAGGAACACTATTATTGTGGGCAGAGACATGTTAAATGGCCCAGTAAGAATAGCATACTAGGAACAGAAATGTTTGGTGAAGCACGCATTCAAATATATTCGTGAAAGCTATTTGATAAACAACGGAATTATTAACTGCTGAACCAGGGAGGTTCTCGTTACCTTCGACATAATTAAGCTTGCTCGGCTTGGTTACCTTTCCTTTCCCCTATAAAACAGGGCGGAGCACACGATCTGGCAGGCTGTGGGCAAAATGTAAGCCTTGATAGAAATAAAGGGGGGCGCATCGAAGGAGCAAATATTCTAATGTGGCTGTGATTGCTGGGCTATAACTCGCCTGAATGAAAACAACCAGCCCAGTCATACTGCTGCCTAACGCATGCGTGCCGTCTTGTATGTTTTGGTGCTCCTGACTACTGACATTAAGTGTGAAACTCCCAAACTCTATGAAATGACTTACCCGGCTTTTAAAGCGTAAAGAAACTCGAGGAGGACTTTTGGAAACGTGGGCAAGGGAAAGGTGGGCAAGTGGGCAAAGGTGGGCAAGTGGGCAAGAGGGAGGAGGATGAAAAGGAAGGAAGGAAGGGTAGGGAGGTCAACCAGACGCATGTCTGGCTTGCTACCTTACACAGTGAAAAGGGTTTAACGGAGGAAAAGAAAGGAGAGGGAGGAGAAAGATGAAGAAAAGAGACATGCCAGACAGAACGAAAGTAATGTCAATTTTTCGTTATGTAATATTAGATTCAAATAATTTCTATTGTAGTAATCACGAACGGTAAGTAGCAAAAAAAAGTATCTGCATGTTCACAAAGGGAAAAATGAGAACTGAGAACGCGGTGTCTTTCCTAACCTTTGCTAACATCCTTTTCAGGCATCATTTTCGTCTTCTTGAGCACAATTTTCTCGTCTGAGAAAAGGAATAGCTCAGACCACGTATAGGCACTAAGATTTCCGTAAATAGTGTGAATGAAATCTTTCTGCGAGAGTGGAGAAAATGAAATAAAAACTCCATCCAGTATTTTCAGTGCATGACACCTACTTGGCGGAAAAGAAAACAGACTTTTCCAAACGTCGGAAATGATTCAAAATGTGTTCCTCGATTGCGAGTTTGTCTATGGTTGTCCAAGGTTTCTGCGTGCTGCATTTCCGCGTTAGCCTTCATACAAGACGCGCACGCGGTGTGATATAGATGTGCCGTAGCTCTGGTACGTAGTCGATTGCCTTACTTTTTCACATGCACAAACAGTGCACATAGTGCATCTTCGTATTATCGCGCTCACGATGCACGAGCGGTAATACCATTTGTTCACCTGCTGTACCGATAAGAAAGGGAAAGGTCAAGGCAGAAAGTAATGAGAACGCCACGGCTCCTTCGCATAGGAAAGATAACGCATGAAGCGACGTCATTCCGCAATGGTTCACGTATTTTCCTCCACACTGCGGGAAAGCCCGCGTAGGCTCAGTGCCTTCAAATATCTGCATCATAATATATCTGCAAACGTGTAACTGTCACTTTTCTGAATATATATATATATATATATATATATATATATATATATATATATATATATATATATATATGTATATATATATATACATGGGCTCTTAGAAGCCGCTTGTTTACCTTTCGTTGCATTACCTCTGCAGGATCTATTTGCATGTCTCTCCAGGGTCTGCACATTTAGTGTATAGGCCATAGCTGTTGGCCGTATTTTCCACCGATTGAGCACTTGTTGCGCTTGAGCATGTAGGACAGTGATATAATTATATGCGCTGGTCTAGCTAACGCGGACGTGGCGTACGCGGGCAAGCCAACGTTTCTAGCACCTCTAAAAGCTTTACCACGTCAAGTAGGCTCTGTAATGACATCACACAGGCGCCACAACGCTGACCTTAAAGAACCGTGTCAGAAAAATTAGATCACTTTCAGGTTTCAACACTTATAGTCTTTTGTACTTTTGTTATTGAACAGTCAGAGAAGAGTTACAGTAAAGAGCGTGCGCCCCAAATGCTATATTTCGTGACATTTGCGTGTGGGCTGCCGTTCTCAATATCCTGAGAAATAAGTTAGCCAAGAGCTTCAGACCTGCTTTGAGCAACTTTGTTTGTCGAATAGTGTTTCATTTCATTTCATTGTACTTTTCAGTCAACAGGCAAAGGTGTCAATAGAGAAAATCGAAGGGGGGTGTCTCTTCCGGATGCAGTTTGACAGACGAGAAATATACCGTATTCCAGACAAAAAATGCGGCAATAACATCAATACTCAGAACAAAAAACAAAGCATCGTGTAAGATAGATGAAACATGCACGAATAAGTGAACACAGAAGCAAGTAAAGCAACCTAAGTGACAATAATCTTCGTACTGACGATAACCGGTACTTAGTGTTTATATTAGAAAAAAAAGGCGACAATCAACTACTGTTTGCAATGTGTTAGACTGAAATATATAAAATATGTGCACTTGATCGTTATGATGCACGTAAAACTGACAAGCAATAACAAATGCATTCCGAAATACAAAGGCAAGATACAGCACCCAGTGCAGGTATAGAACGAACGTGAAAACAGCTGTAACAGATGCTATTTTGAATTAGCAAATCTTTGATCGCACTCTTCGGGTATTTTCGGTTTGGAACCAATCAGCTGGTTGGCGGTATTTAAGAGAAACGGCACTTGGTGGTCTTACTGCTGTCTTCCGTACAATGTTCTTGTCCATGGCTCCCCCCCCCCCCCCCCGTTATAAGCTTGCTTCCTTAAAAAATACGTTTCGGATTCCAGTAAAGTTAAGGTTGCAATTTTCTATTCTTTATAAAAATTAAAGTGAGTCTAGTTGGCTTTCACCAGCGAGTGTTTGTTCTACAAAGGGCTAAGAGGCAAATCTGGTGGGCGTCCCGTGTATCTTTCAAATATGCAATACGCAATGTACGGACACATCTTTTAGTAGCTATATAACCCGCGTAACGGCATGCATAAGGATAGAATTTGCGTACTACAGATATGAACTGGTTCTATGTACACATTTACTAATATAAAATCTGAGTAACTAAAGAAAAGAAAAAGAAACGGAAAATTCTACCGCTAAATTCTCTTATTTTGTCTCGCACGAAAAATTCCAGAGGGCATCACGAACGTTCTTATCGCTAAAACCCAGTTCGGTATCACCAAAGGAAAGGACCACCGGGAGAGTCAAAGTCAACTGAAACCGCAAAGGGGAACAAAGCACGAACGTACCGCACATCGCAATGGTTGCTCGCGCGGGCACTTTGCGTGCACATTTGTTCGAATCCCAGGAACAGTGGGGGGCAGTATTGCTTTATGCGCGCATTAAGCTAAACCCTGGACGTTGGCCAACGTTTTCGAGCAACACCTATCAGCCGGACCCACCGTTGGGGTTACCCCTCCGTAAAACCTTAAACATTGCGTGATTTTATGTCCGCAAGTTTTTGGGCCTTCGAGGTGTCCATGAGCTGACTAATTTATACGCGAGCACTTTGTCATGACTTAATTTTGATATTACCGAAAACGGGGGTGGCGTCCCTGGCAATGGCTTCTTGGCCAATGAATTACGAAGCCGGTGTATAGACACATATATAGTGTCTCCAGCGTAGGCGACGCAGTGGCAGTAGCGGACAAAGTAGTCTCCTCCTTCGCACTTAGGTAAGCATGAAACTGAGAATCAGGGAGATGCTTCTTGGCGGCAGCCATCGTCATATTTATTTATTTTTTGGCAGCACAATAGCAATTGCTGACACAGAAAACTTCACCCCTTGGTTCACTGGACACATACGTTGGCATGTAACTCCCTGCGTTTATTTTCTGGAGGAAGGTTTTGTAAGGTGCGGCACAGAAGCAATGTTCTCGGACAAAAAAAAAATTGGCAGTTTGTATAGAGCCATTTCAAAATCAAGTACGCAAACGTGCTGGTCAGGTCAGGTTTATTTTCTATTCAGGTATCTCACGCGCTTCAACTGGAGTATTATGTGAGTGGGTTTACAATTTGGGTGCGAACTGGAGCATTTTGAACACGGGTATTTGAACATCGTTATACAATACTAAATAAATAAACAATCTTGAAAATGGAACAAGAAGTAAACACTTATAAACTAAATGCTTCATACCTTTTTTTCGACGATAGCGGGGTAAGGGATGTGAATAATGTCCTGAAGACCATACTCATAGACGATTGCTCGTGGCAAGGCTGATGAGTTGAATGCGGCGGTTCTTCCCGAGACGTTCGAGACGGAGGCGATTATGCAATCGGTACAATGTTCGATTCGGCTGTGTAAGAGCAAGTTCAAATGGATTATGGCTACATACAACTTTATGGAAGAGGCTAATAAGTGCGATTATGTTGCGAGATTCTATGGATGGAAGGAACAATGATGTCTTAATGTTAGTTATGCTGGCATTCCGGCTGTAGTCTCGTGCAATAAAACGAGCGTCACGATTTGGTACGCCTTCAAGGGAATGTATTAGGTATTCTTAATATGGTGACCAAATGGAAGTTGCGAATTCATGTTTACGGCGAACAAACGTTGGAAAGGCGGGTTGCTGAGTCGAAGTCAGCACGCCTCTCAGGTTGTATTTTACATAACCTAATGTGCGTTTAGCTTTAGCAGCATCTTTTTTCTAGGTGGGCCGAAATGCTTATGTGATTACTAGAGGGTGATTCGGCTGTTAATAAATGTATCAGTATAGAGAGAATTACATGGTTTCCGGCTAAATATCATTATACAGCATTTATCAGTGTTAAGGGACATTTGCCATGATAAGCACCAGGTAGTAATGCGGTCGATATCTTCCTGAATATGGTCGTTAACAGAGCAGATTTTACGACAAATAATGGAATCGTCGGCGAACAATCTCATTACCGAGGTGATATTTAACGGTAGGTCGGTATTATAGATCGCAAACATTAATGCGCCTATTACACTGCCGGGAGGTACACCAGACGATATATCATTAAGGGAAGCCGAATAGTTATTAATTGAAGTGAGCTGTTTACGAAAGGATCAGAAAGAAATTGTGAAGGAATCCAGGCGAACAGAAGATTGTTTTGCTAGTAGACGACAACGTAGAACGCGGAAGAAGGCTTTAGCGAAGCCAAGGAATAAACAGTCGATTTGAAGACTTTCGTCTATTCCCAGAAGTAGTTCGTTAGTAAACTCAAGTTGTGTGTCAAATGATAACGCCTTACTAAACCTACGCTGTTTTGAGAAAACGAAGCCGTTGCTTTCTAAATGTGTTACCGTGTTAGATGCAATGATATGTTCGAGATGTTTGCAAGATATGCATGTCAGTGATATTGGGTGATAGTTAGCAGCATTAGTTGTGTCACCCAATTTCATGATTGGAATGACTTTTTCAATTACGAGTAATTACTGTGTAGGAGCAAGGGTAAATTGATTATGGCTACAAACAACTTTATGGAAGAGGCAAATAAGTGCGATTGATCGGCGAGATTCTAAGGACAGATAGGGAAATAATGTCCTAATGTCACTTATGCGAAGTCACAATGCGCGTGCGATGCCGCTCCAAAGTCAATTCAGAGCCAATTGTCACAGAACCAAGCCAGGGGAGAGTCGGGGGCCGTGATTAACTATACATTAGGAGAAAACAAACTTTGGTAAAGAAAAATAGTTATTTTGTAATAAAAACAACCCGGAACATGAATATATATTCATAGGAAACGAACTTTCTAATAAATTTTGTACATCTGGCGAGGAATGAAATCTTTCACTCGGAAGTTGCGACCTAATGCCTGATTTTCAGCGCCCGCCCAAAACAGAAACGTTGTTCACACCGTAATCAGTCGCAATGCAATGCACCTCTTGTAGTATGATAGAGAAAGGCCAGCTCGTAAAGTTCCCCTGCTACTATACGCCTCCTTCAAACGTTGTGTTGTTTCGCTGAACTTCGTCTGCATTTTGGTAGCGTTGCGCTTGTGAGTTGCGTTTCACCGCGGGTAAGGTGTTCGTTCAAAAGTAGCGAGTGACGACTGCCAGGTAATTTTACTGCGAAGCTGCATATGGCCAGCCGATTCGTCAGTCCATCCGTCTGTCGCCGGTACGCCGCAAACTCCTACGGCGCAACCTCATGGGCATGCGCGACGAAATAAAGAGAGAAACAGTGGTACGCGATTGGCTGCGCCAGTAGTGACGTAGTTGCTCTCCGTCGTCTCCGAGCGCGCGCGCAGCAATTTCTCTCCGGCTGTGAGATGGGTACTCCACGCGTCATACGTACTCCTGAGGAGCAGGCAGTTTCGATCAGCAATGACCCGAGCAGAACCGAGAACGACCTTGCCATTCTGATGCTGCAGCCCGGGCACAAGAACAGAGTCGTGCAGCCGAAAGAACGCAATAACTTTGTACTGATCATCTGGCAACATACCAAGCAGTCGTTTAATGAACCGTTGGAATTAACGCAGTGATAAACACCGGACCGCACGTTCCAGCTTCGCTCGTTAACCATCTGTACGGAGTGCTTGGGCGGTGATTTACCTTTTTTTAACTTAGCCGCCTGCATGCGTCTGCTCTTGACAGCGTGCATAACGTCCGACGATGCGACCAGCATTCAGCACGGAAAGCTTTCGCTGGCAGGCGAAGAAACAGTGTTCATTACATGGGCGCGGAAACGTAGGTTACCGTCGTTTTTCTTCACCAAGACTACAGGAGACGCCCACGGGCTTTTCGACGGCTGGATTATGTCGTCACGCACCATTTCGTCCACTTGTTGCCTAATAGCTTCATGTTCTCGCTTCAAAACTCGGTAAGGGCTCCGGCGGAGTGGTCGAGCGCACTCTTCGGTACTTATGCGATGCTTTACAACTGGTGCTTGTCGAATCCTCGATGACATCGAAAAGCAGCCTATGTATCTTCGAAAAAGACTGCTGAGGTGTTGCTGCTTACTCATGGTGAGGCTTGGATTTACGTAAAAGTCTGGTTCGGGAACTATGGTCATCGAGGTAGCAGCAGAAGAAGCCGAGAGGACAAACACATTGCTGGTTTTCGCAATTTCATCTATGTATTCGATCGGTATGCCCTGGTTGGTGCACGTCAATTTCTGGCTGAACTTTGTCAGCATCGCTTTCGCTTTCTCTTGTGCATTCGAGTGATCCCTCTTGCTACGCAAATTTCAAAGTTCAGCAGTAGACGTTGGTCCCTCTGGATGACGCCTTCTACATTTGCGGCGGTTTCGCTGCTGACGGAAATGACAGTGCTGGAGAGAGGCGGGGTGCTGACTTAGTCCGCAAGTACACTCAAGGCACGCTCACTGGAAAGCCTTTTCATCAGTATCGCTTCGACTTTGAACAGCGTTATCGACTTCGACCTGAGGTCTATGGTTGCGCCGTGTTGGTTCACGAAGTCCATGCCTAGCATTACGTCTCGCAAGCTCTGTTGGCACCCAACAAACATCACAGGGCCGGTCCATTCATGGACTCTAATTCTTGCCGTGGAGGTTCCAGTCGGCCTAATGAGGTGTTCTCCAGATGTCCGAATTAGAGGGCCGTCCCATGCAGACTTCACTTTCTCCAACTTGGCGACGAATAATCCACTGATGACGGCGTAGTCGGCTCCAATGCCTGTAAGCGTGGTGACTTCGCGGCTGTCTGAAAGGACGCCGAGGTAGGTGGTTCTTTGTCTTCCGTTGCAGTTAGTGCTTGGTCTTGGATCAATGATGCGTCGCATTGACTTATGGCTGGCACGTGGTGTCGTCAGGAACTCTTTCGGCGGCGTATTCTTGTCTATCTCGCTTTTTCGGGATGGCGGCGTGTTGTTGATACATTATCGAAATACATCTTGAAGCGCCATCGTTGTCGGTGGAGGATTTTCATCATTTGGTCGTGCAGCAACCGCACCTCCATCGGTTGCTGCTTTTAGTTTTCCGGATAGGGGCTTGCGGACTGGACCCCGGCTGGGCCAGTGTATGGTCGGCGCTGCGACGAGAGGTAGCGTACTGGTGACGGCGAACGCGAGGGACGTCGGGGTCGCCACTGAGTTGCGGTCATGTAGTCGGCGATGTCACGTGGCCGTCATACCCGGAACGCCATCGCGTGGTATGGGAATGGGAGGTAGATGTGGCCCGCTTCTCTGCAGCAGTAGCAGAGCAGATGGTGGGAGGAGGCGCGCCAAACACCAGTCTGCCTTGGCATGCTGTGCGGGGCGAAGGGTTGGGGTGCCAGCCGTGGCGGTGGCGCACGGTGAAACTACGGCATTACCGGGCGCTGGCGAGGGCGCGAAGGGGGACCGGGCGGCGGGATATAGCAGCGTACGTCATCGTTTCTGGCTGAGGCTGCGGCGATTGAGGGTCTCCGAGTGACTGCTGGATCTCTTCGCATGCGACGTCGACAATCTAAACTATTTCAGGGTGTGATGAAGGGAACAACTTGTGAAGCTCCTCTCGCACGACCACTCTGATAGTTTCGCGCAGGTCGTCGGCACCCAGTGGTTCAACTTCCTGGGTAGTTCGTTGTGATCGTACAGCGCTTGAATTGTCGGTTCCGTATTTTCAGTGTTTTCTTGATGCTCGTGGTCTCGGGAAGAAACTCTTAGACGGACTTCGGTGGGCTTCTTATCACACCAGCGAGTTCTTGGCTGACACCACGCGTTAGTAGGCAAGTGTGTGAGTAATGGAAAAACTTTACTGAGCTCTAGATTCGCTGGTCTTCTGCGGTCTTCAGATGGCCTCGACCATCTTCTTGCACAACGGTCGGTTGCCCTTAGTTCAGGGCTCCGCTGGATATGCTTCAAGTTGCGCTCGCCGAATCAGACATTCTTGGTCGGCTCGGCGATCACTGGGGAGCACTCCCTCCTATTGCTCCTCACTCGGGTTTGGTATTACGGGTACCACGTCTATCTTCTGGCACGCGCACTTTATGTTACAGCGAGGGTGTTTCGTGGCACCAGGGCCATTTGTCATTGCATTGTGTAGGATACATTTTGCAGAGTGCGGTTAGGTTCGAGTACGAGCCCGTTTGTAGCTGCCTCCACGCAACAGAGTCCTCTCTGCTAAGGGAGTTGTGGGGTGGTGGATACCGCTTTCTGCAGCCCTTGTAGTATTTTAGTATCGCGGAATAGTCTTGGTGTACAGGTTCGGTCCCCTCGAGGTCGCCTGCGTTGGATGCTCGGTAATAAACGTACCCTCGAGCTATCCTGTCCACCTCTTGGTTCCCTGCCACTCCCGTGTGTCCAGGCATCCATACTATCGTATGCCTATTTGGTTCTTCGTTTGGTTGTCGTTGTGTTATGTAGTCTCCGGAGCGGAGTATGCGGAGCGCTTCGTGCCCTATGCTGCCGCGTAGGTAGTTGAGGAACGCCGTTTGTAAGTCTGTAAGGATTGTTAGAGACAGTTTAGACCGATATCCCTCTGTTGCCGCATGAGCGCTGGCCGCTTCTTCAGCCTCGACTATCGTACAGTCTTGTGGTGATGCGCTAGTGATCTCGCGTAGGTTCTAATTAATCACCGTTGCTATTGCGTTGCTCCTGCTCTGCCTCTCTGCTCTGGCGTATGTGACTGCGTGCACGTATACCGTCGTTTCTTGGGGTGCTAGTGTGTTTTGTTGGTATTCAGCCCTCGCCTCTCTGCCTGCTTTGTGTAGGTTGGGATCCATGTTCCTGGGTATCGGTGCTACATTTAGCGGCTTGCGATACTCGTCCGGAATTGTTTCGGTCCTCTGTATCTCTTGAAGTTGATCGGCGCAGCCTAGTTTCTTCAGGAGCTCTCTGCCCGATGGGGTCTGCTGTAGTCTGCTCAGGTGGAAGATTAGTTGCGCCTGTCTCAATTCCTCGAAGGTGTTGTGTAGTCCTAAGGCTAGGAGCTTTTCTATCCCGTGAAGATAGCCTCATGGCTTACATGTCAAATGCCCCTCGATATCCAATGTCATTATTATATACTCCCCACTCCTGGGGACGTTCCCGAGTACTTCTTCTTTGATTTGAAGCAGTACGTCTTGTGGCGATAATTTTTCTCTGAAGGCGAACATGCTGTGGGGATACAGTTCGTTGTCGTCTATGTACTGTTGTAGTCTCAGCGTCACCACTCGCTTGTATAGTTTTCCCAGGCGCGATGGGAGCGAGATCGGTCTGAGGTTCTCAGTTTGCAGTTTCTTGCCCTGTTTAGGAATCATGGCTACCTCCGTATGCTTCCACTCCTCGGGGGCGGTCTCCGCTTTCTAGTGCTTGTTGAGAACGTGGGTTAATTCTGCGACTAACTCATCACTGAGGTTGCGGATGAGTGCGTTATTGATCTTGTCTGCACCCGCGGCCGGTTTCTGGTTGTGTTCCGAATAGCTGCATAGACCCCTTCTCGCGTGATGGGTCTGCCCAGGTTATCGTTTTCTCTCCCCCGGCAGCGCTCTGCGTAAGCTCCTGGGTTTCTGTCCCCGAAGCACTTAACGCCTACCTTCTCCAGGAGTTCCGAGTCTGGTCCCTCGAACTGGTGGATGAACAGGTAGATGGCTTTGTTGTTTTCTGCCTTGGTCTTGGTCGGATCTATGAGAGCCTTGAGGATATGCCACGTCCTCGCTGTGCTCAAAGTTCCGTTGAGGGAGTCGCTGAATTTCTGCCCATTTCGCCTTGCCAATTGTGCCACGTACTCCTCTCCTTTTGCTGTGACTTTTGCTATCTTAAGCTAAGGCTTCCTGTTGTATTTTTGTTTCTTCAACCTTTTGGTGAGCCCGCGTCTAGCTTCCCATAGCTTGAGCAGCCTGGCGTCTACCTCGGGCGCCTACGTCATTCGCGCGATTTCTTTGGTGCACTTGCGCTGTTTTTCATTGAGCATGTTTCCCCACTCTTCTATCGATTGGATCCCGTTCTCGACGAGATTCCCATCGCATGCGTCTCGAAAAGCGCTGCAGTCGGTAATTTTTGCCGATGCCAGCTGACTCTTTAGCCTGTCCAAGGTTACTTGCGTCTTGAGTATGTAGTGGTCACTAACCAGGTTCTCCAACAGCTTCTCCCAAACTGCTTGTTCCGCTCCGTCAGGTCGAACATCAGGTCAGGGCAGGTGTCGGTACAAACGCTGTTTCCGATTATGGTGGAAGTGCCTGGGTATGTGAGGAGGTTGCAGTCGGTGTTCTCTGCTGCCTCCGCTAGCGTTCTGCCTTTTGGGTTTTCTGTTTGGTATCCCCAGCTTTTGCCAAGGGCGTTGAAGTCTCCTAGGATGATTAGCGTGTTGTCTTTCGCTAGCTTGCATGCGCCGTGGAAAAGCTCGTAGAATTTTGCCTTCCTCTGTTTCGGATGTATGTATGCATTTAAAATAAGCATACTGCCCCTCTTTCTTGTCTTCTTTGGTATAATTTCTACTATCACGCGGTCTACGTCGGTGTCGGCTATCCTGTCGTGGCTTATGGCACTGAGTGCCTTGCTGACTAGGGTTGCCGTTCCTCCTTTCTCTTGAGTCTCGTAACACGTGTATTCTGCCGGTGTTGGTGTGGTGCCCGTCTCTTGAACGCTTATGATGTCGGGCGGTGTTTGTTGTCTGTGAATCTGTTGTTGGAGGAGGCCCTGCTTCTTACGGTAGGCTCTGCAGTTCCATTGCCATATATCTAAGGTTTCTTGCTTGCTTAAAGTTGTACTGGCCATGTTTAAGCCTCGGAGTTGTTTGCGGATATGTCGGCGAGGGGTGCCAACGCGGGGTGGTGGTAGGCATTCTCTTTAATGTTCTCGGTAAATTTCTGCTTGCGGATGCTGCTCCGGAGCTCTGTGACTGGTAATTGTACTTGTTGCATTTGTTGCTGCTGTTGCTGCATCATCTGCTGCATCATTTGCTGAATGTCTGCCTTAAACTTGGCGAAATCATCGTTGCCTGCATGGGATGGGGCTTGGATTTGTACAGTTCGTGGCTGCGGAGGGCTGTTTGACCTAAGGTCTCGCACTGCCTTCGTTAGCTCTGCTATTTGGCGTTCTAGCTCTTTCTGCCTAGCGCGTGATAACTCTAATTCGCATCTCAGCGCTATTTTCTCCGCGTCCTCCTGTCTAGGTTGTTCGCGGTTGCTGTTCGTGTTGTTGTTCTGTTTGTTAGCTACCCCACCCGAGTGTGGAGCAAACGAGGGGTTTTCGGCTCCCTAGCTCACTTTGACGCCGCCGCTCTTTCGGGTAGGCTCTTTCTACGTCTTTTGCTGCTGCTGATGGTGATGCTGCTGGCTCGCTCTCTTGATGACCGGGGGCGGCAGGGGCGGGAAGGACCGTGACCGGCTCCGCGACGCCCGGAATCTCGAACGGCTCCCCAAGGTCTCCCCCTCCGAGCTGAACCACCACGGCTTCTTCCCGCGGTCGTCCCGGATGCGGCGCCTGCTCTCGCGTCCACCGCCGTCGTTACCACCGTTGGCCTTGCCTCACAGCTCCCTGGCTTTCTTTAGTCGGTCTTGGCACTCCCTCGATCCGGCAGCGCGGTTGCCTCCGCAGATCAGGCATCCCGGTGTACACCGGTGATCGTTTGGCGGTTTCTGCATGCCGCACTGTTTGCAAGCATTGAAGTCCGGTGTGGTGCACACGTCGGAGCGGTGACCTTGTTGACAGCAAACGTAGCAGATTTGTGTTGTGGGCCGGTACGGGTAGCACTTGTAGTCCGCTCCGCAGTAGATGATGTGTTTTGGTGTGATGGGTCCGTCAAAGGTGATCACTGCCGTCTTGGTCTTGACTAGTCTTCGGGCGCTGTGGATAGTGGCACCCTGCGTGCGCGTCCACAAGTCGGCTTTCAGTTCCACCGCTGTCGCTACGGGGTCCACTCCGCGTATCATGCCACGTAGGGTGTCTTCCGGTGCGGCCACGTAAGCGTTCAGGTCGTATGACCTTCCCTCGATCGTGAGGCTAGTGATACACCTCGCGAGCTGGGCGGCCTCTTCACTCGGGGTGCTCACGATTATTATGTTGGAACCTGTGTGGAGCCTGGTGATCAGGTCTCTTCCCTCGAACTTGTTGCTGCATGCCGCGGCTGCGGCCCGTGCCACTAAAAATTGCTGGAGCGAATTGACTACCAGTCCCCATCGGCCTCAAAATAAGCTTAAAATCGTCCCTGGGGAGCCGGGGGAGCCTCTGCCTAGGCTGCCGCGCCGTTCCTTTCCCCTCTTTCTTCAGTGCGCCGGCAGCTGGCGCGCAGGCTGTCTGCGGAAGGGCCGGGGATTCCTCCTAGGTCACCTTGAGCGACCGGGGAATTCCCGGCGCTGGCGGCGTTTCGTCCATTCTTTCTCTGTCGCTTCTTTTGGCGCTTGGTCATGCCAATTCCCAATTTGCTTCGTCTTCTTTTTGGGTGTCTTGCTGCTCCTCCATGGCGGAGTCCTCGATCTTCCCGTCCGCCGAATTCTCGGTGTCGGAGGCACCGAGGTAGTCGTCGTCCACCTCTTGCGCTTCTGGCAAATTCGGGGCTATTCTACTCGTCGATGGCTCAAAATTAGCATATTTCGTGGAGTGGGAGTCGGTTCCAGGCTGCATCGCTGTCGCTGAGCGGGCCTGGGTGCCAATTTAGCGGCGAGCGTTTCTCGCCAAATTCTTCCGAGCCACGTGGAGGCTGCAAAGTCCAGTAAATTGCCAAAAAATGGTCCTACCGTCTTGAAACCGGTGTCCGGGTGATTCAGCTTGTGAGCTCTCTCAGTTCCAACCAAACGTTGGTGGCCCGGTGGGTCGAGATAGTCTGTGGGGGTAGGAAGGTGGGCGTGGCGGAATCACGGCTCCTTTCGTCTGTAAAGATGACAGCGTTCTCCTTAGGTACCTGCACTGGGACTACCAATAGAACTTGGGCCCTTTCTTTCCGGGCGATGCTCGTGAAGGTACTCAGGAAGCTACTGCGGAACAGGCCCAACGATGTAAGTGTGGACTCCCGGTTCTCAAACCATATCCTTGCGGCATCTTCGGAGTAGTGCATACGAAAGGCAGGCGGTTGCTTGGGTTTTTGAAGCACGATCGGGAACGCTGTGGCTGTCATTGTGGCTGTAGATTTGGCCACAGTCTTCCTGGTTGTCTCAGGTAAAAGTGTGCGCTCCGAGGCCAGTCCCTGCCGCCTACGGCTATCTCGCTGGTCCTTCGAGGCATTGGCGTTGTCTTCCGAGTTAGGGCTCGGGCCACGGCTTGTTGGGGGCGTCCGGTGCATGAACGCAAAGCACCTACACCAGATGTCACGTGGTAGTGACCGTCATGAACACTTTAGCAAAACTGAAAATGGCGAAACTAACTCTTTATTTGACGAATCGGTGCCCATAGAAACGGGCTACACTCAAGGCACAGCGATAGCGGTGAACACAGACAGCGCTCGTCGAAAATCTGCACTTTAGAGCGGAGCTTGACTGCGTTGTGCACAAAGCCGCAGATTCTTTTTGCGTTGCCTTCAGCTAGTATAAAAAAGTGAGGAAAAATATTATCTTCTTCTCTGTTTCATTAGTTCAACTGACATGTACCTCATTCGCTTACACTGACTTTGATAATAACCATTACTTTTATTATTGTGTCATTTATGACACCATTAGGCTTTTTTCTTTAAAAACTGCTACAGTTCTACTTTCCATCCGGGGACAAACTCGCTTTTCATATTTCTTCGTACCCGTTGGTACTGAACTTCTCGTCACCGCGGATTTAAGAGCGTTAATAAATTTTTTGTGTCGTCAAGTAGTAGCGATGGTCACGAACACAGTAGCGGTACTGCTAATGGGGGCTGAACTAACTCTTCATTGGGCGAACCTATGAGTGTAGCCCATAAAAATGGGCTACACTCAAAGCACAACGATACCGGTGAACACAGACGGCGCTCGTCGAAAATCTGATCAGCGGGTGAAGCGCGTCGGCTTCTATACCAAGGTTCCAGAGTAATCGCTGGTGCCCACCCCACATGTCTTCCAGAAAATGCTACTCAATTAGCGTCGCTCATGCAATCAGACTACACAAAGATCGGTGACAACATCCCTCCCCCCCCTCCCGCAGACAACGGATAGAACCACCGATAACATTCGCGAAAATTCCGATACATACGGGCGCATCCTGCGCTGAGCGATAACATTTAGCCTGTTAGCCGGTGAAAAACGGTCATCGGAGAAAGATAAAGTACACGTGGCAATTCTGCAAACAAATTTAACCGTAGAAGTTTGCATACGGCTTTCTGCTTTTTTACAGATTTCAATTCGTGTACGGACGCATGATAGGTTTCAAGGTTTCAAAAGTTGCGTTTTTAGGAATAGAAAAAATACCAGTGTCAAAAACCATGAGTAATCATAACTGTAAATTCGCTTTTCAAATAAATAATATTCAAGAAAAATTTAACGCAGTCCGTATATAAATTCCGTAGTACAAGTCGCAATGTCAGGCGTTGGATGCGCATGCAATATATTTACTTAAATTCATATTATTGGTCTGACAAAAACGTCCAAAATATGCAAAACAATAAAAATCAAGTGATTAGCGGCACAAATTAGCCAAACAGTGCCACTGGTCTCCCTGAAAAGTGCGCTGTCCCTACAAAAGAAAGTGGAAAACCCGAGACTTGTGATACTCTAGGTATTCACAGTCGTGGGATTTCACAATAGCACTCCTTCCTGTATATATTTCCGTGTCTAACATCAGTCGGCCTCCACCGACTCAAAAAGGGCCATCTTAAGTTCCTGTCGCTATCTCTTCCCTTGGAAGCGATTCAACATCGGTATCGCTTCATGGGCGCGGTGCTCACGGGTGAGTCAATTAGCAGGGAAATACCGTCTATACCGCGCGTTCCCCACAAGAACCGTGAAAAGGTCACGTTGCGTACGCCTCTCAAGCAACTATTTGCTTAAACTCTTCTGTGACTAGATCGATTTCTTGCATATATAAGCAGGCACTTCACGGCGTTCCGGACACCTGCAGCCTTACTTTCATTCAGAAGTAGAAGCGGAATGCTTCTTGCCCGTGGGATTATTTGTATCCCCAACCTCGGAGCGATTATCCACACCCTGAGTGCGTACAAATTATTGCACATAATTGAAGAGCCATTGTAAGGCCTCTATCTGCCCATACCTTGGTGCAAAGTTCGGCAACCGACACAAGGGCATCGCTGGTCAGCAAGGGCAACTGCTGAACATCGAGAGAAACGTGGGATCTTGCGAAGACGGTGAAGAGTTCCATTGAGAGTAACATGGTTTTGCCTTTGCCTCGAAGCCTCGCGGACGTCAGTGTCGTGATTTGCTTGGTCCTTATCACCGTGCCCAGGTCCCGTGCGGCCGCCATAGAACGCTTCGAGAAGTCGTGCGAGCCTGAGCCGACAGCGGAGCATCTGGGAGCAAGAGCAAGTTGCCCGTTCGAAAGACGTCTCGACTACGACCCGATGAGAATACCCGCTGTAATACCGACTGTCACGTGCAATTGCCCGAATAGTTTGTGCCGAGACGGGGGTGACTTCCGATGCATCGAAGTGAGGGAGAGCCTACGAGTTTTCTACATCAACGGGACGGCCCCGAGTCTACTCACGCGGCCGATACAGGTGACCACTTCTTGTGTCTGCGTCATCGGCCAGAGCACTCCGGCTGAGCCAGAAATCACGAGGCCGATGTAACTTGATCTTGACCAAGTAGTCATGTGGACGGTAGTGCGTGATGAACTGGTGATACGAGACTCGATGTGTGTTTCAAGATCCACAAGGCCCGGCCAGAGTGTGCGTGAAGGAAGTTGAGTGCACTAAACTGGAGACAGAGACAAAAAATGAAAGCGCACCACTTGGAAAGCGAAGAACACTCACTCAGTTCTTTGTAAATTGTCCAGTGCTAGTCCATATTTATTTCGCAGAATGTTTTCGCAGATAGAGTTGCATTCTATTGTCGCAGTTTTCCGTGAGCTTCTCATTTTATTTACATCTCCGTGCGGGCGCACTCATCTACGCATTCAATTTCATACATCAATGGCGATGCCAACTATATTGGCAATACCATTCTGGGTCTGACTGTTACTCGGACTTCACATAAAATACCGCCACTTTACGAGAGCAGCAAATGCAAAGATAAGTAAAGCCTCTGCTGCAGTGACAAGCGGTACTGGTACATGCAGTAAACGTTCATGATAGCATTCTGTAAGCGTCCGTGGATACCTATTCGCTTTGCTTCCTATACTGCTCTTCTGAGGCCCGATGCTAATTGTTTCCGTAATTTGCTGTTTTCCTTCATGGCAGTAATACAAAAGAGGTGGGAGGCGTATGTCTCGCACAACAGGCTTAATCATTTAAATGTGCGCGGTAATTTGCAATCTCAATTTTTTTCTCCTAAGTACTTTCTTCTCTCTATTATCGTCCTAAAATATGCTATTAAACTGACAACTCGCTGATGTTCAGCTACCCTGCTCATTTTGCTACTAGTTGGTTAACTGTTAGGCTTACGTTGAGTTGGAAGAGTTGCAATAGTAGTTCCCGCCGTGGCAGCCATATTTTTTATGACGAAACGAGAATCAGCTAAGGATTGTTGTTCACATGACCCATAATGAACAAGAGACAATAAATATTCACCGAGCATCTTTTACGCCATGCGACATTGAATGCCTGCGTGTGTTGCATTTTGCAAGAAACATGTCAGTCGTGAATGTTTTCTATGAAGCATATAATTTATTTATTCTTGCTCAGGCTAATCTCCCTGCCTTTCTCTAAATAAAATTTTCCCTATATATATGCTTTCTTGTTCAGTTCTTATTTTATGCCCATAATTACTAAAGAACGTTTGATAGTTAATGATCGTATTGAGAAAGCCCTTCGGCAGCCTTCCATACCACTCATATTACTCATTAATAAGAGTCATAGTAGACAACGCGACAAGCACAGATCATTCTTACAATAAATATTGCATACCTTCTCTTGAATGGTCATCAAAGAGATGTTTGAAATTGCAATGGACTCTCGTTAAACGGAACCACAAGCGACCAGCGAAAGAAGTTCAGTTTATCAGGATTTAGTTAGTTAAATGCGGTTTAGTAGCACAAAGGCGGCTAAGGCTATGCTGTGGCAAACACGAGGTATTTTAAAATCCAGTTTAGGAACAGAAAACCTGTGTTCTATATAGTAGTATAGTAGTATATAGTAATATAGTAATCTATATTTGATGTAAAAACCCAGTGTCGTCTAGAAGTTTACGCACATCAAATAATGGTATTAGCGGATCATCCCCTAAAATTAAAGCAGGGTATAAAGGTATGTGTAGTTGATCTAAGTTGTGCGAAAGGTTTCGTCTGTGTATTTCAATGTGTGTACATGTCAGTAATAGATGCATAACTGTTAGTGGTTCTTGGCATTTCTCACATGTTGGTGAGTCTTCTTTCCTAAGTAAATAATTGTGGGGGAGGTGTGTGCGCCCGATGCGTAGTCCGCATGAAACTGCTTCGAAGAACCGCTCCTGATGATAACATGACTTCCACTCAAAAACTATGGGTTTAGTGAGATGTAGCTTGTTTTCGGCACAACGGTCCCATTCGTGTTGCCATATTGACGTTAAGCCTTTCTAATCGCACGGCTAATACCTTTATATGCAAGTGTTGGGTTTGTCATGTCTTTGTGCGCTGCCATCGATGCGCCTCTATCAGCTGCTACCCGGTATCCTAACATGGCTTGGTACTCAGCAGAAACGAATAGACCTCCCGTATTTGTGAAGCGCCACCATGTTTAAAAGGTCTCCTATCAAGGGTTCACACTCAGATTTCAGATGTAGGGCCTTAAGTGTGCTTAAGGTGTCAGTGTGTATGGCAGCATTTTTGGTGTTTATCAGCGATAATCTTTTTAACAACCCATATAGCGTAAACTTAGGCCGTGAAAACAGAGGCGTGCTGTGGTAATCGAATACTTGTTTCCTAATTTAGGGTTACGGCCCCCACACCCACGTGCTTTTTTTGTTTTAGAGCTATCAGTGTAATATTTCATGCTATTTCCATATTTGTGCTGCAGAGCACGGAATTCTTGTATAATGTGTTCGTGTGGAGTGTCTCTTTTCTTTAAATGTGGTAACACCCAGTCACATATCAGTGTCAAATCGTACCACGGGGCAACCGTTGTGGTTTTTTGGCAATCTGGAGGACTTTACGAGGAATGTCTTAATCTCGACACTATTACTCCTACCGCAGGACAAGCGGCCTAATTATCTTCGGTTTATTTGTATAGTGTAAGCGTGAGTTGCATTGTGTGAGGATATTGTAGCATATGTGTTTCGGTGACGACTGAATTCTGAGTACGTAGAAAAAAGTGAGCAAGGAAGGTTCATTGCATGTAAGGAAGGTTTATTACACTCAACGCATAAACTATGAATAGGTGATGTTCTGTAGGCACCACTTGCCAGTCGCAGTCCAAGGTTGTGTACTGGATCAAGTCGTCGGATGGAGGACTGTCTCGCTTAGGCGTAAACCACGGAGCCGTGGTCTGAAAGGCTACGCACAAGAGACTGGTAAATACGTAAAAGACAGGTTCGGTTGGAACCCCAGGGCTCATGAGATACAACATTGAGGACATTCAATGCTTTATTTGCCTTAACCTTTAGTCTTTTAATGTGCGCTAGGAAGTTTAGTTTTTTGTCAAAGATTACTCCCAAGAATTTATATTGTTTTACGGGCAGCGCGACATCATTTAATTTTAAAACCGGGTCTATGTACAATCCTAGTTTTTGCGACAATAGCACTGTAACAGTTCTGCGAGTAGAGAAGCGGAAGCCATTTTTCTAAGCCCACTCCATTAATTTATTTATTGTTATCTGGAGCTGGGCCTTTCACATGTAGGTGAATTTGAGACGCGGCACACTATTTTCAGATCATCGACTTATATGTAGTGCATAACAGAGGGGGGAATGACTTGTTAATAGAGTTCATTTTTACTGTAAAGAGTGTTGTGCAAAGTACGCAACCTTGTGGCACGCCGTCTTCCTGGATAAATGCGCGCGAGAGCACAGTCCCAGACGCATTTTTAATTTTCGGTTGGACATAAAATCAGTGAGACGGTTTAGCAAGCGCAGTGTGGTCACATAAGATTCCAAATCTCCAAGTGGTGTCATACGCTTTTTCTAGATCGAAGAACACCTCCAGGCAGTGCTGTTTGTGTAAGAATGCTTCAAGTATTTTGTGTTCAAGTCGGACGAGGTGGTTGGTCGTTGAACACCCTTTTCTATACCTGTAATGATGAAAATCAATGACGTTCTGTATATCTAGCCTGAATGTTAAACTCGCATTTGCGACACTTTCGTACGATTTCGCCAAACAACTTGTTAGGGCAATGGGTCGAAAGTTGCTTGGGGATGTGGGGGATTTACCTGTCTTTAAGAAAGGCTCCATTATTGCATTTTTCCTACTTTATGGCATGATTCCAGATTGAAATACTTTGTTGCAAAATTTAAAGAGAGCATCTACGGAAGCTTGGGACAGATATGCAAGCATGGAATAATGGATCTGATGAGGACCTACTGCAGTTTTTTTGCCAGTACAGGGAACCCTATTAAGTTCTTGTAAAGTGAATGAAGCGGTGTATTCGTCCCTTAACATACAAGCAGTCAGTAGTTCCTCCTTTTCTGCGGACAGTTTGTGTTTTAAGAAAGTGTTTGTATAATTAGCCGAGCTAGAGACGTTATAGAAATGCTCACCAATTTGCTTGTTCTTGTAGTGTTGTCTGAGTGCCTGAAGGTGTAAGTAAGGGTATCGTGTATGATGAGCAGACCCCCTTAAACTTCTTGACATGTCCCCACATCCTTTTGGATGTGACGGTGCTATTATTTCTAGATAAATATTTATGCCAAGACAATATTTCCGCCAGTCTACGAATATATCGAGCTTTCGCTTTGACTTGTTTGAAATTCAGAAAGTTATTTGTTGGGTATCTGTGTAAGTTTCCTCAGGCCTTATTCTGCAGTTTTTTTGCTATGGTGCATATATGTGTCCATCAAGGATTCACCTTTTTCCGAACAACACCAGAAGATTGGGGAATGGCCTTTACAGCTGCAGAAATAATAGAGTTAATAAATTTTTCATTAATTTTGTCAATGCTTAGGCCTGTTAAAGTAAGCTCCTCCAGCCTGGCACTTTCTGTGAAAACATACCAGTCTGCCATTTGTAGTTTACAATGGCGCGGTTTGTGGGATATAATGGGTAGTCTTGATGTGAAGTTCATTATAGCAGGTAGATGATCACTGGCATATGAAGTCTTCAGTACGTCCCATTTAAGATCGGTAAATATATCCGGAGAGCAAAATGCTAAATCAATGCAGCTAAAATTACGTGAGGCAAAAAATGTGTGGTCGCACCTGAATTCAAAAGACACCACGTTTGTCAAAATAAAATCTTCGATAACTTATCCTCTTTGGTCATTCTTACCGCAGCCCCAAAGAGTGGAATGAGCATTAAAATCTCCAACTAAAACAAAAGGCTCCGGCAGCTGGTCAATTAAGTTTTCCAGGTCTCGAGTTCTAAAATGGCTATGGGGAGGAATGTACAATGAGCAGATGGTGACAGTCTTAACTTACAAAACGGTGACAGCTGCTGCCTCGTACGGAGTATTTAATAAAACATTCCGTGAGAGGACGCCGCCTTGGACGGCAATAGCGAAACCTCCTGATAGACGGCTGGAGTGCTCGCGGTCCTTACTAACGACAGTGAAACCTTTAAGAAAATGTGTACCTTTGGATCCTAGGTTCGTTTCTTGAAGGCAGAATGCTACTGGTGATAACTTATATATAATGTCTTTGATGTCACTTAGATTGTGAATTAGGCTTCTGCAATTCCAATGAATGATGAAAGCCATTTCATTGGAATTGAAAGAAAAATACTTATGTGTGTGAGCTTACAAGTTGTAGGTAACATGTATTAGAAAGCTGATTACTCTTACGAAGGGCGGTAACCGTTCATGTTACCTGTCCCTTTTACGGCCGAGTTACAAGATGTTTCTCCTTCTGGGAGCGCTCCAAGGAGCGCGGAACTTTTGGCTTCAGTGACGCCAGGATTTTCTCATCGACCTCCACTGCCTTCTGTGAGGCGCTGGATGATCGCGAGCCAGGCGCCGCGACGTGCGTCTCGCGCCGTGGAGTTCGGTTCAACTTTGGGCCCTGTGGCACTGCGGTCTGCCGGCCCGTTCTAGATTATGATGGAGCAGCACTGGCTGCAACCATCAAGGGGGCGAATGGAGGTTCTACAAGGATCCCAGGCGGGGACCCTGTAGGCTCCTGAAACCGGTGTGGCGCTGTCCCCTTCCACGTCACACAGGCACTTTAGGTAAGTGTCCCTAGCCTTTTCCTCGCTTCATAAAATGGAATATTTACCTTTACAGTTATTGCGATGATTTCTTTTTCTCTTTTCCAGCAAGGGCATCTCCGCGAGTAAGCAGGATGATCGCCCTTGCAATTGACACATAGTGCGGGAGCATTGCAATTATCAGAAGGATGGTCATTGGCACTTCATTTCGTTCACGTTTGCCTCTGCATGATTGTGATGCATGCCCGAACCTCTGGCACTGGAAACACCGGATCGGGTTCGGAATGTACGGTCTTGCGTTGATTTTCATATATCCTGCGTCAAGTGAAGTAGGCACAGTGCTGCTACCAAATGTCAATATCACATTCTCGTCGGGATCTGTTGGTAATTACACTTATAGCGTCCTCGATCACCTTGCCCCGAGATTGCCCCGAAACCAAAAAGGTGCGCTTTGCACCGCGGTGGGGGCGCACTGCGGAGGGTCAACATCGAGGACAAAACTGCACCCCGTGCAGGGTGCTTGCATGCAGCGCCACTTTATCCCTGGTGCGCAAAACGTGCGCGAACACGCGCGCACACACATTTTATTGTTTGCTGGTACTGAGCATCAGCGGCAAGCGCTCGAACCTTGTCAAGCAGCGTGCTCCGACATACCTGGTTGCAAGCAAACACCAATGGCTGTTATAATTAATCCAGACGACCCGTTCCTGACGACCCGTTCAACGAACCTGTCCACTTTCGGTCGCTCTTCACCTCATTGTTTTTGGACGAGGTCGATCAGCATGTACGTCATCTTCGCTGTCAGACGAACTTGAAGAAAGCTCATCGATTGCGGCAACTACTAGCGCTTCGTTTCTCATTGCCGACATCTCCACTAGCTAACTCCGTCAACTCCGTTGCAACCGCAGATATCGGGCCACAGCGCCTGTGGTTCTGCAGTCGGCTGTGCGCGCGCGCGTCGCGCGTCCCGCAGTGCTTGCTGGGATTGCACCCCGGCGCACCGCCGATTTTCTCTGTGCGAGACGGGGCAACGGAAAACCGCTCCAACAGGGTGCGCTTCCGGTGATTAAGGATGGTCGGTTTGCACCGGTGCGGTTGATCGAGGATGAAACTGCGCACCAAGGCGCCCCGGTGCGCACCGGTGCAGGTGATCGAGGACGCTATTAGTGTGATTCTTTGTACCTTAATTACGTTTCACTCCTGAAATCCTTCAAGGAGCTCTTCGTCACTGCGGCTTAGGAAATCTTCTTCTGATATAACACCCCTGTTTGTGTTCAGTGAGCAATGTGGAGAGATTGTCACTTTAATGTCACCAATACCGGCGAGTTCGGCGAGCTTTTCTAGTCGAATTTTCTTCGTGAGTTCAGTGAGGTGATCTTCGCTAGTCATCTTTGAGGCCTTGTAACCTGGACCAATCGTGTTTGCTAGGCATTTGGGAATTAGAAATGATGACAGTTTTCTTATCGTTGCGTTGCCTTCACTGTGGAGAACATGGTATTTTGGAAATGTCTCTTCGTTTGGTTTCAAAAAGAACTGGAAAGCTGCTTCGGTCTTACCACTTTTCAGAGGCCGATCTGAAAGTCACGGGAATGCTTCCGCTGTTGGATGGTTTCGAAATTCGGTGGAGGCGGTAGCCACCCACCACCGAGCCGAACAAGGGCACGCTACAGGTTTCGAACAACCTGCAGACGCCAGCTATACACCGCAAGTATAACCTAATGTATATACCGAACTTTAAATACATTACACATGGTTAACCCTTGCCTCCCGGAAATTAGGAAGTGAGAATAAGTGAGTAGGAGACAGGAAAGATTGACAGTGAGAGAGAGATAAAGATTGAAGAGGGGGACAGGAAAATACGACTGCCGATTTCCTTCAGGTGGCTCAGTCCGGGGATGCCGTCTATGTGAAGCAGAGGCCAAAGAGGTGTGTTGCCTCCGCTTGGGGGCCTTAGAGGTCCAAACACCCGACATCGGCTCAACCCCAAGGATCCCCCTTTCTCCAGGCTTGGCTAAGCCGCGCACGGCTACACGCGGGAGGGTCCAACCATCGTGTGCTCGGGTACTTGGTGTCGCAACACACCAAACGCGTGCTGACGCAGATACCCCTGAGAGTTCCATCAGGCTTTCATTTACGGAGAGGCAGAGCTCAAATATACACAAGCTCATCTTTCGAAAGGCGCGGACACTTTACAGGTGTGCCGCACTGATTACAGAGATTTCTCTTTAAAAATGTCTACTCCCATGCAGCCGTTGACTCAAGCTCGCAGCAGGGAACTTAAATGCACAAAGAAAAATAGTGTTCTAGTTGTAAAATGTCCACTTTTAGTAAAGGAACCACACTCGAAGTAATCCATACGTATAATCGTGGCAAAAGAAAAGGTATCCGAGGACACTTATGCACTTATGAGCTGCGAATGCGAAAGCATAATATACAATTGAGCGGCGCTAAGCGATCCTTTGAGCTCTGCGCTGCCAGTAATGGCCCATAGCGGTACGTACATACTTCCCGAGCCAGCAAGCAGCAGCAACCTGCCGTGCTAACGGCAAGTGCCACCGATGCGGCGATGCCCTCTCTCCTTACCGATGCCCCTCTCGATCAGGTTTTTCTTTTCGCACACTGTGCACAGGCCTCTTAGATAGCAGAAGGACTGTGCATTTGGATCGGTTACGTCATTCCACTTTGCCTGGCGCCATATAGTCTAAGGGGTGCTCCCTAGTAAGCCGCGGTGATTTTTACGTCACCGCTTGGTCTAGGTGCTGTTGGCTCGACAGCGGAAATTTCGGTCCGAGTAGCACGACATTATAGCTCAAAGTGCGCAAGCCTACTATCAAGGAAGCGTTGGCTGTGCTCAGCGCCACCTAGAAAATGCTAAGGACGCAACAGTGTTGCCGTGACGCCATGAGGTGAATGCGAACGCGCGCCGTGCAGGAGGTACTATACATGCATTTACGGTCGCAGTAACTTTGCTTAAGGAAGCGTATTTACGCTATTTGCATTTCTTGATATGAGCAAACTTGCGGTGAAAGCGTTGATCAAGAAATTACTCAAACGACAATGAACTGGTGTAAGCGACATTACTACTTTTGCTCGCAGTAGGTGATATTTCGCCAGGTTAAATTTTGCACAGATATCTATCGATACAGACGCCCCCGCGTCTTCTCAGAAAGTAGCCTCAGCTGTTCTAAATCGTTTTGCGTGGCCATTGCCCTCATCCGTCGATGTCCTTGACAGCTTACTGAGCAAAAAAGAAATGGCTTCTGCAATATATCCGGTTCGAATACGTGCTAGTTTCCCAAGCCTGGAGAATATCAAGTAATTCCATTACAGTCCTCAGCGTCTCCATGAAATGGAACGTACTCGTCAAGTGAGCTTTCGCAGCGGTGTACAGTATCGAAGCCGCTTCGTCTTTCAGGTTGTGGGAAAGCGGAAGATGCTCATCGTCCTGAATGCGGTGCGATGAAGTTGACTTTCTGCGTTTGAAGGGGAAAGCCAAGTCTCAAATGCACAGTATTGTGCCCACCTGTTCTTCTAGGCGAGATGGCTCCGCAGATTCTGCAAAAGCAACCGCGATTGTTGCTCTTCCAGCCTTTTTTGTTCGGAGTCGGGGCTTTATGTCGTTGTACGCCCTTCTGAAAGATAAGCTGGGCAGACCGGAAATTTCGACGGAACAACACCGGGACGAATAGGCGGACTTGGAAATGATGCGATCACCGTGTGTCCTGTTCCTTCGTGAACATACTTAGCCTTTTGAAATATGCCTTTAGCTGCGAAGCATTATCTCGCAAACTTAGGAAAATGAAATGGATCCCGCTTTAAACGCCATCTTTTCGCAAGACGGCCAATAATACGTTAAGTACACGCTACATATATGCTTCCAGTATTATGCGCTCTTTCAAGCTGGAATCTTGCGTACTTTTAATGCGAACTCATTATGTTTCCCATGGGGCAGAAGATCCGGCGTCATCAAGTAATGGCACGAAAAGTGGGCGCCGGCGCAAACAGTAAGAACACACGTCAAAAAATTTGGAGGACGTTTAAGCTTCGACTTCAAGAGTGAATTACGATAACATTCGAATATCTCTGACTGCTTGTCACGCTTCCCGGCAGCCGCGCTTTCTTTTGGATGCGCAGAAGCGAGCGCCACCTGGTGTCCTTGCTAGGAAGGGAGCGGGCTGCGCAGCTCTATGAATGACAGAAACGCTAGAAAATGGGTTTGTGTTTCAGTTTCCGCGAAACAGAAATGTCTTTTCTGTTATGTTCGAATTACAACTTGAAGCCATCATGTCTGTAGGTTGGGTTTAGTTTGTACTTTAAGATTTTTCTAACGCTATTTACTTTGAGCTGCTCAATTAGTTCAGTAACGCCTCTGCGCCAAGCGCTGGGCCTGCGTAGAATGGGTTCGGAATGACTTTTCTGCAAAACGACACCCGACGGGGCGCTTCACGCTTTCATGGTAAAAATTGTTGACTTAGTATCTAATTTAAAGCCATTGAGCGCTCCTTAGTGTCACGAACACCAGAAGGTCAAGCCAAAGGGCTGAGATAGTTGGCGCGTTTAGATGTGACCTAACCGAGACGCAGTTAGAACGTAGCCGACAGCTTGAACGGACAGGGCACGCGTGGAAAGCACCGTTTAACCAAAGCAACTATAAAGTTTTCGTATTCCATCACGTAAGCGGTCTTAAGTGTGCCTTCCGGATTTCAATCGCACTGTGAAGCATGAAGAAAATACTGCAGGATGACTCACCGTGGAATGCCGTGAAGGAGTGAAGTTCAACCGTGGAATTGCGCGCATGAATGTTATGCACAGCTCCTCGTCTCGTGGAAATCTGAAGACGCGCGCCTTACACTTCGAATCGTAATTGCCATTGAACTGGGGCACACATCACTTGTTCGGCATGACGAATTCAATGCCCCATCGTGGCTACAGCACGCACGATGCCTTCAAAACTTCTCAGAAACGCCACACTGAGGCGACCGATGCACCACGTGTGGCGGCAAGAAATAAGCTGATGTGCCCGGTGTGCTACCGCACTACATCTCCTCCGTCGTAAAATATAGTGCGTTTTGACTTCAACGCTCTCCGGCTAGATGCTTATATTCCTTTCAGGTAGTACTGTCGCATGATTATTACAGTTTTGTTCGAAAAGTTGCCGACCTTTATTCAGAGAAAGACAGCGAATTCCTAAATGACGATTACTGACGGGTCCCAGGTTGTATCCGCCCGCGCTTGACGTGTTTCCTGACTCAAACTAGGATGCCTCAAAGTCCTCCTCGCCCACCGCTCCGTACAGGGTGAAGACAACCGCCCCATTTTCACGCCTGCTCCCAGTGACGCCATGGAAAGGCGGCAAGCGTTCACGTCTCGACACGTGACCTGGCCATGGCAATGGCGGTTCTGGCGGGGAGAACCCCGTCAGAAAATGCCTCTACCCTGTACAGAGCAGCGGGCGAGGAGGACATTTCGGCACCCTAACGTAACCCTGTTATGCGCGCAGACGCTACCACCAGTTGGTGACGTCATCACTCGGAACGCGAAGAGCCCTCCGGCCTTTAGAATCTATAAGGTGTTGCTCTGCTCCGTGGAGGAGCGCTCGTGCCTAGAGCGAGTGCTAGGGTGACATGCATCACCGCGATGCCCTCTCCCACCATGCAACACCTGGCGCGCTGTGGTAGGCAGGTGTTCCCTTTCGCCCGCTCTGCTCCGTCGAGGCGCAGCTCTGACGTGGTATTGCAGCCAATGAGAACTCCGTCGAAGCGCGGTCGTTACGCGGCGTCGCAGCCATTGGTAATACGAGTTTAGGTGCTGTTTCGCTGCCATAACAGACAGACGCCGGCTTTCTCTCTCAATGTGTGATTTGACGCTTTGGCACAAAAAACAAAAAATAACGCGCTAACAGCGTTTCTTGTCTCGAAATATTTTTTATTTCCGTTTGCGCGCAGCTTTAAAAAATAAGGTTCCGTTCAAAGAGCGTCATTTTTTTCTTTGGCACCACCTTAATGCCTTAATAAAAGGCCATCCAATAACTAGGCTGCTGTTCCGTTTCGGCGACAATTCTGTTTACCCAAATTCTACTAATTGAAAATGATTGAGGGAGCTACTTAGCGAAGGGAAAAAACTGTATGGCGGTTGTGAGCGGCAGCTTAGTGTGCTAAAAAAAAGTAGTGAGCAATCGACTCTTGCAGTCTTTTTTATTGTGTTAGTCTTCCTTAGGGCCTCAAAAGGAAGTATTCGACGCGATTTCTAAGTTCTGTGTCTTGCATAAAGTGTAAAAGTAACCGGAGATGAGGGCCAAAGATGCACTGGTGTATGTCTGGCAGCATATTAAAATGGGGACCCACCCGGCTCAGATGACGTCGACGAGCCGATCGCAGACCAGGGCATGTTCATAGCAAGTGCTGTAGCTCTGCCTCCAGTATACTGGGGCTTTGTTCTCCGTTATGCTGCAACTGTGTACAGGGGTCTGATTCAATATTATTCAGTAAATAGCGTTCTCACATTTCGTATTTAGGAAAAATGTTCGAATTGGAGTTGGAGCCGAGCCTAGCGAAGTTATGTTTAATTAGAAAAAATATCGTTAGAACCAATTTTCGCATACCCCAGTTTAATATGCTTTACGAAATACACTGAAATTTCAGCTAACAGATTCACACAATGAGAGCCAAGCAGCTCGGTATGACTTTAAAACGGCAATGCAATGGCGCTAGTCTCAGGATTCCTATTAAGCAAACATACGTTCACAACTAATCGGCTTAAATTTCGCACTTGTAATATATATGCCCTAAAGTTCGTAAATAAAAGTTTGGGGTAGCTTAGTTCTCAACCATAGCTTAATGAAAAGTGCCATTTCTCGCGCAAATAAACTCTGCCTCTTCAGGCAAAGTTTACTGAACAGGTTAAATTGGGTGATATGCTGTATTGAATGCTTACAAAAAATATTCTGACTAAGAGAAACGAACGGTATATTTATGCTTTATTTGTTGCGTCAATTCTGGTTCTTGGACGTATAGACGCTGTTTCTTCCAATAAGAATTCGAGGACACCTAACAACTTCTTATGATTTGTCAATACGAAAGAAATAAAGTCCACTTGAACACCGCTCAGCGGTAGTTCGAGTTATGACTCGCGGGCAAGTGAGACGCTTAACCAACGCCTCCTACGTAGCGCAAGTCCGGTACACTTCAATCCGTGACGTTATGCTGCCTGGCCCGACCGCCATACAATCTAATGAGGACACTCCCCAGTAAGCCGCGGTGATTTTGAAGTCACCGCTTTCGTCACAACGCGCTTGGCAACGTAAACTCCGGTCCAAGTGGCATGGCGTCATGAAGCAGAGCGCACATGCCTGCTAATAAGATGCGTTGGCTTGGTGCGTTTTGATTCAGCCTTACCTAGGCGCTGTTAGAAGGCCGGCGATATATATATATATATATATATATATATATATATATATATATATATATATATACTCAAGTTAAAACTCTGCGAATAGCACCAACTCACTTTTGGTCACTGTCTTATTCAGCAACTGAGAATATTCTCTTGCCGAGAACAGCACTAGATATTTAAGACATAACTACGAAGAAGCTTTTCAGTCATCAATATAAAGGCAGATCGTCGAATAAAAAGCTCTCGAGTCTTGTAATGCATTTCTTTTCATGGGAACCGTACTGCGACTGCGCCAATTGCGCCCGCATAGGGCACAGCTATTTATGTAATTTCTCTCTCTCTCTCTCTCTCTGAAGGGAGAGAGAGAGAGAAATTACATAAATAGCTGTGCCCACTCTCTCTATATATATATACATATATATAGAGAGAGAGGAAGAGAGGGAGAGAGAGAGAGAGAGAGAGAGAGAGAGAGAGAGAGAGAGAGAGAGAGAGAGAGAGAGAGAGAGAGAGAGAGAGAGAAACTCTATTTCACAGGAAGAGACTTTAAGGAGGGGTGGTCCGAGCCGGCCAATCTAGGGCCCCACTGGCCTCTGCCTCCAGCCTGACCTGGCTAATTACGGACTTTTGTCCGGTCAAGTCGCAACGGGCGAGCTGTGCCTCCCACTGCTCCATTGCGTCATTGCTATTTTGCCTATGAGGGCATTTTGCGCACTTTCAGGTTACATGTATTTGGGTGGGTATGCCATCACACCAAGGGTATTTGGCCCTATATCGAGCGGGATACATGGTGTTTAGCAATTTTAGGTGAGGGAATACTCCAGGATATATTCTGCGCCAACCTACGGCCTCTTCCCATCTAAGTTGTCGGTGAGGCATCGGGTATTTTCTGTGGACTCCGCGCCGATAAGTAACAATTTCTTTACTATATAAATTAATGGGATTTTGAGACGCGTATACAGTGCGAGTGGTTTGGGTTAGAAGAGGCTGTCGTCGCTCGGTTGATACACCCTATATAACGCGTTAGCCTGTTTGTTCCCTTCTGCCCCCGCGTGTCCCAGGCAAGTGGACGATAACTTTCCGATTAAAATGCAGGTGCTGTTTTATTCATCATGCTATTTTATTTATTTATTCATTGCGGTTATTTGAATACACCTTCTTCCGAGTGATGGAGGGAGCTGTGTAACGCCAGCCACATAGATCCTGAGGGTGATTTCTGTGATGGGCAAATATATATGGCAGGAACTATTTTCACGTTCGTGCGGGCGTCACAAAACATCTTTTTTTAGATGTCGTCTTACATTTCTTTAAAAAGTGGTGATGACTTGTATACTAGTGCTTGTCTGCGTCCTCTCATGACACAAATGGGCCTCGTGTCGCCATTACCAGTATAGAGAAACTATGTTTTTTGTATATTTTGCACGGTTTTTCTGCAAACATGAATTTATCTTAAGAGTGCTGCTTTTTGGGCGACGTAGAATTATATATTGTGGTGGGGGACTCTTTGACGGCAGAAACAGAGTCAGGCACAGAAATAAACAAACCGGCTATTTGTGGTTATTTCTTGCTTATTAGTCATTTTTGTGCCTTACTCGACCCCTGTTTTAAAAGCTCCCTCCCCCCTCCCCGCCAGTGTATATTTGTCTCATCTGCGTGTTTCCACACGTTCTGGGCGTTTTACAAATCGTGAAGAAAAATATTTTCAAGGAAAACTTAATTTGCCAGGTTTGAGCGTCAATTTCACTTGGAACATGACTCGCGCATATAGGCATGGGGGGCTCGCGCATGAAGTATTGGGAGGTCCCTAGACACGAGAAGTGAACGTGGCTTCAAAAGCGAGGAATAGGCTCGCCATCGCGCTCTGCTCAATCGGCTGAATGGAATTTCAAATACGTGGACTGTGCGATTGGGGCTCTCACATAACTTTGACAAACAACGTGGATGGGTTCTACTGGACATTTTTCTTTTCCTCGTCGTTTTTTTTTTTTCTAGTATAGCGCGTCTTAACATCCACGCATTTTAACTTTTGCTTGACTAAGCGCCACTGCAGTGATATTTTCGTTATTAGCGCTGTCTTGCCGTATTATTGCAGCAGTTCAGTTTTGGGTTCCTGAGTTGGTTTTCTGGGATTTTCATAGTGGGAGCATGCATTTTTTTAGTTTTTTTCCTGTCTCTCATATACCTTATATGTGTGTTGATATTAAAAGTAAATAAAGTCACTCACAATTGCCTTATTAACTCCCCGAACCACAGCAACGCGGTCATTGAGTTTGAAATTATCCTTATCGTTTTAGGATCACATATATAAGCCCAAGGTCCTCATAGGTTTGTTGCAATATCCATTGCGCTCGATGCACTTCTCGACCGGGAATATGGCTCCGTCTAGAACTCGCGTCAATGTTGTTTGCAGATGTGTCAACAGCCTTGTGAGATTGCAGAAGAAACCGGCTCGGGATAAGTGCTGTGGGTGTGCTCATTCTTTGGGCCTATTTTCTTATCGGTATCCACACCCACACGCAGAAAGCGCCGAATGAGACCACGGCCAGTGACATCTAAGCTGAGTAGAGTGGTTCTTCGCCAAGCTCAGCAGTTTATTGAATAACCGTGCGGCCTTGCTTTCCATTATTATTAGGAGGGGATAAGAATGTTATGCTGTTCATTTGTACCAAGGTGGGAACTGACGCAAGCGGCCCGTGTGATATTATATGCAAATGTCAAGGTTAAAATTGTGATCCATTTCCCAGCGCACTTGACATGCAGGATTTTCAACAGACAAGTGTTTTATGGCGAATAAATAGGTTCAGAAGAGTCAATTTCTACTCACTGTAGACGTTTTGGAGATAAGATGATTTTACATAAGATGGGTGTCTATGCCGAGTGTATAAGTTGCAAAGAACTACCGTTGCAATAAAAATCTCCTCCGTAGTTACCAATCTAATCACAAGGTGGCGACTGAAGTGAAATATGCAAAAACAAGGCAGAGTGAGACATATTAATTTTAATTGACGGTTCATGGCCCACAGGAGGAAGGACATAAAGGGAACTCCGCTACCTACGGCTCACTATGGAATCTTCGCATGCTAAGCTCCGTAGTGATTTATGAATAGCGTCTCTTTGACGCTAACCCTTAGCCAGACTCTTTCCTCGGACAAGGTGTCCTCATTAAGAGGAAGCTTTAACTCAGGGCCTACTCCGATTTCCTTATTAAAATCCCGGAAAAAAGGCGTAAATGTTCTCATTAGAGCATCAGAACAATGCGCATCAAAGTTACTTTCTACTAGCAGGAGGTGGAAAAAAATCGATTTAGGAATCTTAATTAAGAAAGGAAAAATTATTAAAAAGTTGAAACACTGAAAAAAAAAAACGCAAGGATTAAGTTCACTGTTGCGTGCACTCCCCGGCAAAATTACTCAATATTGGAGTTATGGAGCTCTATGTGCCACCGTGATTAAAAGCTTGTCTGCTGGTGAAAAAATCCACAGGGATGCGTACCGCATGCACATCCGGAGGACTAAGCGTTACACCACCCTTAGGGCGGCACTTGTTCAAGGGACGAGCGCTAGGGGTTAGCGATGCCCTCAAGACGGCTGCCACGGGCTTGAAATCTAAAAAAAGTGAAGAAAATTGCTACGGTGTATTAAAACAGAAGCGGTTGAGCATGTGGCGCTGCTTATCACTCACTTTTACATCTGTGGTGTCTAAACGCCGCGTTGGACTTCCCTGCGCATTCATAGCACCGCGTCTTCACTGGCTGCAAATGGCGGACGTGAAGACGTCTTCGCGACTATAGCTTCACTCTTAGAATATGAATGAATCGACGCGCGAATCCAAGGCAGGTAAGTGATCCTAGTGTCAGGTTCTTTTTTTTTCCTGCAGAGACACGCTAGGTGAGCGAAATCTACAACAATAGCCGGTGGCAGTACAATCGTGCTCTGTGAGCACGCCCTGTAGGGCACGGTCATAGACGGCTGTCGCTGTTGATTTTGGTATGGCGCTCTCGCTTTTTGTGGTGTGTGGCCGGTATACCATTTCATGCGTGCGCACCGTACGAAGTGAAGAGTCGTTCATATCACACTGCTAGTTAGCTAGACTTGAAATACACTGAACTCCGTAGGCAAACATTTGCGTCATGTCGGCCTAGTGCGAATTTGCCTTAAGTTCAAGTGCGTTGGTTGGGGGTGCACTAATCACTCTCGGCTGCAGGTTGGCCCTCCGCTGAACACAAAAATTACAGGCTCTCTTACGATTTCTCTTAAGAGGTGGACGGCAAAAGCCTACTCTTCGTCCTGTTATTATTTGCCTCATTAGTTAGCATCTTTAGTCATTTGTAATCAGTTGTCGTTACACTTGGTCGTTAGACATATCGTTCATTAGTAGTCATTACAAGTCATTACAGTCAATATTATTCATTACTGCTGACTACTAAGCATATTTAGTTATTTGTAATCCATTGTGGTGATTACAAGCCGTCGTTAGACATATTGGCCATATCATAGGTGTGAGTAGTCACTACAAGTCATTTCAGTCATTATTAGTCATAACTTGTCATTACTAGGCATTTTTAGTCATTTCTAACCAATTGTAGTCGTTACAATTCGTCGTTAGACATCTTGGTCATTTCGTAGTAATTAGTAGTCATTACAAGTCATTTCAGTATATTGTCACATGGTGACGTAGAAGAACACGGTAGCAATACTGTGAACAACAAAACTAACTTTTATTGGGCGAACTTGTGCCCACAAGACAAGCTACACTTATAGCACAACGATAGCGGCGAACACGGTCGGCGATCGTCGAAAATCTGATCAGCGGGTCAAGCGCGTCGGCTTTTATACAGCAATCGTCGAACGTTCCAGACTGATCGTTGGGACCCGCGTGCCTTCCACAAAGTTCTACACCATTCGCATCAGTTGAATAAATCAGATAACACAAGGTTCGGCGACAACAGACTGCGGATAGAAGCATCGATAACTTTCCAGAAACGTCGGATACATGCAGGCGCGTCCCGCGCTGTGCGATAACATTTGTTAGGCGGCGAAACGTGGTCGCCCGATAAATATATGTACACGTGTCGATATATTAGTCATTACTGATCATTACTAAGTATTTTTAGTTATTTTTAATCAAATGCCGTCGTTACAAGTTCTCACTAGACATACCAGTCATTTCATAGTCATTACTAGTCATTACAGGTCATTTCAGTCATTATTATTCATTACTGCTCACTAGTAAGCATTTTATTCATTTGTAATCAATTGTGGTCATTACAAGCCGTCGTTAGACATATTGGTCATTTCGTAGTCATTAGTAGTGATTACAAGTCATTGGTAGTGTTTTCAATGATGACTACTTATTACTAGACATTTCCAGTCATTTATAATCGACTGTGGTCATTACAAGCCGTCGCTAGATATATTGGTCGTGACAGAGTCATTAGTAGTCATTATCAGACATTTGTAGTCATTGTTAGCTTCTATAAATCTCTATTATATCGTTATCAATACTAACTGTCCCTATCAGTCATGTTTCATTCTTTAATCTGTGTTTAATCTGTCTTCATATGGCGTGATGACGCTACTGCGGACACTCGGGCGGTCAGGTATGGTGACGCAAACTTCACCATACAACCTAGAAAGGCTTTCGCCTTAATAAATAATGGCTCAATAGGTTGATTTCAATGGCTGTAAAGGAGTGGCTATATATAGTGCATTTCAACTTCGGAAGCACGTTTGTATTCATTGTGAGAATATACAACACAGCTGTTTCGAGAAACTCGCTGTCAGTGCGATATTTTCGATCTGCCGCTGATTTCACGAGTACTTGACCAGCGTTGGTCTGCAGGCTGGTTTGGCGCGCGTCAGCAACACGAAAGCCTACCACGTACGCAGACTCGAAGTAGTCGGTTTCAGCAATGGCGTTGTCGGCCTATACCGTGACAGTGGTCCCGGGTTCGAGTAACGGACCAGAACGAATTTTTCTTCAACTGCGAGGCTTTTCTTTCGAGGAACCCGTATGGGTTTCCTTTGTAGCAATTGCTACGAACGGGTGGATGTCTGATTTTTCCTTAATTAATTGCTTCTCTCCACCTTGCGCGTTTATGCAGAACTATTACGTCAAACTAAAAGGATTAGTCGCGATGTTCTCTCGGCGAAGTGGGCCGATGCCCTGCACAGCTCCACGCTCTGTGAGAAAATCTGGCCCTTGAAGCGGTGACTAGCCAAGGCCTGGACGTCCCTACGTCGGAGACCCGAGCCCGGGTCATCGATCTGTGGGACACCCGATAAGAGATTTTACAAATGTGCAGCCAGACTACGTGGAGCACGCCTCTCGCCACGGGCTCGTGTTGCACCTTATAAAGTGTTGAAAGCGTGCCTTGAATAATGTAGAAGATTTCTGTTCAAGGGGGCATCTCTTGTGTTGCTTTTTTGAGGAAGGTTTGGTTATTTGGCAAGCTATCATTTTAAGTGCGCTTTGCGTGGCATCTCATGTAAGGATACAAAGAAAAATAAAAACATGTTTCATGACATTTGCGATCACTTTTTGACACACTTTGGTGCAATATGTCTGCCGAAGTAGTAAATCACTTTGCAGAGATTGCTAGTAGATTTTCAGGCAAAGTGATAATCAGCTTTTAGCCCGCAGTAAAGCGTGTTGTAGGACGAACTGTCAAGTTTGAGGGCGTAATTTATGAAAATGAAGAGTTCATCATTGGGTATAAACAGATCATCAGATTTCGGGATGACCGGATCATCCTCCTGGTGTATCTGTCTGGACAAACAGTTTGTCTAGTCAGATGCAAATTAGGGCAAAATGTTTGTCTATTGAGGTGCAGCTGCGGGGACTAACAGTTTGTTGAGGTTCGGCTTGATGGGGACTAACTGTTAAACCGGGCGCTGTTAGTTTCAAAAAGGATTAATCGTTGTCGCAGCGCTATAAGTTCCTAAATGAATCAACCACACACCACTTTTATTTTTTTGCGTTAAAGTGTACGTCTACACCAAAAAAATGTATGTATATCACGGCCCTGTAAATTATTTCTGCTCGAATATCTTCGGTGTATAAGTTCTCCACCTACGCGAAATCGTTGCTCTTTTTCCGTTTACGTGAGTTTTGTAATGGGCTTACTGAAAAATTAGCCGTGCATTTGAGAGGTGTTAAAGATATATGGGGTGATAATTGTCATGCCTTGCGGATTATAAAAAAACACCTGTGGCAGATAGCATAATATTTCAGCTTGAGATGGATAAATAGAAGACGCGGATATAAGAATTTGAAACATTTATTGAAATAATTGACGAAAAACCACTAAATAGGTTTATACTAATTGATTTACGGCTAATTACTCGGAACCTAAAGCTTTGAAAATTCTGCATGTTTTATAAAAAAGATATGGTATAGTTAAAAAAGGCGCTTTCTACAATTACTGAATTTGAGCATCTCTTATATGCAACAAATCTCCGCGAAATTTTAGTGGTTGGCGAGAAAACGATTTTTCCGTGTACCAGTATATGTAGGAGCTCGCGTGTTAAAGCATCATCGTAAGGTGGCTACCTTTATCAGAGAATCTCTTTAGCTCTTCTTATTACCTCACGAAGTGATTGCAGTTACCTTGCTTACGTCTGCGTAGTAGTTCACTTGCACAGGAGAATGGAGGCGATCGTGTACGCGTTGCCGTCGCCTCTGTCGTAAGGCGATGATGTCGTCTGCCAATGTGCAATCTGCAATTGCCTTGACTAAAGAAATCGTACCTCTAGGGAAGACACCTTTGGGAAGAAATTCGTCTGGATCAGAAATCACAGCCAGCGGGTTTTCTCCACAACCTTTCTGGTAGTAGTGCCGTTTCATTTCAGGAAAATTCATGTAGGCCCTCTGGGGGGTGAACCGATGGGTGAGGAGTGGTAACAACCACTCAAGGACCGGAATGAAAACATTCGAACTATTCTGAGTAACTCACCGAGGTCACTGGTTTACAGTTGTCCGCACGTTTTATTTCTCCAGAAGTATTCTGCAAGGACGCCTTGACCTACGAAGACTGCAGAAAACCAATTACCAGCCGCGCCCCCCCCCCCCCCTTCCCACCTTGGAAAATTGCTACGAGGCTATGTTCACGCTCTTCGTAAATGTCGGTGAACAGTTAAACGAGCCACTTGCCACTAGAATTGAAAGGTTATTCGTAATCATTATGCGCCGAAAGCGTAATGTCATATGAGGATAAGAGGCAAAGGTGCTAGCTCTGTCGACAAGAGCTGCAAAAGAAAATATTGTTGAGGCTGTATGGATTTCACCTTCACAGATAAAGTCTAAGTATAAAGGCTGAAGTTACGAAGTAAGATATTGTGACAATAAATATCTAGAACTGCTTATTTTTTTTTGCTGTTTGATAGAGTTTCAAATATGTTTTAATATTTGAAATTAGACACATTTGGCCTTTTTTAGGTTTTTTGCAGCCAGTACGTCTTAGTCGCCACAATATTCTTCACCTTTGCACATAGTTTAGGTAGGTAAACGATATAAACTTTTGTGTTTCTCCGTTTCAACCGCATTTTTTCCTGAATTAGTCATGTTATGCGACTATAAGAACTGTAAGAGAGTACAAAGAGGGGAATATAGTTATGTAGAGCAATGTATTGGTTTTCCCTATTGCTATAATAATACTGTATTTTTTTCCCTGCTGTTCTTGCTAAAAATATTTAGGAAGTGTTCATAAGCGCGAAGATGATCTTAAAGCTTGAGAAAAATTGAGTAAAAAAAATCCAGGCTTTAATTATCTCAGAAAATTAGAGACCTCAAGAAGAGAATGTGCATCATTAGGACTACTCACCACCTTTACGGGCAGAAAAAGTGTAAGGTATATAAGAAATTCCACATAATCCATATCTGGCATGAAGGCCAAATGTTTGAGATGGTGGTTCTTGAAGAAAGCGACAACATAACAAGTGTGACTGCATTCATCCCTGGCGTGGTAGCTGCCTGATGACTTGCGAACTGTTCGCATCAACTTGTCCTTAATTCATTTTTGTATTCCTATTTTCATTACACATTGAAGCAGAGAAGCAGCCAGCACTTGTGCCACACACTAACACTTCTTAAATTTAATTAAGAAATACAGTTTTGATATCGGCACCAAAGCGTCTTTCTGCTTTTCGATTTAAGCAAAACTGACAAGCAAGCGATAGGCGAGAAAGATAAGGACCATTCAATTAATGCTTGGAAGAACGTTGTTTGCTCGTGCGATGGCCAGCAAAATGTGAAAACGCCTTTAGTCGGCTATTGTCATGGGCATTAAAGTTCCGTGGACCGGACAGGCACAGTTCGTTATTTGTCATATCTGTAATGTTGAACAGCACTGCCACGTAAATAGCTGAAGGCAGATAATTTTTGGTCAAAATATATAGTATGCTTATAGATAGCGCGATTAAATTTCGTCAAAATTCAACACAAGATGTGTGATTTCTCGTGCTGCTTAAGAAGCAGCTACCGGTAATGTTGCATTCAATTTAAGTTTTAGTTAAACTCTACCGTGTTCACCCCCATATATTACCTGCTATTGGAAAGCAAACGAAACCTTCATATTAAATATAACCCGCCGTGGTTGCTCAGTGGCTATGGTGTTGGGCTGCTGAACACGAGGTCGCGGGATCGAATCCCGGCCACGGCGGCCGCATTTCGATGGGGCCGAAATGCGAAAACACCCGTGTGCTTAGATTTAGGTGCACGTTAAAGAACCCCAGGTGGTCAAAATTTCCGGAGTCCTCCACTACGGCGCGCCTCATAATCAGAAAGCGGTTTTGGCACGTAAAACCCCAAATATTATTATTAATTCATATTATATCATCGCTTGTCATCGCTGACAGAAATTGCAGCTTACCCAGGGAAATATCTATCAACTTTTCACGTAAAGCAAGCTAACCGACACTGTGGCTCTTTCAAGGTAAACAGAGACACATTATCCCAGCTTTCATATAGGCTGCTCACATTGTTTTCTACCAAAGAAGGGCTAAGAAAGTTAGCAACAAGTATTATTCTAATATTTTGTGACTGCCCGTTTGCCGGCATTGACATTCCTAAATCGGGTAAAAAATTCTGACCAACAATAAGATGGTTGATGTAGGTGCCAAACTTATGTAAAACGGAGAGTATCGCTGTGATGCAGCCGAATGGATCGGAGTAAGTTATAATTAGAAGGATATAAATTAGCGAAATTATGCTAAGCTACTGGCGAACAGGTCCACAATTCTGAAGGCTGGAGCACGCCCCCATGCGAGGGGTCTGAGAGCGTCTAAGCGGTGTTTGTCAAGCACCATGACACTCGACTGCTTAGGGGCTATTTTTATTGGCTATAAGAGGATAAAATTTTGCTGGGCAGAAGGCTTTGCTTTCCGACAATGAACCGGGTTATTAGGTAGTGAAGTGGCATCTGATGTTCAAGCGAGGTAAACGTGACTCAAAATAAGGATGAGCCTAAAAGGAATTTGAACGGCTGAGAGCAGATAGACTACATTCATGCCAACCCAGGAACAACTTCTAACGCTAAATGCTCGGCTGTAATAGCTTCCAATTTATTCAGGAACTCCTGCCACAAATTACGATTAAGTTAACGTGATAGAAGCTTTACCTCCTTGATCCAAAGAAAGCAGCCTAACTTTACAATTAGTTGAGCAGCAACTCCTCTTGTTTATTTTTCGTAGTAAATTTTGTTAAAGAAAAAAATAAAGGTTCGAGAAAACGCGTACAGGTTTCTCGGAAAAAATCTTCGCAGCTGAAAAAATAATTCCTCCTGATTCGTGGATGTGACCCCGGTACATCTTTCCAAGTGAATCGTTCAGTCTTCTCAACTAAGAAGAGGCTCCAAATATCATCTTACATGTTTAACCTTCTTATGAAATAAGGAATGTTTCTTCGGGCGAGAAAAAGACCACGTTCTCTGTGGTTATAAATCTGGGCTCAAAGAGACATTGTGAAAAACTACAGGCCGATGTCTGCTCTCTTGATAGATTCCAAAAAGTGTGAAAAAAATTGTTTTCCCCTATGAATTTCTATTTTATTATGCAAAAACATAGTTTTCTTTGGATGTCAGCTTATTTTTTTCTGGCAGTGACCGAAAGGACTTCGTGTTAAAATGTAACCAACTTGTCAAATTGAAATGTTGACCTCAATGAAATTGTAATAAAATTAACCCTGCAAAAACTGGCGAGCTTCTTTAGGCACTAGAACAAATTTTGTAATCGAAATATTTACTTTAGTTTTCTGCTATAGAAATTTAACTCGTGAATGAGTTTAAAATTCTAGGTGTATATTTTGTGCGTGTCATTTGAACTGGCGCATTCATAGGCTTTATAAATTAAATCTTTTACAATATATTTTTATTCCATTCTGCTGACGTCAAATTTGCGAAACCGCCGACGCAAGCATCGGGCAGTCTCCTGCAGCGTTGTCTAAACAGACCAATCAAATGCTCTCCTCGTTCATACGAGGTCACTTTTGTTGGCTTGAAAAATCAATAACATTGCCTACACTGAGCGGCTTGTCTTATCTAATTGGCTGACAAGAGGCGATGAGCACGCTCAAGTGGAGAGGGATTCAATGGGGCCGAGCCACTGCACTAAAAATCGATAACCGGATGAAAGAGGTGGTGCAGGCGTCTGCGATTGGTCCACTTTCCCTTACTTAGCCTGCGGTGGCTAGTCGAAAATCACGGTGACATGCAACGGAATATTACGAATGACGTTAAACGGATCCTCAGAAAAGAAGAGTTGGCAGAACGAGGCGTAAACGTGCCGAAAGTGCTTGAAAACGTTACACGGCCACGCAAGAAGTTTTATTATAGGCAGATAAACACATGCTCTCCGGCAGTTGCGTGTGGCCAGTACCCGAATGATCGGTGGTAGCAAGCTTTTATTTCTTTCGGAATGCGGCAGCCTGCCGCTATTCAGAAGAAAATTCAGTTTTGTTCGGCATAATAATGGCTCTTTAAAGGGACACTAAAGTGCAAAATAATTTCTTCTGCATCAGTAAATTACAGTTCTACAACACCAAAAACACCACTCTTACAACGATAAGACGTTTGGTAAGCCAGAAAAAGCGCAAGAACGAAATACTGGTGGCGACGCCTACTTAATTTCCAGCACGTGGGGGCTGTGACGTCTTGGATTTTGATGGCATCTTCTAGGACCTACTAATTATATATAGCGGGCACAGATTAACCACATTGTGTTCTAAAGGAACCAAATATTAAACATGGCAAGTTTCGGTAACCTTTATTCAGCCAACGCGGCCCAAATGCGAAAACATATTTTCGAATCCCTGACGTCACGCTGACGTACCGGCGCTGGAATTTCGGCGCGAATTTCAAATACTGATACTTAGACCTTCATTTTCTCATCTAATAATCAAACTATTTTTTTGAAATGACTGCCTGCAGGGTTCTCAAACAATGCTTCATTAGTCTAAACTGATTCATTGTTTCGCTTTAGTGTCCCTTTAACGCGTACACGTCACTTTCACGCGGTGAGTTTTCGCGGTTTTGTGACGTCGCGTGACAGGTAGGTGAAGTGGATGCAGGCTCAAAACTTTTGACTAATAGCCGAGGTCTAACGGCGAGAAGGCGTCGAATCTGAAATAACTATTTTTTTGTTCAGTCCAATCGTGCATAATCAATGTGTACGCGTCATATCAGATGGGGAGTTATTCCGGTTTTCATGACGTCGCGTAATAGACAGGTGAAGGGGGGTGGGGTGTTTCCAAAATCTTTTTGACCAATCGTGGAGGCCTGCTTGCAAAATTCCAAAAGAAAATTTTGGAATAGTTTAACGTTATAGCACCCCATGTAAACCGCAACAGCTCTAAGTTAATCACCTTTGTGGTGATGCTGTCTTCTTGCCATACAATGCCCACTGAAACTAAGATCCTGCTATATTTTCCCTTCTTTTTATTCTGTATAATTTCCTGGAATCTTGTTTGGTCTAGAACGACAAAGAAAAATATGAATAACGTTACGATTTTACAGAAAGCATTTCGGCGATATGTTGATCACGTTGAGCGTAAATCATCACCTAACTTAATTTCTGAATACAACCAGACCATGCCCAATCTCAAGCTCAACAAATCACCACAGATGGCGAAAAAATCGACCACAACGATGCTAATAAAACAACCAGAGTGCCTCCACTTCAAAATATTTCCTCGTTAGCACAATATCTTCCACTAGAGGCTCCATACTGAGCACCGTTTAACCAAAAAACTTTCTTCACCACTTATCGAAGCGTTTTGATATCATGACAGAGACCAGAAATTTATAATTATTATTTATGCATTGTACTCTCCAGTACTAACTCTGTTATTTTTTGTTATCGTAAAATAAATATAACGTTCAGCATCATGGACGGCCCTCGTTACCTCTGGCCTGGATTTTATTTTTTTTACTGTAACGTTTGCTTGTACAGAAGCCACGGATTCATTGCTTCATACGCTTGAGCTGGTTGCTTGCTTTGTGCTAAAACCTATTTACTGCGCTTCAATACTTCGTGTGAAGTGAACTGTTTGAGAGCATAGATGTAAGGCGGAAAGCTACGTTTGGGTCGTGATCCGTACGGAACAAGTCAGCATAGAAACGGGGAGCGGGCTTCCGCTGTCTCTAAGAAGTGCAATACCGGTGCGTTTAACATCCCTCCTTGAATCGTTATGCAATATCCTGATCTGTGCGGAATGAGTCCACATCGAAACGGGGAGCGGGCTTCTGCTGTGTCTAAGAAGGGCAATACCGGTGCGTTTAATATCCCTATCTGAATCGTTATGCAATATCCTGATCTGTGCGGAATGAATCCGCATCGAAACGGGGAGCGGGATTCTGCTGTGTCTAAGAACGCCAATACCGGTGCGTTAACATCCCTCTCTGAATCGTTATGTAATATTCGTCTCGTTAACGTTCAAGTGGCAACAATTCGACAAATTCGGCAGTCTGGACCCTCGGTTGCTCTCCCCGAAAAAAAACAGAAACATTAGTTGCGAATCATCGTCAGTGTTCGTCGTATTCTAATTCATGTCGTCCTACTTTTTTGCGCTGTTTGTTCCCATTAGGGACACTCCGTACAACAGTGGGTGTGAGATACGCCGCACACTTGAACCAGGCCATCGTTACAGAGACGAAATCAATCACGTCATAAGATATCGAAAGAGAGAGAGAGAAAGAGAGAGAGAAAGCCACATCGGACCGGACGTCACACTTTCCACCTGCACTAGGCGTGCCCATGGGCGACTGAGTAGCTTCGTGTCTTTTTTTGTGTGTGTGTCGGCCGGTAGCTTTTTTCGTCCCCAAAATCAAAGTGCCGTTCGGCAAATTGAAGGGAAATTACCGATTTCACTGTATGGTTTCACTGTGCTCATTTCACTGTAACAGTTGCACGCGTGATAAATCAACCATATTTCTTACTTGTTGGTTTCAAATGTTCTTTCTGTTCTGTTTGGCTCATTTTAGGGTATTTATATTTGCAGCAGTGAAGCGGTGCATTACGTTCGTGCAGTAAAAAAATGATCATTACTAGTAGCTTTGTGTTTCATACATTTGCTTGTCCATCTAGCAGTCTGATCACTTCTGGTGTATATTGTAAATGACAAGTATTGTAGTTAGGCCGACTTCTGTGTTATGGCCAGTAACACTATTTATTTAATTATCATGCTGCTTCGAGTACCCTAGGACAAACAGTTCACATTTGCATGTGTTCTGCCGTCGAGAACGATTACAATGTCGCTTAGCATCTTGCATTTGATATAACAAAATTGAGTGTCTTTTTGTAACTTCTGATGCAGTTAATATTTCTGTTCCAGGCGTACACTAAAGAGGTTGGCACCAATGTAAAGCAACACACAACCGGCAATAGAGAGAAGCTACTACCTGCTACAAGGTGATTGTGTGGATTTTGGCTGCTATTACAAGGTCCAAAGTGTATGATGTTTTAAAACCCTCCTTCCGGGGGGGGGGGGGGAGGCCTTCAAAAGTGACTGTTGAAGTTTGAAGACTGGTCGTGCTCTAGCATATTAGAGGCAGTATTGCGCAACATATCTCACAAGGTATATCGAAGAGAAACACGCACCACAGGATACTCCGTGGTGTGTGTTTCTGTTCCTTGTGTCTCGTCAAAATGTTGCGCAATCCAACCTTTAAAAAGACTGCTTTAAGTGGTGCCCTGGAAATCTACCATGTCCATTTGTCCATTACCATGTCCAAATGCGTGTATTTAGACGCATTTTTCATGTTTTTCCGTTTAATTCGTTGGTCATTATTCCCGTAGTCGTGCGGGTTTTATCGCTGACTGGGCCTTAGGCGTTTGAAGTGTGCGATGTTGTGGACAGATTGGTCGTTAGTGAAGTGTGGACGGTACTTTTTATGTCTGGTTTTTTTGTCCCCGTTGGCTTGGAAAAAGACTATACTAGATCAATTTCCTCCTGTGCTGATCCACGTGTGGTTCTTGCTTGCTCATTCGATAATATGTGCGAGATAACATTCCTGAATGGTCGATAGATTGCTGTTTTTTTACTTCTAAAGTTTTGTGCGTGACTCGGCGTGAATAACCTACATAAGGCAGGCTTGTTGCGAAAATAAACTTAGTTGTGAGTGGCGCCGGTCCTGTCGTTTGTGTTCTTCTTCCTGAGTCCTAGTCTTCTGCGCCTTGCCTTTACTACTTCAAGCATGAACCAACTAGTCCAAGCAAGAGTTTACTAAAATGCAGGGTATTCCGTGTCGTTGTGTTGGCGGCTGCAGCAGATGCCTGTGCCACCCGATTGCTTCACAATGCAAGTTGCCCTTCTTCAGTGGTGACGGTCGGTGCTGAAACGTGGGATCTGCTTGCGCTGCTGGTTGTATCTCGTTTCACGACCACCTCGCGCGATGACGAAGGTGAGCCACTTACGAGTTGGCTTCAATGGTTTCAGAGTATCGCGGCATGCAAATTTTGTTTTCGCTATTGTAAGAGCACGTGCACTGCTTGTCTACTGTCAATAAAGTCGCACGTACTGTTCACTCGCGTGTGGTTTGTTTGTATGGGCATGTCTGCAGAGGCTCTTTGGCCTCCTTGTGATCAGAACGCACCGCCTGTGAGGTAGTCAGAGCGTCGAGGCATGCTGCAAAGCTAGCACGGCTAGCACAGCGCGCTCCAGAGTACCCTACCGGTAAAAAGATACCATAATAGATTTCGATTTAAAAACATTCTCCTTCCGCTGCCTTTTTGCATAGCACCATCTGTGGTATTTCGTCGTATGTTCCTTGAACTTTCACTGCTTATTTTCGTGTCACTGCCGAAGGTAGTTTCCTTTCTCTAAAGTTGTTCTTTATTTTAAGGCATCCACTATGAGGACGCCAGCCGCATGGTGGCACAGCGGTCCACTTACCAATTATCAAGACATGGGGACCTTAAGAAACCTGTTAAGAACGTATTGCGCTCATCCATAGACCATTATTTCCCCCTTTGTAATATGCTGCTACTTGAGTGTGCTTTATTTATATAGTCCCATTCCATGCACTTTTTTGTAGTCACTATATTTTCTACGACAATGTTAGACGAATTATGTGCCTCTGTATGTTATATTTGCACATTCTTCTGAAATTTAATTTTCTTGTAAGCAGTGAATTGTTCCTGCTATCCTTAGATATATTTTTTTCTTTGAATCTAGTGAATCAAAGTGACGGATTTACTATATTTGTTGTGTTAATTAGTTGCTGATTGTGCGGCTTCTTCGGGTAATATATACGCTTAATTGTTAGGGTGTACTTGGATGTTATTTCGAATGCACTTAAATGGCTTTCTTGCTGTTAATAGTGCCGTTTACCTTGGCTAGCGCACGTTTGTCAAGCTACTGGTTGCACCTGTAGGCGAGGAATTCTCCCAGATGCTTGTGGAACATAAAGGTCGATTTCATTTCATATGATGTGAATGGGGCCAATTATTAGACATCTCGTAAACGCAGGGATTCCTCGTATGGTAAATACCCTAACCTCAGTGAAAATTTGCCAGAGGGCCAAGTTTCATGAAAGCGAAAACTGTTGTCTGCCTGACTGTAACTGAAAGCTGGAAAAAAAAAAGACCCTAAATGCCGTAACTTCATTTGCGATCCTAAAATGATCAATTTAATAACATTGTAATGACGCCTTTTTTTTCATCCCCGCTCTACGACTAGTAGTGAACTAGACGGCAAATGGCACGAGTTGTCACAAAAGACAAAAAAAAGAACGTTTTCAGTAGCGCTTATGGTATTAATATTGTTGCATGCATTGAAGACCAAAAATTTACGCTGCATGTCGCATCTCAGCTTAAAAGAAGGTCAGAGGCAGCGAAGTCACTATGCACTGAAGCACTGCGCTGGCGTCCACTCAGTCGTCCCCCCGTGCGTCCGATGGTTCATCAACAGCATATAGGCCACTGTAAATAGACACGTCTCAAGAAAGTTGGGTAAGAAGAAACAATGAGTTCACTTAATCTTTCGGCACTTTGCAGATGCTCTCTGCCCTTTTCAGGCAACCTGCTCACAGCACAAATGCAGGGAAGCATAGCGGTGGTCATGAGATTGATGAGAAACGTGCGTGAATTGCAGAGTTCTTATGATGTTCCAGGGGTGACAGTTGATTCACCATTTTCTCGTTCTCATTTTTTTTTTGCTTCGTAGTGCTCGGAAGATATCGGCTAAGATGAAACGTGCCTTGGCGTTGAACTTGACGAGTGCACAAGATTCGTTGATCAAGCAGTACGAGAAGTCAAGAATCGGCTGGTCGGGCTTAGAATCGTGCCTTCTCTATGCCGCCCTCAGGAGTCGATGTACAGGGACCAATACACGCAATTAAGCAGGATAAAAGACGTCGGGAATATGACGCGGCTGATCTTGTCCACGAGCATTGCCCTTTCACGGCACTCGCTGGCGATGGCCTCTGGTGGCTTGGGAAGCTTTGTACCATTCGGCAGGGCGGAATTTTCCTGCAATGGTAAGAAAAGGAGGCGACTGGAACGGAGGCAAATTAAGAAGCAATGATCTAAAATTTTTACGCAATCGCTAACGTGCTATGCGTAATTCTGAATATTTGCCCTACCCTACCGAATCAATGGCATACTTAGTTCAAGAATGATGTCTGAGAGCTATTTGTTCTCCATCAAAAAAAAGAAAACATATGGACAGGAATCGAGGACAATACAGCAAAGTAGGCACAACACGGCTTATAAAATTTGTAGAAGCAAACAAAGGATTTTCTTCGAGCGCATTGTTTCCCCGAGCTACCGTGAAACACAAGGTTAAGGAAGACTCAATCGTATCGCAGACGAATTCATTGAGGTTTTTCTTTCAAAAAGAAGCAATAACTCATGTCTTTACAATAGAAATAAAGCGGAATTTTGTACCCATAACAGCATTTCTTCCACTTTCTGTATAAAAGAAAGACGCTCAGTACATCGTTCGGCTGTGTGCAAGAAAGGCCCCCCCCCCCCCCTTTCAATAAAATTGGTATTTTAGCGCTATAACCTTTTGCAATTCAAGCGGCTAAGAGGGGACAGAATTGACTCGCATCTAGAGCGGTAATGTGAGCATAACATTTCTGGTGGCTTTGACGCACTGGATGATGCATGCCTTCCACCTACAAACAAGCTTTCTTCACAGTTCCCCCAGAAGCTGCAACGCACACTGGGAAGGCCTCCTTTCACTGGTAAGAAATGATTTGTTTGATTTTTTTTCTGCTTTCGCAGATGGAATCCCACATAGGCATGTAGTTTCATAATTTTAATCAAGCTATCACAGGCAGTCAAAAAAATTGTAGTGATATTTGTTAAATTTGTCCGGATAAATAATGTTCATTTCGTCCGTCTTTGCAACACACAGCTTCCCTATTCTCCTGAGTTTACCTGTTGGGGGAAAAAAGACGTCCCCAAACGTAATTTTCTGTTCGGAGGAGTTTCCAAAACAAACATTTTGCGGGTTACATGCGCGGAGGTGCACGGGGTTCATCTGTATTTTTTATTTGATTAGTGTCTTTGCTAATGGCCTACCTGCTATTTTCAGATATTCGTTACTGCACATGAGGATTCCCAAGATTCCCAAGAGCTTCAGTGCGTCCACAGATATACTGCAGAAGTCAAGAGCAATCAGTAATATGCTTTAAAGACTCTGCGCAGGGAAGTAAGAAGCAGTTGTAACTGAAATCTGTGAGCATATACTTCTCCAGTTTGGATAAAAAAAAAACAATGGCTATGTTGCACTTGTGTCTTTGACGCAAGTGTAAGGATTGTTAATAAAGGCTAGAATTGTAGTTTCTCGGGGAGTTGAGAGGTTCAAGCAATTGGCCTCCAGTATGGAGCAAAAGCTAATGGCGCTAAACCTTCACCCACCACCAAGACCGATATACAGAAGCACGTGCTGTAGAGAATAAACCGCGCATGGCAGAGAAGTCGCATTGATAAATAAACAGTTCTTAAACTCAAGAAGCATAAGAAATTGTAGCTGAATAGCAATGATACTTATTTTATAAAACGGGCTTCGTTACGAGAACATGACATTACGAGAACATGACACTACGAGAACATGAAATTACGCCAGCGAATGCACCACTCATAATTTTGCGTATTGTTTATTGGCTTGCACAATAATCGCACCTTTCTTGGAGTTTCCATATATTACAAAAAAAAGGAAACATACAAATTGTTCCCGAATACACTTCAGCTAAGCAAAGCTTTCAGTTAGAGCATCCTTTGTTTAAAAAATTTTATTACTTTCGTAAATATGTAACTAAGAGCATATACGGGTCCCAAAGGACTTATTCTTAATGGAAGCTCTGCTCCGCGGGAATGGTTCAAACAAGGTAATGTGTAAATGTATGCAGTACAATGTAAACTGCATTCCTATAACTTTTGAAGTTTTACATGTGTGCAAAATTCGGGAGTCTTCCAATCATGAATAATTTTTGTTCAAAGGGAGTACTCTAGGCATAACATTAGTCCCAGTAGGGGAAGTTCAACTCACGCGTTGAAATTCAGATTTTCTCATAGAAGTTTGTTTGAGACCGCGAATAAAGCTGATCCGTTGAAATCCTTGTTGCTGAGCAGGCACTATCAAAGCATCTACTAATAGATTGACTAAAGGACAAGCAAGTTCGGTCACTGCACGAGCCAATGTCATGCCCCACTTTGTAGACCTCTCCTCACATTCTACGCTTTCTGGCACTGAATGCGCTAAAAGCTCTGTGAATTCCAAAAAAAGCGACAACACAAAGGCTTCCGCGTGACGTCGTACACTCTTAGACAAAGGTACACCCTTTTGGGTGCATATCTGCCACACACAACAATAATCAGCATATGGCTTTCTTGCGTTTCCTTTCTTGAGAACGCCGCGCCCGCTACTTTCCTGTCGGGAATGCTATGCCATGCTATAACGCGCGTGCCGTTCGCTACTGGGAAGTACCGTGTTCGCGGCGTTAAAGATAGGAAATGCGGACAAGACTGCTGGCGATTATTGTTGTGGCAAGATACAACCCAAAGGGTGTAATTTCGTTTTAGAGTGTAAATTAGGCGTGCAGCAACTTACAGCTATTCGTGGCGAGACTACCACAGCTCTGATGCTTCTCCGGCGACCGTCGTCGTCCGGTTGGGCTTCACCCATCAGTATGTTCACAAGCGCGTACTCCATGAGCGAGGCGAACACGAACACGGTGCACGAAGACATGAAGATATCGATGGCCTTTATGTAGGACACGGGTGGAAGAGATTTCTGCGACTGGGCGTGCTGCGTTGAAAGAGTCAGCAGGCTGGTGACACAGAGGGTCACCCTGGCGGGCACGGCCTCGGGCTTGATCCAGAAGGAGATCCAAGACATGATAACGATCAGGCATGTCGGTATGTACGTGTGGAACATGTAGTAGCCCAACCGCCGCTTGAGCGTGAACACGAGCTGGATGCAGGTGAAGTTGCCTGTCAGAAAAGGAGGCACCATTCTAGCGTCGAGATATGAAGCGATAGATAATTGGTCATAAAGGTCTGCCTATTTCATACTAACACGCACTGATATGTTCAAGGACCCATAATAAAAATAAAACACGTTGCAAATAACTAGCTATAATGAACACGCAAGAAAAGTTGTCTATTTGATGAAGAAATACGAAGGGTAACTTTTATTCGAACCCGCCGTGGTTGCTCAGTGGCTATGGTGTTGGGCTGCTGAGCACGAGGTCGCGGGATCGAATCCCGGCCACGGCGGCCGCATTTCGATGGGGGCGAAATGCGAAAACACCCGTGTGCTTAGATTTAGGTGCACGTTAAAGAACCCCAGGTGGTCAAAATTTCCGGAGTCCTCCACTACGGCGTGCCTCATAATCAGAAAGTGGTTTTGGCACGTAAAACCCCAAATATTATTATTAAGTTTTATTCGATGACTCCTAAAAATTACGTTTCGAAAGAATTTATGGGTTCCGATCATGCAGGCTGCGTTGCTAGGTATTTTGTTTGTGAACACGCAGCCGCACTCTTGATGTCAGCCTACGCTGTAAAAAAAAAAACGGCCATAGAAGCCTCCCGAACAGCCTCACTGCAATACGTTTCTAAGCAAGACTGTTCGTAAAAGAAATCACGTAGCGATGTTCGAAATATGATTAGCGAAGGCAGTGAGCCAATACCAAAAAGCCGCTACGCACTAAATGCCATGTCAATGCAGCAAGGAGCAGCAATGTTCTTTTCCGTCGTACCACATTTATTCCTGTGGCTTCCATGGTTAAACGACTATTCCATTTTTGTGTGTTTGGTTGATGTGCGACACAGTGAAGTTAGGAATGGTGCAAACTACAAATAAATCGGCCTGTGCTCCGTTGACTTCACGAAGATGTGATCAGCTTTTTCTTTCCTTCCGGGTGTCCTTGACGTACTTGAATGTACGTCACTTTTACAATGTCACAATGTATAGCACTTTTTTTTCCTTCCGGATGTCCTTGACGTACTTCAATGTATCGCGAAAAATGTAAAAGAATGACAGGAAATAATGCAAATTGCGTTACGGCAATATTATCGGTGAAGTCGGAAAGGAGGGAGCAAGAAGGAGACTATAAACCAGTTATAAAAATTGTAAAGCATGCCATTTGAGGAACGGTCCTTTCTGGTGAAATATATTTGATGAAACAAGACATCGGCACTATCAGTATCACTCACACGGCAAGTTTAATGCGAAACGTTTTCGTGCACCGCTTATGGAACTGGCACCACATACATGTCGGGGCATTACTTCGCACCGTTGATAATGTTACAAATGAGCTCCTTAACTCCTGCTAGAATCCTGGATGAACGTCGGACGCGACTTCGCGGATGCTAACGTTCCTTCTTCCCCTTTCTTATTTTTTTGAACATTGACGCGCGCGTGCTTTGTGTCGTTCCAGCAGCACATATATTTCTGTCGATGCAAGTGAATGAATTTCCAGCGGACAGTGTCAGGGCAGAACGATTCCGTTGTTCTCGCTGTAACCCTGCGTTCTTGAGTCTGTGCGAGAAATGCTTCTTTTTGAAGCTGCCATTTGAGCTTGAGCAGCTTCATTTATTACAACTAATGCTTCTTCTTGTACTGTTCTTTTACCGTCGCAAAAAAAAATGGCGCCGCTTCGGCGCGGGCTGGCGCACATACCTGTGGAGTAGACCTGCGTGCAGTCTCCCATGGTGGTGGAGACAAGGTTGTGCTGGGGCAGCTCGATCGAGTCGTCCACCACGAGAGGCACGTCCTCTTCCCACGCGAACACCAGGTCATCCGTCGTGTACGAGACTGCGGGAGGCAATACACACGGACGACTAAACGATCCCGCAGGAAATGAGTGCCGCGTGTGTCGAGTCCCCCGAAAAGGAACGCATCCCAGAGCAATGGAATACTGAAATCAAGATAGCTTGTCCGGCTTCGCGTATAAATTTAGGCATCTATTAGTGATCGTATTGGAGGATAGTTTGCATTATTATAATGCAAGGCGGTTATTTTCTGTATTCAGTCAAGAATGGACGCTTGATGATGATGTATGGCGTTTTATGGCGCAAGGGCCAGGTATGGCCAAAGAGCGCCATGTCTGTGGTAATGAGTTTGCTGTGTAATTATGACTACTGCGAAATTGGTGTGACGTGGCTGTAAAGGGGCCTTAAAATATACGCTCTAAAGTGCGTAAAATCTGTATAATAAAATTATGGTGATGACGTATCACTTGTATTATGAGCATTTAGATGCATATAAAAAGAATGATACGATAGGTAAAATATATCAGATTATAAGAAATGCTGGAGCACTACTACCTCGTCAGAGCCCTTGAAGCACAAGGGCCTGGAGGCATGTGCTATTCAAAACAATTATCGCAGCGGCATCCTCTGGAGCGAGGATGCTCTACGAATTTAATGGGCTTATAACGTGTAGAACTACATCCTTTAAGAAGTCGAGGACTGCTTTGGTGTTAAAAAGCGGTTCCTTACCAAGAAACATAGCCGGGTGTAGAGGGATGTAATTACGGTACGCAAGCGGAAAATGTTTCATTCTTTCAGGTTCGGCTTTCCGACACTCCAAGAGGACATGGAGGACGGTCAGCCTCTAACCGCATCTACCACAGGTTGGAGGTTCACTTCCAGTAAGTAGAAAATGATGGGTCCCAAATGTGTGTCCTATTCTGAGGCGACAGAATAGGACATCTGTTCGCCGAGATTTTGTTGGGGAGTGCAAAAACCTAACTGAGGCTTTATAACATGCAGTTTGTTATTTGTTTGCGCGTCCCACGTGCACTGCCAGTAATATCGCAGTTTATTTCGCAAGAAAGGCCTCAGGTCTGTGACAGGCACATCAGCGGTAGGGTCAACAGCTTGCGATGTGATTGACGTGGCCATCTCGTCCGCAAGAACGTTACCTTCGATTCTCCTATGGCCAGGGACCCAGCATATTATGATATTTTGGTTAGATGAGTACGCTTTACATAATACCGAATACAGTTCATTGAATACGGGATTTTTATGTTTGTAGAGTGACATTAAGGCCTTCACGACGCTTAGAGAGTCTGTATAGATCGCTGCTTTTGAAAGTTTTGATCTTCTTATATGCTTCACGACAGAGAGTAATGCGTAGGCCGCGGGCGAAATATGCTTGTTTCCGGATGTAGTACATCGGATGCCGAAAAGGATGGGCCGACGGCTGCATAGGATACCCCGGCATATGACTTCGAAGCGTCTGTGTAGAACTCTGCCCAGGAGTGTTTGTACTGAAGTTCTAGGAAATGCATTCTGATTTCGGGCTCAGGAGCGTGCTTTGTAACTTTTATAGAGGATATGTCACATTGTATCACCTGCCACTGCCAAGGAGGTAAGAGCTTGATTATGTGCATTAAGCGATGCTCGAGGAGTGGGACATGCATTTCATTGCTAATTCACACGCAGCGAAAAAGGCTGTCTTATGGAGGGACGATTACGGAAAAGTGTAGCGCACGTCATATCGGTAACAGTATCAAAACATGGATGTTCAGGATTAGAGCGTCCTTTAAGGAAATATGTAACGCTGATGTATGATCTCTGTAGGTGGAGAGACCATTCATTGGATTCGGCATATAAGCTTTCAATCGGGCTTGTTCTGAAAGCGCTTGTGGCTAAGCGGATACCTAGATGGTGAACAGCGTCTAGCATCTTTAGCGCGGTCGGGGCGGCAGAGTTATATACCACGGCACCATAATCTAATCGTGACCGAATGAGGCTCTTATAGAGATTCATTAGGCTCTTCCTGTCACTACCCCACGTAGTCTGGGATAGAAGTTTCATTAGGTTCATTGTTTTCAGACACTTTTCTTTAAGACGTTTAATGTGGGGGACGAATGTGAGTCTATTCTCAAGTATAACACCTAGAAATTTGTGCTCTTTGTTTACAGGTATCTCTTGTCCACACAGTTCTAAGCAAGGATCCGGAACCAGGCCTCTCCTTCTTGCAAACAAAACACAAGAACACTTATGAGGAATGATTTTAAATCCATTTTTCTCTGCCCACCCTCACACCTTGTTCAAACCACGCTGTACCTGTCTCTCGCACACTGCGAGGTTACAGGATTTGAAACATATTTGGATGTCGTCCACATAGACGGAATACAAGATGGCCGGTGGTAAGGAAGCACGAAGTGTTGTCATCTTAACAATAAAGAGTGTGCAACTGAGCACGCCACCCTGGGGTACACCAGTTTCTTGTGTAAAAGGACGTGACAGGACATTGCCTACTTTCACCCGGAAGGTACGACTGGACAAATAGTTTTCTATTAGGATTAGCATATTACCATGAATGCCCATTTCCGATAAGTCTCGCAAGATCCCGTATCGCCACGCTGTGTCATACGCCTTTTCCATATCGAGAAATATCGATAAGAAGAACTGTTTATGTATAAGTGCGTCCCGGATATTTCCTTCAATACCTACAAGATGATCGGTTGTGGAGCGCCCTTCTCGGAAACCACACTGATAGGGATCAAGCATTTTGTTCTGTTCAAGGAAATGGATGAGTCGCCAATTTATCATTTTTTCAAATGCCTTACACATGCAACTTGTGAGGGCTATCGGGCGGTAGCTTGCCACTGAGGAGGGATCTTTGCCTTGTTTTAAAAGAGTGACCACAATGGCTTCTTTCCATGTGGTCGGAAGGTACCCTGCGTCCCAGATAGTGTTGAAAAGTGTAAGTAGTGGAAGTTGCCTGTCATTGTGTAAGTTTTTCAGCATTTCATACATGATTCTGTCAGATCCAGGTGCAGAGCTCTTGCATGCGCTCAAGGCAGCTCTCAACTCTGCAATACTAAAGGGGCGGTTGAACGATTCATTCTGCCGACAATTTCTTATGAGTGGCTTGCATTCTTCTATTTGTTTATATTTGAGAAAGGGTTTTAATAGCTGTTGGAACTTGACACGCTCTGAAAGTGCTCCCCAAGTGAGTCTGCTTGTTCAAGCAGGGTATCTATCGCATTGAGTGTTTACCAGGGGGAGTGAATAAGTTTGTCGTCCTTTTATCCTGTTAACCCTCTTCCAGACTTTCTCCTCCTCTGTATAAGAGTTGGCACCCGATAAAAACTTCTGCCAACTCTCTCTTCTGGCCTGTCGGCACGTTCTCCTTCCTTCGGATTTTGCTTTTTTAAAGTTAATAAGATTCTCCGCAGTGGGAGAGGCGAGTAGCAACCCCCACGCTTTGTTTTGTTTCTTACGGGCGGTCCTACATTCGTCGTTCCACCACGGGACGCGCCGTTTGCATGCGAAACCACTTACTTCAGATATGCATTTAGATGCGGCATCTATAATGAAGGCTGTAAAATACTGAACGGCAGCATCAATTCCTAAAGAGGACATGTCCTTCCATGAGATCCTGGTGAGAGTTCAGAATTTCTCCCAGTCGGCTGTATTGATTTTCCACCTAGGAGCCTCTGGTAGACATTAGTTTTCTTTATATGTTCTTAGTAGTATTGGGAAGTGGTCGCTCCCGTAAGGATTGTCGTTAACTTCCCATTCAAGTTAAGTTCAGACAGTAGTGACGGGGAGACTAGGCTAAGATCTATTGAAGAAAATGTTCTGTTTGCAAGAGAATAGTATGTCACTTCCTTCTTATTCAGAAGACAAGTACCAGAAGAGAAAAGGAACTGTTCAACAAGACGTCCTCGCGCATCTATACGAGGGTCGCCCCACAGGTAGTTGTGTGCATTGAAGTCGCCAAGAACAACATAAGGTTCTGGCAATTCCTCTATAAAGGATTGAAATTCATGTTTAGTTAATTTGTAATGTGGGATTATATAAAGCGAGCAAATAGTGATGAGTTTGTTTAGCAGAACAACTCGCACCGCCACTGCTTCAAGGGGCGTTCGTAGCTGTAAAGGTTGACATGGTATACTTTTATGAGTGAGAATCGCAACACCAGCCGATGATGCGACGGCATCATCGCGATCTTTGCGAAACGTAACATACGTACGGAGAAAGTTTGTGTGTCTGGATTTTAAGTGTGTTTCCTGTAAACACAGCACTTTTGGATTATGTTTGTGGATGAGTTCTTGCAAATCATCAAGGTTTCTAAGACCTCTGATGTTCCGTTGAATAATTTGTGTATCCATATTTAATGTAAATAAGTGCTGTGTGTACGGAAAGGGAGGTGATGCCTTAGGTTACAGAGCTCTTTCGAGGCCCTGTAACGGGGGTTCTGCCCTTTCTGGAGCATTCGAGGGAGCCTCGCCGCTCCTTAGGCGCTTGGTGTGCCTTGAGAATAGGTGTAGTGTCCATTGCCTCTTGTGAGGCGCCGGACACGTGCTCTTGCGAGCGAGATGTTTCCCGGGAGAGTCCCGCCTTGGAGGGCAAGACCCCTGCGCCCACCAGCCCGGAGGTCGATGCGGCTCCCTGGGGGATTTGGCTGCGCCGGCCGTCGCCAGCGCTGGAAGGGACCTGGGAGGTTGAGGCAGACTCGGCTGCGCCCACCTTAGGGGTCGATGGTCCCCTCTCCTTGGTTGACGGAGGAGCGCTAGCTGCAACCGCCGCGGGGGCAGATGGCGTAACTGCCCACTCACGGCTTGTGGGTCGGACAGCCGCCGGAGGCTGTTGTGACGCTGCCCCCTGACGCGCCACTTCGGCAAAGCTTTTCTTTGGCAGGTATGCTACCCGCCTTCGTGCCTCTTTGAACGATATATTCTATTTTACTTTTATAGTTACAATTTCTTTTTCCTTCTTCCATGAGGTACACGACCGCGAGTACGCGGCGTGATCCCCGTCCCAGTTTACACAGTGGAGAGAGTTATTACATGCTTCAGTGGCGTGTTCAAGGGCACTACATTTCGCACATGTTTGGCGGCCTCGGCAGCTCTGCGAGCTGTGGCCGAAACGCTGGCATTTGAAACACCTTAGGGGATTCGGCACATATGGTCTGACACGGAGCTTCATGTACCCGACCTCTACAGACTCGGGCAGAATACTTAAACCGAATGTTAGTATTAGGTGCTTCGTTTGAATTTTTTTACCATCCCTTCTCATCTTAATTCTTCTGACATTGACAACGTTCTGCTCACTGAAGCCCTCCAAGAGCTCAGCCTCTGTCAGCTGGAGCAAATCGTCATCAGACACAACGCCGCGGGTGGTGTTCTGAGTGCGGTGAGGAGTTACTGTCAATGGAGCATCCCCAAATGACACTAGACTGGGCAACCTTTAGTATTGTTTCTGATCATGCAGTTCTAACAGGAGATCACCACTTGCCAGCCTTGATACCTTGTAACCATAAACGAGGTGGTTACCACCAGACAGCTGGCATATATTTATGGCGATAGTATTTATAAGGCCGGTATTGGTGTATTTACGCCGTAACCGTCACGCTATGTCGGTATCAACGGCGTATGATCTGGAAGCGCGCGGAGGACTGAGGCTGACTTCGGACCGGCTTTCATGCTTCGTTAGCCACTTCGGACTTCACCACTGGCACCTGTCGGAGACAGACTTCTGAGATGTCGAGCAAGCGTCGCCTAAGCGTCGCATTGTCGTTGATGAAGCCGGTTGAGCGCTCGCCGGCGTCGGTGCCGAATATTAGTCAGAAATTTATTCCTTGTGGTAGGAACCTCTTTCTCCCACTTAAGGCGGAGCACCTCCTGACAGTTGGACGTTCAGGTCACGCGCTCTAGAGCCCGCGCCGTACCCGCCATGGGTACAAGTATTGCACAGCTAAAAACGAGAATCACTCTGGAAGCTCTACCAGCTGCTAAGAAATACTAGCCAATAGCGGCAGTGGGCGTATCACTAGCCACGTTAGCCGACCAAGGGGAAACAGCCCTGATGAAACAAAAGCTTTTATAAATTTGGCCCCAGGTACACAACAAAATTATTTGTTCACCGATCCAAATGCTGGGTAAAATTCCAGTGGAATATGTTATTGCCATTTTTTCCTATTGCACAATGAAAGAAAATACTCCACTCACTGCTCTCAATCTTGAGCGTGCAGACTTGGGTGTCGTGGGGATAGGTCTCGAACTTCATGGCGCACGACAGCAGAAGGGTTAGCCTAATAAAGAAAGATATAAAAAAGTTGTTTTACGGTGATCAGGAGACAGCATGCACCACTGACTAGGTTGAATTTTTTTTTCAGCCGTCGCCAAGAAAGTGAACTTGCAAAAAGCGGAATTCGAATTCGTTGCTCAGCGATAGGTCGCGGGTTCCATTCGAAGCCGCCAAACACACATGTCTAAGAGTGAAAAATGTGAAAACTGCCCCTGTACTTAGATGTAGGCGTACGTTAAAAAACAATGTCTACAAAATCAACCGAAGCCCTCCATGACAGTGTCCCTCAAATCCACTGTGCATATTCGGGAAGTTAAAGTCCACATTAAATTTTTTTTACTTTGAACTCACAAGTGGGAAGCCGACGTACTGTACGAAATTTGTTTACTTATTTGTTATTTTTGTTTATTTTATTTTTATTTGAATACTGCAGCCAACAATGGAGCTATAGCAGGAACGTAGGGGTAGAAGTGGATGAAGTACAAAAACTGGTAACAAGCCGATTCAGTGAGCCTGAACACAGGACTTGACATGTAGGTGAACATAAGAGAATATTGGGAACAGCGAAATTAACATGCAGCAGGTCCCGTGATAACCTACTGTCATCGACATAACTACTTCAGTAGACGTCTATGCGTTAGAACCTGCTTGTCAGAAAAAACTAACACATTTTGTCTCAATAGTTAGGGAATACCTGTTGCCTGCCCCTATAATATTACCCTCTTCCGCCCTACAGAAAAAATTTTGCTTCGCAGTAGATTATCCGCATTCAGCTGCTTCTTTACACCCTCCACTCACCACTTCTCTGTCTATTGTATCTCAGCACAATTGTGCCGGCGGAAAGGACAAAGCTCGTTTGAGATCTTAAGATAGATAACTTGTTGCTTTAAATTGAAATTTGAGCATTATAAGTATTTATTTTGAACATTGGCAGGAAAACATCGAAGGAAATAGACTACCAAGAACTTTCTTTGAACTGTGATGTGTAAAATTGATATATATATATATATATATATATGATTGTAGAGAGATTATACACAACGCAATGTTATCAGAACACTCGTGTGGAAAAAGTGACACAAAAATCTGATGAATCTCTTTCTCTCTCTGATGAACAATCATGCATTTATCTCACTGGCCGCGGTGTAACAAAGGCAACCACGTAAGCTAATAGCTCCCTTGAAACTTATGGCAGCCCTTACGAACTAAATAATACTACCATTATTTGAAACCAAATGTGACTGAAATTTGTATACATAAAAAATGTAGCGTCGTGCACGCCTAGAAGGTAAATTTGAAATAATAATTGTAAATGCATTTGGCTCTCTTGTGTGTAATAATTGGCACATTGCGTGACGTAGCCAAAACATTACTTGTATGTCAAGTGTAAACGGCGGTGAGCTGAAATAACTCTACGTTCATTGAGAAAACATCACGGCTCACTGAAACGTATGTCACAAGCGCAAATTTAGAATACCACGAAAAGAAAATATTTGGTCCACATGGCCACATCAGTTCTGCGCAAGCCACAAGGTGGAGTAATATTCAAGAAACAAAAATTGGAGGACGCTTAAGCTTCGCCTTCAAGAGTGGAACGCGACAGCGTTCCCGTCGACCCGCCAAGGTGTGTATGACAATGGGCTACGGCGCAGCGACTACGCGCCCCGCATCGGACGCGGTGAGCGTCGAGCAACGCAGCGTTCGGCGCGACAACGAAATGTGCGCCTGAGCAAGCGACGCACGCCTGAGCTTTAGAAACAGCTCGTTTCTAAGGCAACACCGCGTTCACTAGAGGCGCTTTTGTACCACTTTGAAGCATCGAACTCGTGGCTCAGTGGTAACGTCTCCGTCTCACACTCCGGAGACCCTGGTTCGATTCCCACCCAGCCCATCTTGGAAGTTGCTTTTTATTTATGAAGTGCCTGCCGTGATTTATCGCTCACGGCCAACGCCGCGGACGCCGACGCCGACACCGACGCCGACGACACCGGCTTTTCTGCGACACGAGCTCCTTAACGCTATCGCGTTAAAAGGCTGACGCCTATGCGTCAGTAACCTGAAGCTACAAAAAAAAACCCATCGGTTTCTTCAAAATCTGCAGTTGTCACTGTCTACTCTAAATTAGGGAGCCACTATGAAAAGCGCGGACAAATACTGTCTTACAATGACTATTATTTTTTAAATAATTTTTTGATGCACTGAAGAAAAATATATATTCTTGGTTGTTTGTGTTTCCCTTTTTCCTTTTATTCAACTCAAGATGTAGCTGATGAAGGCATCTCGACTTCTGAACATGTACTAGCATTGTCTTGCCTTTTTTACCTTACTCAACTGTGTGTGTTGTTCTGAGCCACCCAGATATGGTGAACGCTTCAGCGCTTAAATACGCATGCTTGAACAATACATCGTCGCCAATGTGAGCTACAGTAGATTTATGATCAAGTTTCATGAGCGCGCAGGTTATGCTGTGGCATGCAGTGAGTAAAGTGTATAAAATGCTCTTTAACTTTAGCGTTACTAAAGGATGGTCATGAGAGACTCCCTGACAAGAAGCATTGCGACGTCGAGAGAGAGGCAGTGTAGGTTTAACAGAATTTATCACGAAATAGCCTTTTCGCTCTCCTCCCAATTAAAATTGCCCGTTACAGTGCCGCACACCAAGCGCGTGTACACCCTTGAACAAAAGTACACGGACTAGGAAATTGCGCGATAATGCGGATTGTTTTTCCTCTGCCTGAATGCAAATTGAAATTGAGGACTGCAGTCGAAAACATGGCATTGCGAACTTTCCAGTGTACTCGTCAATTTCACTTTATGCATTATCATCCCGAAGAAATCTTGTTTTTTCGGAGACCCTGTCGTCTGCATACTTTTGGTCATGGGTGTACGTCCTGCAGGCATGAGTTCAACGCGAATAAATGAGTGGAACGTGGTGCGCCTTTCTCAGTTCATCTGCATTCATTAGGGCGGTCGAAAGATAGGTCTAAATAGGGGCCTAGAATTTCAATATATTTTGAAAACGGCTTGAGAAAAGCCATTGTACGTCAGACTACGCAGAAATTATAAATAACGTGAATTTTCATGAGGGTCTGGTTGTTCGCGGGTCACGTTGTGATAGTGGCGCACCTTTCAGACAATCAAACCGTCCGTAGCCGCGGAAACCACTTATGTAGAGTGGCAAATTTTGAGAGCCAGATGTCACTTACTTGACCATGTAGAGGATGCGCCTGTCGGAGTAGAGCCAAATGTAGTGGTTCGGAATGGTCATCTCCTGGAACGTGACCCGCTTGGCGTTCTTGAAGAAAGAATCTGGCCGCCACATGCGCTGGAGCCAGCTCACAGGCAACAGGCGGTACTTGGACGTCATGTTGCGCGGAAGACGCAGCCGGTAGTCGTGCCAAGTTTGTGACATGAATATGTCCGCGACGTAAGTCTGCGAAATATTTCACGCTACGTTGCGTTGTGTGCACCGTGGGAATACTTAACATTTCTTGATCTCGCGCACGGAAGTGCGAGCAGTGAAGAAGAATGGCGTTCACAGCAAGATGAGACGTGAAATGAACTCAAGCGGTAGAAGAATAGCTGTCATTGGTAGCCAACGTTTCGGCAAGGAGTTATATGCAAGACAAATCCTGAGAAAGACACGTACTTTTGTCGAAATTGACCAGATAAATTGGGGAACCATACTTGCCTAATGGTGAAAGGGAGTAGAAGGAGACAGGTTTCCTCAGCCAGTGTGTCGATTACGTGACTTGCCAAGAAAAAGCTATAAATAATATATGTTCCTGACAAATTAAAAATATGTATGACAAACACGTACGTTCACTAATTGCCAGTGCCAGTAAGATAATCTTTTAAAAAGGCTGCTAATGACACAAATTATTTCTAGCAAGCTCACGGCATGATTGAGGTGCTTAAGTAACAGCGCATGTTTTCGTTGTGAATGCATCACACTGGAATCAGAAATGGTTGCACAAAAAGGGCGTTACTATTTCATTGCCTCTGGAAGGAAAGATAACAATGGATACATTTTTTTCTCTACAAATTTGGTAGCTTTTTGTGAACAGATGAAATAAATCAGTTTTCAGTATAGCGGGCAAGTGATTTATTGCTACACCTAAAAACTAGCTAGGTGGTCACGCGACAAGGCGCTATGAACATTGGTGTTTTTTTAAGTTGGTGTTTAATATTTATGGAGAAAGAATCATAGGTTTGTCGTTAGGAAAGCGAAAAGAGCGGTGTGGACTGAAGAGAAAATGCGGGCACACAATATCGCAGGCGAAATTAAAAAGAAGTAATAGATAAGAGGTCGCCATGTAATTCGTAGCATGGATCGCTGGTGGTCAGTTAGAGGTAATGAATGGGTGCCAGAATATGAGAGTTACAGTCTTGGATTGCAATGAACGCGGTGTGGTGAGGAATTAAAGAAATTTGAAGGCATAAGGTGCTGTCAGTTGACACAAGACAAGGGTGATTCGAGATCGCCGAGAGAGGTGTTCGTCCAGAAGTGGCCGCAAGTGGTGTGATAATGATAATGAATAGTGCAGTGACAACAAAGAAATTATTCTCTTACCATTGATCCTTCGTCGATGGAGTCTAAGCTGAGCACAGTGACGTGGAAGCTCACGACGGTAGGCTTGCCTTGGCAAAGAAAGAGACGCGAGAAATTCCAAGCATTTGCTGTCGAATCACGAATGCATTCTCCATAAGAGTGCGTCAAATTTTGATTGAAACAGCCCGTCACAAAACACCCACTGAGGGCATGAATGCGCGTGAACAGTACAGTATTTAGAAAATAGCGTATTGGTTAAGGCGAAAGTTATTCGCCATCTTAATTCAAGTTCAGCGTATATATAACGCTCGGCACTGCGGCGACAATAAAATTTGCTTCTTTCTTTTTCAATAGAGAGAGTGGACATATGTTGTACTATAAGTGTTGTAGCTTAAACCATAACTTGCAATTCGTTCTGACGCATCGCTCTTCCTAGAACTTCTGAAGCTGACGAAGGCGAAAGGCTATATCAAATTTATTAAATTATGCATGTAATACCCATACAGTAACCTGAGTTTACAAACAGCAAACCATTCGGAAAAGTTCACAAAATTCTTGGTAACCTAAAAATTTTCCTGGAAAAATCACGCACATTTCTTTATTCTACCACCCCTCAACGCGGCCGCCACAACAGCGAAGCAAACACGTGAACACATATCGTTTTCATATTTAATGTCTTATCCACAATAGCCCTTTCGTCGAAGACTTCCAGAAGCGCTACAAGCAATGCAGTTTATTGTTTATTTTTGTAACTGCAAAAAAAAAAATCTAAGCCATGACGAGCAATTAAGCGACGTCATCAAAATACACCTTACTTCTGGATTTCAGAGCGATTGTACCGGGAATCGGAAATTTTTATTTGCCTGGTCCTCCGATGATCAACTCATTTATAGCCAAATCATAGGCTTCTATATTATTCGATTGCATCTTAAGAGTTAACTATGGAATACCTCGATTCGTAATAAAATAGGTGGTGTCTACTTCTATCCGCGAAAAGAGACATATAAATTGCAAATTGACTTGTCGCGGGCCTGCAGCTACTGGTGTGTTTCTGTTTACAGCATAGCGCATGTAACACAATCAGCAGTTTTGCAGAATCACACTTGCAAAAAGTTGGTGACATTGAGAAAACTATCGCATCACTTTGTCATATTGCGAATAAACGATTCACAGCACGGCTAGTGGGACAAATTCCAGGCATCTTGCATTGCAATGAATCAGCCTGAAAGGGTTAAGCTCTGACCTCTGTGCCCCTTCCTTGGCACCGTTAAGGAAACACGTTGTTTCAATGATGCGTATCAACCATCATCATCATCTTCTTCTTCTTCATCATCATCAGCCTGGTTACGCCCACTGCAGGGCAAAGGCCTCTCCCAGACTTCTCGAACTACCCCGTTCATGTACTAATTGTGGCCATGTTGTCCCTGCAAACTTCTTAATCTCATCCGCCCACCTAACTCTCTGCCGCCCTTTGCTACGCTTCCCTTCCCTTGGAATCCATTCGGTAACTCTTAATGACCATCGGTTATCTTCCCTCCTCATTACATGTCCTGCCCACGCCCATTTCTTTTTCTTGATTTCAACTAAGATATCATTACCTCGCGTTAGTTCCCTCACCCAATCTGCCCTTTTCTTATCCCTTAACGTTACACCTATCATTCTTCTTTCCATAGCTCGTTGCGTCGTCCTCAATTTAAGTAGAACTCTTTTCGTAAGCCTCCAAGTTTCTGCCCCGTACGTGAGTACTGGTAAGACACAGCTGTTATAAACCTTTCTCTTGAGGGATAATGGCAATCTACTGTTCATGATCTGAGAATGCCTGCCAAACGCACCCCAGCCCATTCTTATTCTTCTGATTATTTCAGTCTCATGATCCGGATCCGCAGTCACTAACTGTCTTAAGTAGATGTATTCCCTTATAAACTTCCAGTGCCTCACTACCTATCGTAAACTGCTTTCTCTTCCGAGACTGTTAAAATTATTTTAGTTTTCTGCAGAATAATTTTTAGACCCACCCTTCGGCTTTGTCTCTCCAGGTCAGTGAGCATGCATTGCAGTTGCTCCCCTGAGTAACTAAGCAAGGCAATATCATCAGCGAATCGCAAATTACTAAGGTATTCTCCGTTAACTCTTATCCCCAATTCTTCCCAATCGAGGTCTCTGAATAACTCCTGTAAACACGCTGTGAATAGCATTGGAGAGATCGTATCTCCCTGCCTGATGCCTTTCTTTATTGGGATTTTGTTGCTTTCTTTATGGAGGACTGCGGTGGCTGTGGAGCCGCTATAGATATTTCGTTTAGCGCAAAACAACGGACACAAGAAAAGACGACAGGACAAGGCACTTGTCCTGGCGCCTTGTCCTGTCGCCTTTTCTTGTGTCCGTTGTTTTGCGCTAAACGAAGTATTTATGGATCCGCACCAACTAGCCCACCAACACATCGTGCTGGGCTATAGATATATTTCAGTATCTTTACATACGCCTCGTCTACACCCTGATTCCACAATGCCTCCATGACTGCTGAGGTTTCGACTGAATCAAACGCTTTCTTGTAATCAATGAAAGCTACATATAAAGGTTGTTTATATTCCGCACATTTTTCTATAACCTGATTGATAGTGTGAAAATGGTCTATTGTTGAG